>NC_139846.1:9005700-9368433 GCF_963691815.1 Echiichthys vipera
GTGAGAAACACCGGTCAACACCTGCTGAGCCATAAAAGTTATTAAAAGGCAAAACCATGCTGACACAACGATTTACAACCCCGCTCGCCAAAACAATTGCAAGAGCCAAGGAGATTAAGAGGTGCTTGGTGTTTACATAGCTGACTATACAGAGTCTCCACCTCTGTCCCTGTGAAAGGTTCGACAGCAGGAACAATGTGAATGTGCAGAGATCTGTGCTTCTGTCTGAAAAGGTTGATATGCTGGCATTACTGTTATTGAAAACTAAATATTTGTTCACAGTTTCACCTTTAGAAAGAAAAGGAAATATTTTTTGGTTTGCCGTTTATGCCCTACCTCAAAAATACCAATTCTTTCATTAGAAAAAAAAAGAGAAAATATATTTTGTAGATTTTAATAAAGGGATCTTTTTCGATCATAATTTGTCATCAATTTAACTTTGTTAAAAAGAGAAAATTGTGGGAAACTCATATCGAATCGTGCATGTAGTGTATTGTTACATTCCTAATCTATATACATTTGTACCATAAAACACAGTAGTGAAGTGTACTCTCTCCTGGGGATATTCTCCATAGAGTGCACGGTGCCTGTAAATGTGTCATCTGAACAGCAGGAGATAACTGCTGTGCCTTCTTGCTTTTCAAGCCTCTGATGCCTACCTTTGATTTTCCTCTGCTCTCAGCTTTGCAATGATACCATCTGGCAGGAATAGAGAACAATTGAGCCGGGGGAGAGAGGAGGGGAGGGGAATCGTGGAGTACCTCCTCTGTCTGATTAATCATGCTAATCTGCGATGAGGGGTTAGAAGTCCATTAACCTGTAGGGACTGTCTGGGGGGTTGCGCAGACCCCCGCGGAGCACAAGCCACAGATGGGGAAAAGCCAAAAAACTGGAGGCAAAGTCAAGAGCAGAACACCTGTGCTGATGATGGGATGACAGCTGATGAAATATGGATTCATCTCTCCTCTGTAGCACACACTCAGCCCTCCTACTATCCCAAGACTGAGGGGTCAGTTATGTCTACAAAACAGGGAAACCAGGATAATCCCATGCTTGGCTGACATGTGGGCTAACATCACTAAAATAGCAGCCGAGTTGGTCTGTGTTGCTGTTTAAACCATAATAAACTGTGAGATTACAGAGGCAGCACACTATGATAGTCGTTTTCCATATTGTCAAACGCTTGCTTTCTCTGTTATGGCTGGTTTCTCCTTCTGTCGAGAACAATAGCACCAATATTTCATAATTACTTATATCTTTGCAAAGGAAAATATCAATTTTTATCCTTCCGTCCTTTTGTTTCTTTGTTGGGTTGCTTTTCATATCAGTCAAAGGTTACAGTTGGGGTCAAGGGATGCTGATGTTCTTATTCTAGCTTAACGAGGAACAACTTGTTAGACAGAGCTAAAACTGTGCTTATGAAATCTCTGTGTGAAGGAAAATGTCAATGCTCTGAAAATACTGTTGTTCTCATGTTTCAATTTGGATCTTTGTGACCACTACCATTTATCAAAGCAGCAGCCCGAAAAGAACATGGAAGCAACTCTTCTTTTTACATCGACACAAAAGCAGCGCTGCTGAGTGTACCAAGGTCTTCGGATTGCCATGGATTCCTTTCAAAAGAGGAAATGTGGTGGAGGTTTTGTGTGGAGATTCAAAAGAAAAAAAGACTGGCACGAGGCAGCTAATGCAACATTAAATCAGATATCTCTGGAGTCACTAAATGTGGATTAAAACAATAAAATAGTCTCTTAAAGCAAAAATCCACCTTCAAAACACAAAGCCAGTGGTATCTTTGAAATATGAGGTGGCTCGATATTTGTGAAAAATCCGTCCCTTTGCCAGGGACCCAATTTTCCACGGTTTCTTAAAGCCTTCGGGCAATAAAACTCATCCAGTGGAAATAAGCTGGATATTTCATCCTGTTCTCCTAGTTGGTATCAAGTTTCATCAAGTGACTCTGCCCTTGGTTTTGTTGTTTCCACCTTTGGGAGACTATATTTTTCTGTGTTCATAAATGCAAATTAGGGAAAGGCAGGTTAAGTACTGAAAATGCACTGGCCTCCTCACCAATAGTCTATCGGGACACACATTTTAATATCTAACCAGCCTCTCACTCTATCTTTACCCATAATCTCAACTGTAGTTCGAGTAGCCACTTTGCATCTACCCTGCTGTTGTCCATTTAAACCCAACTTAAAAGAGGATGGTGCATCCTTAAATGTTATATTTTTGAATCCACATGCCATCTCCATTGATCTCAGTACTGTATTCTTCCCTATTAGCTTATGTTAAGGGAAAGGAAAGAAAGAACCCTGCATGCACACAACCTAACAACTTCCTTGGAGCATGAAGCCAAAAAATTGCAGTTCAAATGTAAAAACCAGCCCACGGTTTGTGTAGTGAATGGAACCTAGTCCACCCCTAGAGAAGTTCCTGTGCCTGGTATTGAAACTTTTGTGTGCATTGTTCTATAGTTCTTGCCAGAGGGAAGGAGTTCAAACAGAATATGCCCTGGGTGTGTGGGGTCTGGGGTCCCTGAAACCTAAAGGTCTCCGCGGTTGTCACAATGCTGTTGGATATTGTGAGGAGGAGCAGTTTTAAGGAGTCCACTATAATCTCAACAGTCTTGAGAGTATACAGTGTCAAGTTGTTCGGGCTGCATCAAAGTACCAGCCGTTCAACCTCCTGCTCATATTTAGACTCATTGTCTTGGATGAGTAGAGTCATCAGGAGATCAACAGCTGTTTTGTTGGTGTCGTAGATGTTAGTGTGGAGGTAGAAGAGCATTAGGGAGAGGACACATCCATGGGGGGCACCAGTGCTGACTGACCAAATACCAAAATTGACTTCCTCCAGCCTCACCTGCGGTTCCTACCCGTCTTTGGCGATCCACTTTACAGGTGATGGGGGATACAGTGCGCTGGAAGAGCTCGGAGAAGACGAACGCTGAGCTCAGTCCACAAACAGGATCCTTTTATATGTATGTGTAAGTAGCCCATATGTTAAGGTTTTCTGAATGCGCATGAATGTGTGGTTCCAGGTTTGCATAAGTGGTATTATAGAATAAATGTTCAGATCCAGATGGCTTGCTTAACCAGACACTATGCAGTAGGGTTACAATAACATTTGGGGTCAAAGTGATTATTTATTCATCCCTGTGAGGAAACATGTCCTCTTGCATTGAACCCATCGTAACTATCAGAAGAGAAATGTGCAGCCACAGTTTAACACCAAGGGACAAACTCTATTTCTAAGGAAAGGGCTTTAGTCAAGGGCAGCTTTGGTAGTTTTTTAAAACCTACAGTGTGCTTGAAAACAGAGTAATTCAAACTCAAAAGGAACTTTAGGGCTTACATTTGAAAGCAGGGTCTTCTCTAGGACATTTTGATTTAGATTTTAATTAAATTTTCTTCAGTTCACTTATGTAGAGCAGAACCTACGAATGCCCAGATTTGTGTTCTTTGGTTTGTATTTATATTGACTGTGCTTTGATTTTTGTAAATTCAGACTTTTCCCATCGTTGTTCAAGTGAGATGCTATCACCAGGCTCTGTAAGCAAACTTTCCACTTCTGTTCTTTTGATAGGAAACAAAACATCTCACAAACACAAACAGTCTTTGTATTGGTGCAGATGAAGAGAGGCTTTCCAGTGACTCATTTGTACGTACTGCTATGAATAGAACACCCTGCCTGTGAACTTACTGCTGCACTGATCTGTGTCTCGATGTAACAGAAACCTCACAGTGCAAAAATATATGAATATAATTAAAGGGCAAAAAAAATTTTCCCCTGGTCAATGCTGATGTGTGGACTAATAACTTTGCTCAACAGAACAAGCTATTAAGAAATGCCTAGACTCCATTAAACAGAGTTCTTATCTTTCCTCTGCAGATCTGAGGAACCTTAGATTACAGTCTGTCCAGACAGCGACCTCCCTTGAGGCTGTGCAGGATACTTTTATATGAAATGGCTTCAATTTTAGACCGTTTATTGTTTTGTTTTTTGTTGTTATTGTTTTCTAATGAAAAATGTCTAAGCACATATTTTGATCTGTTCTTGAAATCAGTTTACATTTAATATTTTCCCTTGTATTAATTCCCTTATAGTGGTCCACAAACCACAAAGTAAACATAATATACCACAGAGGGAGTGCTTAAAGGCAGCCCAACAACACTAACATCACAAAAACCTGTCACAAACACAACATGGTCAATATATCACTCAATGCACTGTGTTTCTGGTCCAACCTCGATAGGATGCAGGCCAGGAAATCTGGGCTTGGACGAAGAGGGCTGAACATTGGATCCGTTATTTATCACTATAACCATAAAACACAGAGGCAGACCAGGGAGGAAATGGAGGAGGGAGGGTGGGAGTAGTCATGTTAGGAAGAAGCCCATATTTCCATTGGAGTGATTGATGGGGATGAGGAATGGTTCCTGTCATGGTGCAATTACACCAGTCGGACAGGATGTGTTTGAAGGACAGAGCAGGAGAGTACAGACTAGGAGGATGAAGTGATTCATGCTGAAGGAAAGCACTGCAAAACAAATGATGTTACGGTCTTGACCTTGTAACGGTGATACGATATCATCTCTCTTGTTAATTTTAAATGATTCCTTCCCGGGGTGGTTGGGGGGGGGGGGGTTATGCTGCAGATTTGTTCATTAAAACTTGTCAAAATGGTCATGGCCTCGTGTCACTGCAGGGAGGGGCTAAGCCTGATAGCTTAGCCCATTTTGTTCCTGTTTTTTCTTGGCAAGTCATCAACTTGTGAGTACATCTCATTTAGAGGAGGAGCAGATCTTATATCTATGCATTAAAGGTAACGTGGAGAGGAGTGTTTGTATTTGTTGCTCCACGCTTTGGCTGTATGTAAGAGGATCACTGTGCATGCATGCTAGCTTATGTGCATCCTGTAAAGGGTTTTCCCTGTCATTATATGGATTAGGCGCAGCGCCTAAGAGTTTCTGCCCTCAGCCTATGATAGGGGAAAGATTGAGGAAAGCATTTGGATGATAATGGCAGAGCAGAGAGGTTCAAGGAAATATGCTCAAACTGTTAGACCTCAATGATACCATCAACAGGGCTCCAGACTGCGACCAAATGGCCGCATTTTGTAATAAAATTTGAGAGTGTGCGACTAATTTTTACATCTAGCTGCACATGTACGACCAGATGTCTCGCCATAATAATATGTAAGTGGCTAAACAGAGTGACAGATAAGATAGGAACAATATGTCAACATTTTAAGTGCCGTCAGCACGTAACACAAACTCGTGAGCCCAGCAGCCTCTTTAACATCAGGCTACAAGTTTTAGGCTCTGTGTCGGCACCTGACGGACCTGAAGCCTCCATATGTGACGAGCTGGGACGGCCTGTCTCTGCCGTCTGTCGGCAGCTCCCGAGCCGAGTGACAGCAGAAATTTACTAAACCAAAATAGTTTTCATGTCAGCTCCATGGGAAGAAATTGACTTTATTAAAATTCATTGACTTTATTTCTCCGCCCAGCGAGTGAGGAAGCAGGCAGCAGGTGACACACACAGACTGAGCTAATCAGTCAATGTAGATACAGTTCATATGTTTAAAACACATAAACAGCAGGAGAAAACTCGAGCAGGAGTCGATCGACTCAATAAAATGGAAAACTATCTGTTCTGTGAGATGAGCAAGTGACGGTCGAGTTGACAGGCAAATGGCAGTGGGCCGACGGGGGGGGTTATACTTTACCTCTGTGAGTACTGTAGCCTACACCGCGGCTAACACAAGTACTATGCAAAGACATCTGCAGCAACACCACAGCTCTCTGCTACAATAAACCCCCCTGTAAAGAAAACACTGACTTTAAAATAGTGTTAAAATCTTGTATTGTCTCGTTCTCATGGACTCAATATACGTATTGTGTATCATCCAGTGTGTCTTCATAACCCTTATTCTGAATGTATGGTATATATTTTTTAATATTGCACTGTCATAACAAGGATGGTGCTGTTGGTTTACCTTCTACGTTGCATCTTCAAAAGACTGTTATTTCTGCATCTATTATTAATTTAGGGTGCATGCTCCTAAAATTTCTGGTTGCGCCCCTAAAATTTTCAGTTAGGGGCCACAGTGGTCCTAGTGAAAAACTTTAGTCTGGACCCCTGCTCAATTTGTAATATTGTTTTTTTACAAGAAAAGTCACAAACATGTCACTTAAAAAAAAAAACCGTTTTCTCTCTCATTCAAATCACCAAACTGGTAGATAAAGTTCAGTAAGGCAAAGAACATACAAACATGCTAGCTGCTCTGAAGGTATATGCTGCATGCTAACATGCTCACAATGACAATGTTAGCATACTGACGACTGAGAAGGTAATGTTTAACATGTTCAACATCTTAGTGGCATGTTAGCATGCTAACATATGCTATGGATGAAACTTAATTCAAAGCATGAGGGACAAAATATACCAAGAGGAAAATAGTTTCATCTGCAGCTCAAACTCTTCTCGTCTTGGAAAGCTTTTAATCTGAAGCAGCGCTAATGTTTACACACGTTTGGCTCAGAGATGGAGGACAGCAAATGAAGCTTTCATGAAATTTAATGATAAAGCTTTCATAATGTGATTAGGTTATATTGAGTCACATTTTGTCCGAGTTGGCAACACGGGGTCTTATTAAATATAATCTCCCATTTCCATTACTTAGCCAAAAGTTTTTTAACTTTCCAAATACTTTACAGACTCACTGTTGATCTCATCAGCATTGGCCAAAGGGACAGCTGACCCTGCTGACTAAAAGAGCCCACACAGCAGTTCTGCATGGATAACAGAGTTGCAAGTGACCTTGAGATGAGTTCAGCTCCCCGAGTGGTTTGGGGAATTGGTGGTGGATTTACAATATCCTGCCTTGGCTTCAATTCTGCTCGATACCTGACATTTTCTATCTTTTCTTTCCTCCCTCCATCTTCTTTTTTCTCCCATGTGAGACACATCCCATAACAAGTCTCTTTCCTGTGACGTTTTTTCTAATCTGCAGTTCTGATGTGAGGATCAGCATCTCTGCGCTGCCTCTATAGGCTCCATCTAGTCAAACATATACTTTTCAGTGGAAACATGACAACTGATAAATAAATAAATAAATAAATACTGAACCTAATAAAGATCCACGCTCCTTGTTCAATTTGCTTTATAGGCATTGTGATTTTTCACAGCATATTTCCATCTGACACCTGTGTTACATTGTAGAGGATTACCTAAATTGGCTGACACACAAGGGGAACATTCATTTATTATATAAAAGATCTATTGCCTTCTTTGGAAAATATCACAGACATCATCAGCCATACAGAGAGGCTGTATGCCGCCTGATATGCAAAACCATAATCAAATTGAGAAAGTCTGGATAAGAGATGCTGAATCACTTTGTCTTATCTTGAGTGGCACAACCTTCGGTGACCTCTTGTCTGGGAGAGCTCTTTGAATGTGCATTAGTTAGAATATTAAGACAGATAATGATCTTTCAAATAACACCACAGATCATTTGGAAAAATGCAACAGTGATATTTTCATGATTGAACGATAAACATTTGCAGTTTCATATTATCATCTCACTTTTGTATATGGATGTCTCATGGTTGTGTGGTATAATTTTACACACTAATGTTTTATTATTGCTAGGATTTAAAGCCCAATTTTCTTAACCCATGTGACAAATTAATAAACAGACCATTTGTTTTAGTCTGATTTTATTAGATATGTTATTTATTTAATTGACAAAACCAAAGAAGTTTTAGTCTAGCTTTCCTCAGTGAAATTCTAAAACTTTAGATTCCATTAGCGATTATCTAGGGGAAGATAGCTGACAGCCTAAGAAAGCTTACTGAAAGTAACATGATTGCTGTTATGTTAGCTTACCTTTACAAAAAATGTTGGCTTGCCAGTTTTTGTGCTTTGCCCCCGTTGTTTTATTGTCGATTCTTGCCCGAGGTCAAAGGTTATGCAGCCAAATTTTTAGTACAGTATCGCAAATGTAAACAGGCAGTACAAACGACTTTGTATTATAACAGTAATTATTTAATTTCTCCCTTTGCTCATATTTTACGATAGCTTTTATAACCAGACAAAAATGAATAGACTGTCATAGTTACCTGTTACTTTTTATTTTGTTTTCCTCTCATTTTAGTCTTGAAAAAAAGAGTTGTAATAGTTTAAATTTACAAAATGAATACTGTTCTTATCAGTGACGTGCAGTGAGGGTTGGGGCTGGGGAGGCACTGACTCACAAGTCAGATTTACAAACATACAGTAGGATGTCAATAGGATAGAATGAGAGAATAGGAGCGAATAGGATGCTGAAAACAATTTTAAAACACCAGAGCCTCTGTATATTGCAGTATATCTTACCTTTACTTGTACATGACTTCTCGCTTTGACTGAAAGTCCAGCTTTGAAAAATGTCTTAGTTTAGAAATCAAATCCTCCATTTTCAGGGGGAGAAATGACAGCTTGTCCTAAGCTCTACAGCGTCGCACAGCACACTTCTGTGTTTACTTTTTGCACACAGGTCAGAGTTCACCGTGACCTGCTGGCTATTAGGCTGCTCACTATCGCCGCCTAACTTGAGGCAGAGGTACTGCCTGCCTCAAGCCAAGCATTTTCCCTGTGGATTTATGTCTTATCATTAAGATGTAAATATTACACACATACGTAAAAAACATTACTGAACACCATGGAAAAGAAGACGTATGCTTTTATTACATAAAAGTGTCCTCAACCATCATATTGGAAACATACACAGAAATGGGAACAAGCACGCGCCATTTGCACGCGCTCAATCCAGTTTGTGAGTGATTGCGCAATCTGGAGGGAGGCTCGGCTGACCGTGCCTCACCTCTCGTCTCCGAAGAGACTCCGTTTATTTAAATAGGAAATACAGAATTTTCTGCCATTTTTACTATAAAAACGGTCAAAATACATTAAGAGCCACACCAAAATCATAGTCCAGAGGGCAAATATTAATACTTGTTATTTTATTATTTCGTTTCTTTTTCCTCTCATGATGACAGGGGAGGCACAGCCTCACCTGCCTCCCCTGACTGCACGTCACTGGTTCTTATCAGTATCTTTTCCATGAGGAAGATATTGTAAACAGGTAGAAGAAAACCTTCCTCAACATTTTAAAAGTCTCAGTAGAGCAGGAACAGTAATGTGCAACTTGACAGCTCTTCGAATAAGACATAGAAAAGTGGTATTGAAAATATGTACACATGATGCAGTTTATTAATGTAAATTATGATTTACCGTGAGTCATCTTGGAACAAGATGGTTCACCCCTTGTTCCCCATCTTGGGTAAATGAGGATTAATTAGAATCATCTACTAGTTGGAATGGAATAAGTTTTCATTTTTGGAATGCAGAACAAACCCTGTAGTCATTTTGGAAATAATTAATAAAAATAAATATTTGTGTATGTTATCAGTTGCCTTTATCGTTATCTTGGGCCAACATGTTGCGCATGTTAATTTCTTCAAGACAGCAGTCTGTCATTGAAGGACAGTCATTTCTTTGTCGGCTCAACAGATTTGGGCATTAATATGCGACGCTCTTTTAACTTTCATTATTAACCTCTGGGCGGGACCAGTGTGTGGATGACACAGAACCAAGAAAAGAAACCCCATCACCCATGTTGAGCTTGAGTGAGAAAATTCAATAGTGAGCTTAGGAAATGAAAAGAGCAGTTTGATAAGGGAAATGACTGAGAATATTTCTTTTTTCTTCTTTCCCTTATTGTCATCCGTCTCTATGAAAGGCCACAAGAGTCTGTCACGAGTGATTCTGTTTTCAGAGAGTGGTCTAATCCAGGCTCTCCATGCTGTCAGGTCCACTGCCTCTCATTGTGTTCCTTGCCTATCTTATTATCTACAGCATTACAAGTGGCCGGAACCACATCATCTCATTGTTACCAGTATAATACATTTTGGCCGTGATCTGAGCTTTTCAGAACCATGACTATGAACTACTGTGAATGAGTTCACCACAAAGTCTGCAGAGGGCTGTAATGACATTCATAACCTTCCCTGTGTCCCCTACAGCAGCCACTCATGATGTATTTCCATTTGGGTTCCCAGAATTAAAGTGCTTGGGCTGAATTAGAAACTGACGGTGTGTACATTGACGTATGCTGTTAAATGAACAGACACTGTTAATTGTGATTAATAACTGACAAAGCTAGCATGCTATCTGTCTCCCTATTCAGATAAAGTTGAACTGAATTTTTTACTGTTGATTTTTGCGTAAGTACCTGCAGCTATTGTGTAAAGTTCATTTCATTATTCAATAGTGCAATATTTGTGCAAACAGTGTCTAGTATCAAGCCTGCCTGTGTTTTCCATGACAACAGCTGACTGACAACTTTGATACATGTTTGTTTACTATTTTTAAATAAGCCCATATTGTGTTGGTTAAGTAAAATTAGTGATGTAAGGCATTTTTTAATTTTTTTTTATTAACATTTAAGTTGTGGAAGTGTGCTGTTGTAATTCCACCAGGGGAGCGGAAGCTAGCAAGATAGGCTAATAGGCTACCACTTGGATTGGAGCTTGCTAACACTTGCACGGACTCCAACTTTATGCAACATTTTTCATTTTTAGAATTCGCTAGGGCCTTAAACCTGCATTCTTTCCAATTGCCAGCAGGGGGTGTGTACTATCTTTAAGGGTTAAATAGTTAAGTTAAAGTTCATAGGTTAATAATTAAGCAGCTCTAAAAAAAGTATATGTTCTTTAGTTCAGTGAAACTGGTTCAGTGAAACTGCGTCAGAGTGAGCAATGCAAGGCTAATGTTAATATATTTTTCATAGGTTTGTCGTTCACATCGCACCTAAACACGGTGTCATGTACGAAGACATCAAATCACAGGTGGGACTAGCAGCATCGTTGGTTGGAACCAAAAATCTACACCCCATGGACAAACAGGATTTAAATACTGATTTCTTAACAAAATTACATTTTTTTCAGTTGAACTTTAATTGAGCTAGTGAGAGGCTGCGTGTAATGATGCCCCTGGCAGCTGTGAACCATGAGGAGTTTGTTTCATTTTGTAAATTGAAAAGAGAAAAAGAAAACCATCTCTGCCAATCATTGTTTAGAAAAATCCAAAACACTATGTCACATTTTCCACGTCTAATTGCTCACACACCAGAGTTCGAAGTCGGTTTTGTCGCCATAACAACCTAGCTGAGCGCACAATAGGCTCTGCATCAATGGCAGCCAAAAAAAATCACTCTGCAATCAGCCCAATCACAGTACAAGCCTCTTATCAGGCTGCATGCACTGACAGGGCCTGAAGCGCAATCAGATCCACCTCATGAATGCACAAACCCAGACGCTGACTGCCACTTTTAATTTGATTGAGCAAACAGTGATTTAATGGGGGCTCGCTGGGAGTTAGTCTAGTTTGAAACGGGCCAGCATGGGAAAATCTCATGCAAAGTGTATTATGAGTTATGCTTTTGCCCCTTAAAGGCAGTCATTAGAGCACTTAATCATAAAATATTGCTCCTTGGATAGCCAGTAAGTCCTGCTGCGTTAGGGCAAAATTTGCTCCCCAGCGCACTTCATTGCAGAACATGCATTTTTTATAGTATCAGACCTACTTAAAGGACAATGTTCCCATTTTTTACCCCCAACCGGTCATTTGTCATCCACGCTATATGACTAATTCCTGATATCTCTCTTCTGTGTGCTTGTAAATTATTGAAATTTAAAGTGTTTATCTTGCATAATTGAACTGTATCACAGCGTCCTCAATTAATGAAAAATCGTCGAATCTCATTCCATTTCCATCAAAGTGCCATGAAGCTCTATTGTGTATACAGCAAAAAAAAAAAAAAGAGGCTGGTATGATGCAGCATCCTTTCAAGGAAATAACAGTGATGTCAAATGGCCTTTTCATCAAAAGGACCAAAACACTCATTATTGTCCTTTAAGCTTTCAAAGAGCTTGGGTTTTGTCAGGAGCTACAGCACCTTTGAATTCAAGGTGATGATGTTGCATAAACTATTTTTCTCCTCAGGCTGGAAAATATCATCTCTTTTCCCTCGGTTATGTAAAATACCTCTGACGCGCAATAAGCAATAGTGAAAAGAAGTGATGTTTTGGGAAATATATTTCATTATAGTTTCAAAAACTTTTAAAGCGTCAAATCTTCCTACCAATTAACAGCCATCACAGAAGTTGCACTTTAGTTGTCAGGATGTGATACAGCTGTGAAATAATTTGTGAATTCACCATTTAACTGTCAGGTGCAAATGATTCAACACATAATAAGTGTGCAGTATATATTTATTTATATGCTCACATACTATTTGAGTCTTTGACGACACCTAAATCTATCCGATAATTGTTGAGACTTCCTCCTTTCAGTTATAGTTGCTGCTGCACCTGTATGGTTGAATCCAGATTATCTGAATCTTAATTAAAACTTCTTTGTTCTTGTGAGAGGAGCAACATGTTAAGTTGCGTATTCATGAATTGTGGTTGATTGATCATATCAAAGGAACTTCCTGCGCACTCCTCTTCAGAACTTCCTGATTGCTAATGCAGCTTGGAGAGTCACGCAAATGCTGAAGCACGTATGAGTTTGTCTTTGTTGCCTTGCAGCTGCCTCTTCAGCTTTCAGAGGAAGATTTTTGGTTTAGATACTGAACGTGCTTATTCCTTTTCAGATTTGAGCCTGAGGAAATATTGCTGTAAATTGAAATGTCGACTGGAAAATTAAAAAAAAACAAAAAAGATTTTATTTTTATTTCACATTGATTGTTAAGGTGCTCTAGGCAATATCTTCTCTTATCCGTGTGAATCATAGAGTGCGGAGCTCACAGAGCTTTTCAGTTCATCCAAACAAACATGTCAAATATTAAAATCCCTCCACTTATAAGAATTGGAAAATTAAAACGAAATGAAAACATTCAAATTGTCCTGTAAAGGGCAGTAGTCAATCCCCACATCCATAGACCTTTTTCCCAGTTACTGTCTTTATCCTTGTTTTTGTATCCTTTGATCAAAGCTATGTCATTCTGGTAAACAGTATTTTGTGAGTTCATTACCATTGTGATATGTTAAGATAAAGATAACTGAAACAGTCAAATATCCATCCAATGCAGCTGTGGATTTTCGTTTCCTACACCTGCACATGTGGATATTAACACTGTGATTGACATCTCCAATTAGATCCAAGTGCTGTGTTCAGCTGAGTTTGTAATGTAACAACAATCTGTTGGGTTGCCTTTCGTATGCTGACAGTTTCAATAAAGGACCAATCATTTCAAACAAAGCATTTTTTGGTCATTATTACAATACTTTGTTCGTTCTTCCATCAAACTGTATCGAGGCATCACTGAGTATTTTGTGATAGTGTCCTTAAATTTAACATACAAGTCTTTGATATGAAATTAATTCAATATGAGTTCAATCTGATTTTTTTAAATGTTATGTCACCTCTGAAAGTAGAACTCCTGTTTCATGCAAAATTCCATCTTTATAAAATAATCATGCCAGCTCATATCATATCAAGGGGAGCTGGAAAATTAATGCAGCGACGCTATTTTTGGTGGAAACGTTGTATGAATCAGCAGGCTCCTGCCTGGCAGGACTCCAAAATGTTGGGATTAATTGCAGCAGTGTGGATGATTCAACACCTGCGGGTTACTCATCTACAGTTTTAGCATGCACCTGCATTGGGCAAGTTTTTGCTATGAGGCACACAATATCATCTTAACCTGGTTTCATGTGTGCATCATTAATGACAAAAATACTGACTTGGTTTCATTTGTGCTGGTATCAACTATTTTCTGAGTAGAATATGAAGTAGTGGTGTAACAGAGAAAAGAGCACAAGGTTGCCAGTTTTGATTCTTGTATTAGCTTTGAACATTCTGAGTGAACACAAATGAGCAAAAAAGAAAAAGTCCCTTATTCAGCCTCATTTTTCTCAAGTGGAACATGTTGAAAAACAGAAATCTGAGCCACATTGTGACTGAAGTCTGCTCATTTCTGGGCCAGATGCACACGCTGCAACCAACAATTTGCCCATTGGAAAGCATGGATGGGTCTACCTCCACACACCACATCATCATATCTTGTGACTTTTCTATTAGGCATAGAAATTATAAAAAATAAAAAAATATGTAAACTGTTCAAAAGAAATTTGTTTCATTTCATTTTGCTGACTGGCAACCCAGTCATACTGAGTAAAATATCCACATTTCTACTGCCCAAATATAATAATGCTTCATGCCAAGTTTGGTGGTCCAAGCAGGCAGGCAGTGCGGCCAAATCCCCACGGTAAGTAACATTTACAGAGATTGTTTTCACCAAAATTGCACTGCACTGTTTGAAAGTTACTAACCCAACCCACTTCCGTGCCCCATCCTTCCACATAGTTCATGGGGCGACACCAGAACCCCCAGTTGGAACTGGTAGGAAAATGACCTGGGTGCAGCGATGAAAATGCCACTTAAGCAGCACAAAAGCCCCAACATCCTCCATGAAATGTCATTAAAATAGAGCCTGTGGTACGATGTTTTGGAGACGGGATGAATAAAAGTCAGAGTGGGAGATGATGAGTTAGAGAGGAAAATAGGAAGGAAGGCACCTTTCTCTGCCACCCACTAAACCTGCAAAATCACAAGGTTTGAGCAAATGTTTGCCTCATGATGCCATTTTAAAAACAAGCTGTAACCGAGATTCACTACATTTTGTATTTGAGAAATGCAATTTTGTGTTACACGCATTACAGGTTGGAAAGCAGAAACCGAGGTTACTGCTCCCTTAAATTCCAATTCAGCCTGAGCTTTTGCCGTGACTGTTTTCAGTCCTGTGTTATCCTGGCACTGGGTCACTCACGGTAGACCACTCAATCACTCCTTTATTCGCCGTGTTCTCCATGACAAATAGATGTGTTCCTGCCAAGCTCTTCTTAAACAAATGAATGTGTTTTCTGCAGTACACCACCAAACCGGAACTGTTTTTTTTGCTGAACCAAGCAAACCACCTTACTGTTTGTCACTTCTGAGGCCTACTGTATATCTCACTCCTCTGGCGATGGGTATTTTTCAGGAAGACGGATAGATGCATCGGTTGCCTAGTCTCTTCTCGCTGTGCTACAAATAACCTGCTTCCATCTACACAGCCTGCCTTGTGCACTTATTTTTTAGAAGATAAACCATGCCTTAGCACTGTTCCCTGTTAAATGTGTTATCTTGCTATTTTATATCCCTAATATTACACAGACTGAAAAACATCTCTGCATGACAAAAACACACCTATGTTATTGATGTCACAAATAAGCCAGAGAGCAAAAGAGGCTGTGGTGCTGTAAAATTGCATCCTTGTTATTATATAGCTACATTCTTTGAAAAAAAAGGTCTCGTCATACATGTTAATACATAATCTTTCCAACAACCCCTTGAGTCCTTCGTGAGAAAATAGGAGCACACTCCAGAATTCCCTGTATGAGCCTTTAGATGATCTGTTGCCACTATTCGCAGGACGAAGACATCCTGGCAGTTTTTTTTCAGTACAGGCAAGTATACAAAGTTAAAAAAAACAATAACTGTAGTTAAACATTCTGGAAAATTCCCTTACTCGCTTTCTTGCAGAGTGACATTAGAAGATCAACACCGCTCTCGTGTGTATGGTCAATATGATGTTATTATCTTAGCTTATCTTAGCACAGTGACTGTAAACAGGGGGAAACAGCTAGCCTGGCTCTGTCCAAATGTAACAAGATCACATCCCTTAAACTAAAAAGGAAGGAACAGAAAGTTATTTTAAACTGTCACACACAAACATTCATTAGCCATTGAAGCTATTTGAATAAACTACCAACGCTGAAGTTTCCACCGTCTTGATCTATTCGTTCAATAACGAATGTGTTTTTGATGCACAGTGGGACTATTTTAAGTCAAGATTGTTATTCTATATAAATCTATAACTATCTATATCTATAACTGAATACGGCAAAAGTATAATTAAAAGCAACATTGTTTACTTCATGTGATTAAACCATGATGGTACAGTGAGTAGGACACCAGCTGCAGCAGAAGGAAGCTGTGTGTACTGAGGCACACGGGGGAGAATGTATAATGGAACTGTATGTTTTATCCTATGTTTTCCCAATGCACCTGGATTATCAAAGATTTCTCCTCAAACGCTATGAAAAAATGCCATAGTGGAATTTATAAATTAGAATGCATCATTGCTTTCTCATGTATCAAATAGACCTTGAAATTGTATTTCCAGTGGGAGATGTTATTGATAATATAGAGCCTGTTATTGTGTTTAGGTGGGGAAGGAGGAGACCGGCTTAATGTAGTAAAAACAATCTCCCTCATTGCGTCTTCTCAAGCTGTTCCTAAAAGGCCCATATGTGTGGCAGTAATAAAAAGGTGTCATCGGTTTATTCCCGCGGAGTTATTTTCGATGCAGTTAGGTTCTGTGCAGGTCCAAAGAGAAAACATTACTAGATACAGTTTGAGGGATTCACACAGATCTAACAAGGTGCTTTCTGTTAGGCATAATGTATGCATGTGTGTTTAGGTTAAAAATAAAAACTACGGGTATGTTAATGAATGAAGGAACGAAGAATCAGAGACATCAATGTGTGCCTCCATTAAATGTCTAATAGAAACCCTAGCTTTTCATGTTGTTGCTCGCAGCATGGCTCAAGGGAGGGCATTGCCGGACAGTTGGTCCACCACTTTGATATTTCTGAACTCAAATATCTAAACAACTATTGAAATGATTGTCATAACATTTTGTACAGACATCTATGGTCCCCCGAGGATGAATGCTAGACTTTTGTGATTCCCTGACCTTTTCTGTAGCGCCACCATGAGGTTGGTTTTTAGTCTTAGGTCTTCAACTACCGAATGGATTGCTGTGACATTTGCTACAGATAACATAACAATAATAATAGATTAGTTTTATGTAGTGCTTTTCTCAGTGCTCAAAGACGCTTACCAAATACCTACATAATTCTTTACATTCCATCAGTTGTGTTTAGTAGCCTACTCTTTACCAACTATTATCATGCTAACACATTTAAAATTAAAAATTAAAATTGTGATTACGATGAACACTATAGATCTGAGCCAAAAGTGCCTACAGCCGAGTTTAGAGTTGCTAGCATGGTCGAGAATGGAGGACACTATTGTAGCTTATTGGCATTTCACTTTTATTTAACCTTCTCTGTAGGAGTCAAAACAAAAGAACAATGGTTTGCAGACAGTTGAGGCAAGAGTCAGTAAATACGTCTTTGATAAACTTCAATAAACTGTGTGCACTTATTGTCCCGTTACCAACCAACGTTGATAACAAGCTTATAACTTGGCATGTTTGTTAACACCGAAAGCTTTATTTTTTCTCTTCAATAACTTTTAATTTAACTTAATGGTGTGTGTGATGGTGAACAGCATGCCATAGGGAAGAAAACCGAACAGTAGAGAAAAAACAGATAGAAGCACCAGGAGTTGTTGTGACGCAGTTCACCAGCTAGCCACTACTACTAATTCCAATAGTCGCTACATTACAAAACTTGCAGGCAATGTGACCGCCACTTTAGCATTTCAGGCACATTTTCATCAACCTGTCTTAATGCATATTGTATCTTGAATCTGGACAGAATCAATCTAAGAATTGATAACATGTTGGAGATTGCTTCTACTACTTTTGTGTTTCTGGCAGTGAACACAAAGCATCCATTTATATCTGCCATCCTGCTCTTAAGAAAGACCAATAGGAACAGCATCAAAGGCATCATTGTGTGAATTCCCTGATGTACCACTGATAACAGAGGACTTACAGTGACTGGGATTTGGGATTGATCGTCTGTAGTTGATGTTTGCCAATTTTCTTGTTAAATTGAGATTCCGGTGTAAAATCATTCCAGGGTCCTTTTAAGCAAATTGAGTCATCACATAAGCCATCGCAACAATTTTATCGTGCATGAACTATTAACGTAGATTTTCCGGAGAGTTGCTAACAGCCTGTCGCCGCTAAAACTGATTAGCTCTGGGTGGTGAGTTGAATGCATTAAAACATCCTTTTTAACCACTAATACTGCTCCAGATAACACCAAGCCTCTGCAGTAGTATGAGAAGAGTCATTAAACATTAACCAAAGCACCAACAACGTAGTATGTAAACACAAAGTGTATAAAAAGAGCGTTTTGAACTGGCCCCGGTACCAGCTGCTCTATTCAAGTCAATTACCAAATACAATCCAAAAGGAAGGAGCCCATTGATGATTTATTCAGGCAAAACACATAAACGTTGTTGTTTACATACTACGTTGTCGGTGCTTTGGTTATCTGTAAGGACTCTTATCATGCTACTGCAGAGGTTTGGTTTTATTTGGAATTTGGAGCAGTGTTAGTGGTTAAGAAAGATGTTTTGATGCGTTTTAATCACCGCCCCGAGTTAATCTGTGTTTGCCACGACAGGCTGTTAGCGACTCTCCGGAAAATCTACGTTCATACTGTCAAGATCTGGTTCTGTCAGTACCCTCCTCTCTCCCGTTATGTGTGAGTTTGTCTCCCCCTGTCTGTGTTTCCCTGCATGTTCTCTCCCACGTCTCTGTGTAGGTCCGGTAGGCGTTCCCCCAAGCTGCAGCCTGTTATGCTGAATATCCCAACACCTTAAATACCTGAAGCATGGCATGCAACGCCTGACCGTCGTCGACCCTGTTTTGGTAAAACTATTCCCCCCGGACTGGCATCCCCTTTCTCGTTGTGGTTTTCACACTCCCCGTAGTAAGTTGATTAATCGTGTTTGTTTTCTGTTTTCTCCGTAGTTTCCCGTGTTCCCGTTTCCCCTCCGTCTCCTGATCCTCCGTCGTCTTCCTGTTCCTGTAATTCCCGTGTTTGTTTAGTTAGTCTTTGTGTTTGTATATCTCTAGTGTTTTGCATTTGTCCGTTCTTTATATTAAACGTTTATTTTGTAACTTTACCTTTTTGTCTGTGTCTGCATTGGGTCCACCTTTTTGTGTTATACCTGAACCATTCATGACACATACAAGAATAAAATAGACTCGATGGCTTCTTTGATGACCCAATTTGTCTAAAAAGACCCTGGATGATTTTACACCGGAATTTCCCTTTAAATCAAAATCAAGTATTCCAATAGTGTGATATCAGCAGAAATGTACCTGCAACTACAGAGAAGAAATCATCAAAATAAAATGAAACCTTGAACTGGAGACATACATTTTACTATATAACAGGATACCTAAAGTATAACTGTGCAAAATGAATAAAGTGGTTCCATTGTGACAAACATTATTGTCAAGCTAATCCTTTCTTTTAAAGCTCTGCTCCACTCCCTTTGATAGAAACATCTTCTCCTCAAAAGCACCAGGGCAGGTGATAAATTGAAGTGTCAAATAGGACAGCATTACCAGGACTAGGTGAGTGTTTTGTTGATGTCTGGCAGCATCAAGTAAAATAGCCATCTTCTAATAAATTGCTTGTTTCCCCCTTTATTTTACTAGCAGTAATCTGTCTGGCTATTGGCGTCCCTCTCTCCGTCCAATAATGAGGCACCTCCAACCTCGCCCAGGGGCATTTTTTGTAGCTGCTCTGCCAAATTTGCACTTCTGAACCACTTTTAATTATACTCTCTGGTATGAAAATACACCAGTGGTTGTCTGAAAGCATTAGAAAAGGCGAGTGACACTTAACAAGAAGAACCAAGTCCTTTGGTCCACATTCCTTCATTTATGTCTTTATGGTATCATATTGTTTAAAGATGCATTTTTTATATTGCTAAACAAGGGGACGCTTGAATTTTTAATCTAGTTCTCATTTCCAAAGCACTGGCTGGTTATTAACTGAACATTAGTGGAGTCAATGATAAATAGCATATCAATAGATAAAGAATGACTGATGATAGCCATTAAAGGTTCATGACAAGGCATTGTCATTAGGAGATTTCTCCTATTGATTTTAGAGAGGTCACTGAATATTAATTATGCCAAAGAAAAACTGATGATTAAATCATACAGCCAAGCATAATAAAATGTGGATTATAAATATGTCAATGAGATTAAATGCAGTGCAGCAACTGGTGGAGAACACCCAGAGTATATCGATATAAATCATATGGATAACCTTTAACGTTCATGGAGATACTGCGTGGGGAAACCGGTTTCATATGCCCTTAATTATGTCCCCCCTCAGCCCACACCTGAAAATTAGCCTCTGAGCTGTCATGAACAACTCAGCTGCCCTTCAGTCACATGTGTTCTGCTGTTGAGAGTACACTGCCCATATGGTGCAATATAGACGTTTGAGCATGAACACTGCCTTCATAAACCCATGGATCATAAAACTTAAGATTCCCCTTTAAAATGTGGCTGTGATTTAATTAAGACCAAAAACCACCGTCCGCTTCAGTACAAAGAACATTGCTGCTGACTCCAGCAATTCCAGACAGTTTTACCGCACTTGCACTACATAGCTGCTTGTTGTTAAAGTCTGTAATTGTTTTGAACATTTGGGGGAATTGGTAGGCTGAGTGGGTGTTGTTGAGAAACAGTAGCAGGAGCAGGGCACGAGGCTTTCGGAGCCATTTGAGTTACAACTCGAGGCATCTCACCTTCTTTGCAGTTTTCTTGGCAAGACAACACTTGCACAAATTAGCATATTATGTGGCCTGTATTATATATTCAGCCTATTGTCTTAGTTTATTGGAGGCAGATGATAAAACTGTGTCTTATGAAATAACTTTGCAGTCCGGGTGCTTTTATGCTCTGAATAATGAAAAAAAAAAGGCACTACAGATATTTAAATGTTACCGTTCATCAATGTTCATAGCAGCTATGCAGCAAAGCAAAGGGGGCAAGGTGATTATGAGTTTTCGATAAGATTTGTTTTTATAAAGGAATAACAATGACGTTTTTTATAATTTAGTTCATGTAAGACGCTGTCAGTTATGTAATCAACAATGCAGGATTGAGACATTAAAACATCTTGTTTAACTTGCGCTGGCGCGTTTTATTCTTAGTCCTTGATTATACATATGTGAATTAAAACTATTTTATTCATAATATACTCAAAGTTTCCCCTACAATTTGACTGGGAGGGGTCAGTATGCCTCGAGGAGCAACTCGTCCATCTAAGACACTTTCATTATCCAAAAGAATTAATGGAGTGTTTTAACGTCGGAAAATATGGGCTGAATGTTGTTTCAGAGAATTAAACTTTGAGGGAAAAATACAGTGTAGCTGTAATAATACAGAATTAATCTACACGATCAAATTGAAGATTATTGATCATAAATACGTTTTATACAATGGCAGTTTCAGTCTGAACATACCGGTTCTTCTACCTGAATGGACACACACACACACACACACACACACACACACACACACACAAACACACAATCTTCTTATCAGACTTAGTATGCAGAACTTTATCCAACAGTGGGACGCATCCTTCCCTCCTCAGAGATCAAACAGGATGCTTTGATTCCTCTATTCTTGCCTCCTGTCAGAAGGGCAGAGCCTGCCTCCACGGCTCTTTATCTTCCCCCACAGCCACCCAGACAAGGCAATGGGCTGTGTCTGTTGACAAATGCTTCACTTGTTACAGATAACAGAAACATGTAAACAGGAAATGGCCAGTGGGCTAGCCATACAGATGTTTCAAAAACTTAAATTCATTCACTGTGTGATTGTAGTGTTATCCAGGCAACACGCACCCAAAACATTTCACATAACAAATAGGCTGTAGGGCCGGGCGATATGGCCAAAATGTATCCCGATATAGGTCATGTAATATCTCCATAACAATATATTACGATGTATGTTTTCTGGTAGTTTCATTCATAGGCTATATGAAATGACCAGAAAGTAAGGCCTATATTCCTGTGGGGATTCAATATTTGATCAAATTGAGAGTTCTGAGTATTTTGTTAAAAACTTTAGTACAAAATAAACATAACGAGAGATGTTCTGATGCTGTTTTTTCTTCCCTGATTCCAATACATGAACTTGCAACTCTGCCGGTACCAAGTACTGTATCAATCTGATACCAGTGTGTTTCACTACTGTATTACTATTGTTTAGCAGTTATATGGACATGGTTGCTATTATTGGTGTATGATTTGACTGAGGTTTGTAAAACATGATGAAATACATAAAGAGAAAGAACTTTCTTTTATTATCTAGTTTGACAGTCGGTCATAACGAAACAAGAAGATAAATTATTTTAAACTATTTTAAAGTAGATTTTTGGGGGGTTAGATTAGGCCGTATCAGATCAGCATAGCCTTACTGATACCAGCATTTTACACAGCACGGCGGCCATTTCTGATACGAGTAACATTACTGGAAAACAACTCTAAACATAAAGGTTTCAAAAGAAATTATAGAGGAAAAAATTATTTTTTCCCCCCAGCTATACACTGACTATGTTTGCATGCACGCAATAGTGTGATATAAAAACAAAACTGCAATCTTCAAATGGTTTTTCCCTCCAAATATTAAGTAAGTTGTGCTTGTTATTGTCAATTTATATATTAGTTATCACAATATAGGATTTCAGTTTGAAAAACAATAAATGATCATATTGTTTTACAATAGATATCCTAACACGTCATTATTTATGTTCAGAAATTCTGAATATCACAATTTTAATAATTAACCCCGAATTAACGTCAAAAGTCATTTACTCAAATTACTCATCTATTTTTCATTATCTTATGACATGTTTAAGTGTGAACCATTCAGTAATTAATCCAAAAACATCATAAATATTCATTGATGAAGGAAATATTTATAAATTGCAACATTATGAGAGTTCATTCATCTTGTATCCAGACTGTTCCTGGTGGGATTTATTCATTTTATCCACATTAAACGTACATTTATTGTGGAATAATTGCATCTTATGCTAATAAATATAGCACAAATCCCTCATGCTCTATATTGCAATATGCATTTTACAGCTATTAAACTGCTTGTTTAAAATGAAACCAAGAAGCATTTAACACTAATTGAAATCCATTTACCAACACAAGAGGTGGTTTGAGACACATCTAAGTCAGATGTTGAAAAAGTGTCAATGTACCCATCCCTCCAAGACGCAGATGTAATCTTTGTTCCCACTCCCAAGTTCAATTATGTCAGTAGGCAGTCTGTGGAAATATCCTGTGTAAAGTCCGTCCAAACTGTCCCCTGTGATGACTGAGCTGAAGTTGCACTGAAATGACACTTTGCTCTCAGTCTCGAGGAACAGTGATAACAAAGAAAAAGTGGTTTCACCGATTTCAACACAGACGATGATACAGAAGGCACACATAGTTGGTGTTTAGCTTCATTGTTTATCAGTTTGGCCATTAAATGATCTGTGTGGGAAGGGAGCCACGGCATCAATAAAATAAGAATAAGAATCAAATAAATAAAGGTTTTCCTTCTTGCTTCTAGTACATGAATGCAATTTGTGCATATATTTGTGTTTCTGTATAGTTTTATAACTAAAGTGTTAACCAAACCGTTAAACTGTATTCTTCTTTATCACAATCATCTGGGCTGGAGCAGGACAGACCCTGATTTACATGACGCCCAGGAAAACCAAGCCCCCACCACAGTGACTTCCTGGTTGATCCAATAAGGAAGTTCCAAAAACTGCAGTTCTCAAAGTGCCCAGTAAGAGCAGTTTCCACAATAGAGCAGTTTCTCATTGACCTCCATGTTAAACAGGCCGTTTTCACAGCATAATTAAACCCGTTTAAGGCCTGGTACAAAACAACATTCTGGTCTGTATGTTTAGGTCAACACTGAGGGGGGTGATTTTTTTTGTACCAGGTTAGTTTTTATTTTATTGGAGGTTAAAGTTTATGAATAATTAGACAGCTAGCCTCTGGCCCTCTTCTCCTCGGAGGCTAGTTGTCAGGATTAGCATGCTAACTCCTTCATCTCGACCTGGACTGCGGTCATTTGTGTGTTGGTGTTTCCATAACTGACAAGATGGTTTGCTCTTCGAACAACTGAACCAACAGATGGTTTAGGAACACACCGTGTTAACGTTAGCTCTGTTATGTTAATTAAATTGCGGCACTTGCACAATGACTTGCACTATAGCCTACTGACATACACTAGATACTAATCTGGAGCAGTGGGAGGATCCGGGCTGTGTACTGAGCCGGTGTAATCTCCGCTAGAGACACAGGAAATTAAAAAAAAGACTCCCATTGACTCCCGTTAATCTAGTAACGTGTTCTGTTAGCCTAGCTCCCGGTCGGTGGTGCTAATGTGGCTAATTCAGTAAACGTCAGCCAGATGGACGTATCTCCCTCCCCCCAACGTCACATCAGTGCCCTTTTTTTGGTAATAGGAAATGAGGAGGAGTCAAAGTCTGACAAGATGGCGGCTCCCAGAGGCGAATATGATTGGAACAGGCCCTTGACAGAGAGGATACGTCCATTTTTATACAGTCTATGATGAAAACGTAGACAGTGACAAAATCTGACCTCAGACAGACACCTGGCAAAGTACTCAAATCACTCTGTGGTATATCACGCTACAGTAGAGGTCTCCGGGACTACATTTTGCCATGATGACACTCACCATGTGAAAATAACATCAGTGTCGCTGTCGTTGTCCATAAACACATGACAGACTAGCAGCTATCCTTCGAAGTCAAATCAATATAAGCTTGTCCCCATGTGTCTTATACCAGGATTAATTCCAGTCAGGAGTGAAATGTAAATAAGCTCTTTGCTATTCCAACACAAAAGCCCTTCAGTAGTCTTTACATTTCAAAAGGATATGTTGCTTTGTGTCTTGGTCACTAGGCAATACTGCAGCATGTCATTAAAGAAAAGGTAGCTGCAGGATTGTCTGCTATTCATTGCTGAAGGTGATGAGAGACACACAATAACGGCACTGTTACAGTAAAAGGTCGAGAGCACATTGTGCTGCTGATGGAAATTGTGAGTGTTGGTATAATGCAGGGAGAAGAAAGCTGAGCATATTCACTTCATTAGCAGGTTTACCAGGGCTGGCTCGTTTTCAGATTCAGTAATTACTGGGGACACAGTGATGATTAATGGTAATGAATGTTGCTAATGTGTGGTATCTGTCACATGCATTCTTTAGATCTGAGAAACCTTTCCTCTCCGACTCTGTGTTGACATCTGATCTCCCAACGATGAGTACACTCTTTTGTATTTGCAACGTCGTCCCCTAGAAATTACACTTCTAATCTGAAACAGCAGATATGCTTTGAGAGAGATGTAATGTCAGCTCAATAACATTTTTACAGGTTTTACTGTATGTACACAACCAGCTCAGGACCAAACAACTGACATTCACAGTTCTATCCAGTGAATATAGTGCAGAATTTAGAAGAGTAAATATTGGACTTTCATTCAATTTAAAGTTTAAAACAATACAATTTAAAAAAGCAAAATGAAAGATACAGATATATATTAAAAAAAGAATAAAAAATATTTAAAATAATAATGTATCCGGTAGTTGGTTCCAGCGCTGTGCTGCATAATGAATAAAACCTATCTCTTTGTTTCGATTTTGCCCTGGGCACCACTAACTGTCCACTCCTCAGTGATCTAAGAGGTTTAACTCATGAATTTAGTGCCAATTCCACGTAGCGATTTATAAATTATTAATAAGACTTTAAAATAAATTCTGTTTCTTACTATAAAGAAACTTTCAAGGAGAAAGTTTGAATCTGATGATATACAGTGAGTCAATTAGTGTTTACTTTTTGCTTGCTTTTTTTGCAATCCTGACATCTCTAGAGATTTTTTTTATCTTCCTATTATTCTCAACACAGAAAAAGAAATGATGTAAATCTGAAACTATGAACGCACAGCAAAGAGAATGGAGTTAATGCCACATAGTATTCAGATATGCAAGGAAAATGCTCGTGAATGTATTTTCCCTGTGATGCAATTGCAATGAAACATCCCCAGTCGTGGCAGTGGTGGGTGGTTGACATTTATGTCCATAGTGACGTATGGCGCCATTAACAACAAAAGCTCCACTCTGCCAGGAGAGGCATGACAACAGTATCACCACAGATCTGACGGGAGCACACATCTTTCCAGTGTCATCTCTGACCTCTATATCTCTTAGCTCAAGATGGATGCATTTTTATGCCTGGCTTCAGGCTCTAATAGACCATTGATTCATTCGCAATATGGCCCACAGTCACCCGGGTCCCTGATTATTTATTTTCCTCTCCAAAACCCCCCTCACCCTCTCTCTCTCTCATCTGTCTTATTAAAATGTAATGGCAAACAAAACCCCAGTCTTCCTCTATCTGATGGTGAAGAGAAAAACAATTTTAAGGGATTCGCGACGGTTTATAACCCATGGCTCCAAGTGGAGAAAACACTCAGAGGCCTAAGATGAGATAGACCTCCAAATCAATCACTACCGCCAGAGGAGTCCTCACATTGATGCTGGAGGTGATTGACAGACCTCAGATCTCCTCAGTGCCTGTCAAACACAGGCAGTCTCGCCTTCATGCCCCACTGAGGTGAGGTTAGAGTGAAATCTAAGGTTGTCTACACTACAAAAAATGTGGTAAAAACGAAGATGAGGTTATTATAACATAGAAGTTAGATTAATTAACCAAGCATTGATTGTGGTGCGGGCAAACTTCTGTGAAATATGTGGCCATTTAAGCAAACTTCTTAAACTCCTGTCAGAAAAATTATACTGACTCTTAATTTGTTGTATGGAATCATTTTTTTACCAAGGCCATTTTGGCTTTTTCGTGGAATATTACTTATATACTTGACTGGCATGTGATCTCAGATTTGTAGATGTTTTTTCCAGACTCTACTTGTGCAGCTATTGTTGAAGTTTGGCCTCTTTAGGCCCCTATTCTAGGGGGGACAGCTGACCACATTGTTTGGGGCACACCCTGGCAGTCCTCAAATGACAGATGAGGAAAACCTGTGTCCCCTAATGCCCATCTATCGGTGCGAGAGCTCGCTGGAGGGTGGAAAAAGTTAACTTAATTGAAACCTTTAATTTTGCAGAAAGGAAAAGTTAGAATGCATTGACTTGAAAGTCTGCCCTTTACACAAAGTCGGGAGAGATGTAATGAGAGAGGAATGTGATAGTTTAGCTTCAGAGATACAATATTTTGAATAATTCAGTCGGAAAAATGGGGTCAGTGTTGATTATAACATGTCATTAATCAACAGTTTGTTGAGGTTTTTTCCCCTTTTACAGAAATCTTTGAATCTTTAAATGGGTGCTTTGCAAAACATTCCTACATCCCTTTTATGTACCTGTTACTTATTTAACATAGATTGAACTATAAATTAATTTTGAATTTGTTACTTTTAAGAACATGAACAATAACACGTACGTCACAACACTAGACAATTGTTTAGACAGTTTACACTCATTCTGAGCACACTCGTGTTTAGCAGGTAAAATGTTTATCATGTTGACCATCTGACTTTAGCATGTAACAATACTGACATTTGCTAATAAGCATTGAACACATATTACGGCTGAGACTGATAGGTATGGACAGTATTGGACAAAATGAGATTTTGACCTGATGATGGCACTGAAGGTGAAGTCAATAGATTAAAGTTATTCCAACCCATCCTCTGGGGACCATGAATTTCTGCACTGAATTTCACAGCAATCCACTAATCCAATACTTTTTCTCACAGTTAAAAACTGAAAATGTTGCAATTAATCTAGAGTAAGGGTCATTTAGTTGGCTTTAAATTAACTTTTTGAGGCAGTTAATTTACCTTTTTACTTTACACAAGAATAACTTGTCTGGGTAAAAATAACACACACTTGAAAGCATCCAAATGGAGTCAATATATTAATAAATAACTGTTGTTTTTTTAATTGGTATATCAAACATGAGGGATTATTGCTAAAACTCGGTTCTTTCTTCATCCTTTTTGGCTGCTCCAAGCACCCGTATGCAACATTATAAATAGACAAGCACCAAAACCCAAGCAGCTTTTCGTGTTGTAAACAACGGCTCACTTCACCTCAGCCTGTGGCGGGTGATTATCTGACAGGTGCTGCTCGCTGCCACTGACGTATTGTGGGGAAATAGTGCTGAGTGCTACACAACGTGAAGACACATAATATTTTTCTTTTGTTTTTTACTCTTGATTTGTCCGGTGGGAAAAGTATATTTCTCTTCCACTTGAACTGCAATAAATCCACTTCCACTTGTCCTAGACAGGCGGACAAACCTTATGTCGAGCCGTGAGTGCCATTCTATCTTGTAGATCTTGTTATATTCTAAAAGAGAGAAAAGAAAATGCAATTTCCCAGCTTGGGATCAATAAATTATTTCTATTCTATTCTATTCTAATAAAATATTTCACTGAATAACTGAAAACTTTAACCTGTTTCATGACCAAAGTCAGTAGAACTTAACTTGTATATCTGCAGTAAATTTCATGGCAATATATTCAATAGTTGTCAAAGATATTTCACTCTGAGCCACAAATGGCAGCCTCCTGGTGACACTGAAGTCAGGGGATCACCAAAAGTCATTTCAATTCATACTCTGGGAAGAATAAATGTCATTGCAATCCATCCAGTAGCTGTGGAGATATTTCAGTTTGGACCCAAGTGACATTTCCATCCATGCCACTAGTGTGGTTAAAAATAAGTAGGTTGAGGAACAATGGAGGGCTCGAGGGATTAATTGAATTAAATAAATTAATTAGACAAGGTGTAATATAATCCTTGGTCTCTAAATATGATTCATTATTGTTAAAAGCCCTCCTCTCTGCTGAGAATATCCCACTTTATCTTGATACATGTCAGATGTATGTATGTTGCAACTGTATTGTGTGTATTTGCACATCAAACGTAATTAAGGACTGTTTCAAGATCATTTTACCTAAGCTCCATAACACAGACCATGTCTCTGCGATGCATGATAGCTGTGTTGACATTGCTGCTTTGTTAATAACAGGTTGTCTAATTTATTACAACCAGTAGATTTGTTTTCCAAATGTAGAGCTCATGGGAGGGAGGGCTTCATGCCAAGCCTCAGCATGACATCCACATCTAATAATTCCAGTTTGTGCACCAGCAAAATAATAAACAAAAATAGATCAGAATTCCTACAAAGAAACATCTGATGTTTTGAAATGCAGATGGTTGCTATTGGCAACATAGCAATGGACACCACAGGAAATCCTTTTGAGGGTGGTTTGCTTCCCTTCCAAGAGCTGTTTGGGTTATTTTATGTATAATTGCTGGGCACAGTCATGGGAAAGGATGGTGTATTTTTTTTATCTCTAATTTGATGTAGAAATTGTTTAGATAATATTTACATAAAATACATATTCAATGATTCAACTCGTGAACCAATTCGAGCCAGCCTTGGAGTGATGGAACCAGGAACTGCCTCAGCAACATTCTGAACTAACCCCCACAACTCAATGACTTTATTGCCCTATAAATTCTTTGTGAAGGAGGGGCTCTGTGCTCTTTCTGCCTCGTTGGTTACAGCAACAGCTTGGCTGAAAGTCAAGATGCCTGAGACTTCTGACCCCAGAGAGAGTCCCTGGCCAGGCTGAGGATTCTTTGCTGTGGTTTTTATAATAAACTTTTTCAACTTTAAGAAGTACTCTGCCATCCCTTGAGTAAGAACCCGACACTGTCTATGTGTTTAGCATAATCTGCTGATAACCACTGCCTAGTAACAACTCTGTCAAATGAACCTGACATAATGCTTTATTGGATGATACTCTACAGGGCCCACACAAAAAGACACGGACGGAGTAATAAATGTATTCCTATCAGCCATGAATCTGGGGTTTCCTGTGTTTGTTTATTTGTCTACGACCTGTGAAAAGAAAGGTTAATTGCTGTCCCTGCGAACCAGTCAGAGATGGTTAAGTTGGCCAAACACGCCCCAGAGGCTAGGTCTGAATTAGAAGAGAGAAAAACAACAATAAAAGGCTGTGGATGAGACTGGATAACTTGTATGTTGCATACGTTTAATTACGCTTGTGTCCAAGGCTGCCCACATTTCCCTCCCATAGCAGAAAGACAAAGTAAGCTGTTCCCCCTGCTTTTTCACCCTGCTCACTGTCACCAGCAGAATCAAACTCCTTTAAATCTCACACACAGCAGTTAAGATAATCAACCTCCCCGTCCCCAGCCTCACAGAAACAAATGACCTGGCTATCATACCTGGCTCGTGTGATTGTTAGAAGCCTGGATCACCCCCTGAACCCACACTTCACTCTACACCCATGTGGCCGCAGATACAGGGTGTTAGACTGGAGGAAAGCCAATTTTAAAAGAAGTTTTGTTCCCTCAGCGATCCCAGCGCCAAACAAAAATATGTAGATCATGGCTATGTGCTGTCTATATGTTGTTCTGGGGGTATGTGGGAAGAGGGTCTATCCGTTATTTGTGGGGGGAGGGTGTGTTATCTGTATATGATGTCCATGTGTTGTGCCTTTTTTTCAATGTATGCTGCCATGGAAAAGAGAACTGACTTGTGTGAAAACGATTATCCCCTTGGGGAAAATAAAGAACCTAACCTAACTTACACAGTACTGTCAGGTTTCCACTTGTTGTCACCGCTCCACTCCGCCCTCAGGCTCTGGTGTCCTCTGTTAAAGTCTCATGTTTTGTTGGTTCATCCAACCCCCCCGACCTTGTGGGGTGGATGGATGTCGCCTGACTTCGTCCTTGTCCCTGTCATAATGACTACGACCACTAGAGGGCTTTGTCATTTGAACATAAATATTTAACATTATTAGGCACTTGCTGTAACAACTGATGCTGTCATTCTTCTTGGGACGACACTTCCAATTGCATGCAAGCAAGAACAACAAAATAGGCAACAGTGACGAGGTGATCCAAGTTAGTGAAGTAAGGGTTTTATAAGCAAAAGTGACATACAGTATGTATATGTACTGTTCTTGGCATACCAGTCTCCAGTTAGAGGTCCTACAGGAACAACAAACTGGCACCCCAGTCAAGGTTCAGTTAGCTTATATATCTGAATGTTAGGATGTACTGATGCAAAAATAAAACGAAAAAAAAATAATCCTAAAATATAAAATCACCTTCAGTCTAAAGGGGAAAGTAGCTTTTGGTTTTTGTTATCAGCCTTGCTGCCAGCAGCGAGAATTACAGCTCTCCCTATGAGGCATGCTGCCTGAGGCAAATTCGGTATTCAGGACAGTGTTATGGAGCACAATAGACACAATACATCCATCACTGTAGGCACCTACTCCATATCCAAATTGCATGGTGCAGCCACAGCAAGAGACACCTGTTGCTAAGGACACTGCCCTGCCTTGCAGAGAGCTTTTATGACACCTCAGTATTTTTATAACTGAAGTAAAAAAAGTACCAACACGAAGAAGGACATTCACCTGGGGCCTACTGGGGGAAAGCTTCCAGTAGATGCTGCACTGCCAGTGGGATTTCTTTCTCTCCCAATCAATTCTCTAAACCCTCAGGTGGCCAACAACTAGGTTACAAATGTCCCCAGGCTTTTCTCAGTTAAATGTTTGCAAATTTAGAAAGGAGTTCCCAACACTGTGGATAATTTATTGTGTACAAAAAAAGAGGGCCGTTCATTTAAAGGACAATACAGTTGGCCATTTATCAAAAGGTACACCTGACTGCTCTGCCAGACCTTCCCTTAATGTTAGCCTGAAGCTCAGTCCTGTCAGGGATTTTCTTGGATATTAAGCCTTAAAATTGTTTAGGTTTCGAAGTCCTGCTGAGGGTTATAATTACTACGGCATCATCTCCACAGGAGGTAAATGGGTTAATAACTGAAGGTTAAACCACTTTCCACATGTCTGTGCTTCAGCTGAAAGGGATCAGGAAAAAAATAACCCAAATATGTAGATTATTAAAGATTAAGTCATTCAACATTCTCAAATCCTAATCACCTCCCCATATGGATAAGCTAATGCCAGTCTTCACATGTAACAAAAGACACTCGGATTCTTTCATATGGAAATGCCACTGCCTTTCCCCTGGAATCATTTCCCTCTCTGCACCTCCGTTTTACATTATGCACAAGCTAATTCCAGGGGGATCAGACAGTCCCTTACACTGCAGGAAGACCACTTACTGTAATGACATCATGTGCAAACATAATCTAAAACACAGAGCTAAGCACATCCATAATGTAAACAATTACATTGTTATCAGCCGCAACAAAAGCCATGTTGTTTGCAGTGTTTACATTCATTAAAATGTTCTATATCAAGGAGCTCACTGTCACTGATATCAAATCCATCCCCTGAAAAATGAAAGCTTTTGCTTACAGAATAATTTGTTTGCAGTGGTGGATTATAACTTTGGATGGCTAAACTTTTCAGCAGCGAACGCTAATGACATGCACATATTAAACAATGTACAAAATCTCCAGATAGTTTCCCTTCAATCTAAATGTGATGCCCAGCTTCCAGTCATATATGATGTCAGTGCTGATGCAGAGCACCACACTGCAGTAGATATGAAGTGACAGACAATGCTGACACTCAGACGTCTGTGGTGTGCGGAATTAAGTCATTTTGATTTATATGCAGCAAAATCTGCTAAGATACAAGAAAGGCGGACATAACTACCTTTCTAATATGTCAATAAATCAAATATTAGCCGGTTCATGATCACGATTTTGGCTTCCCACAATTAAATGAACATGATTGACAACCTTATTAACATTTAAAATGCATGCTCGCTTATCGAAACTCCAGATGAAAATCAAATTAATTCCTTCTTCAACTAACAACCAGCCACCAGGGGGCTACTGAGATGTTTTGGCTTCACTTTTAGGGAGTTGCCATGCTGCTGAATGTTGTCGCAGCAGTCAAGAGCTTAAGAGTGATATATGATAGAGAGCAGATTGGCAAAACAAAAATCAAATTTCTATAGAGCAGGAGGAGAAGAGCTGGTCTCTTTTGGATACCATTTTATTAATATTTTGCTTTAGATGCACCTGAATTCCGTTGAGAAATAACTTTATTTTCAGTCTTGTTGTGATGCAAAGATGTGTCCATTAGCAGGAATGCAGGACAGTATGGAAGTGAATGCAGTGCTGTTTATTTAAATTTGAAAGTGCGATAAAAATATTTTGTCCCTAGAATCAATTAATAAAATCTTGTCATCATTAATGTTCATAACTAGATGTGAATGGGTTATTAGAAACAATACATGGCAGCAAAGTGAAGGCAAAGTTCGGCGCAGAGTGACTCGACCTGACGGTAAAAGTGATGTAAGTAAATAAATGTAAATCTCACTGTGATATTCTTATCTTTCTTTGAAGTCATTTGAAATAATGATTTTCTGCACTTTTACAGCACTCAATTTATCCTGCTATCCTTAAATACTTTATAAAAACTTTTTCCATCTGTCCTTATAACAAAAGTCTGTCTTCTCCTGCTCGCAGCACCTGTTGCACACCCACATGCTGAATTAATTACAATTAATTAAAAGCTAACAATTAATGAGCTTGAGCTTTTTTAAAGAAACATGGAATTATTTTATTATTACACTACATCATTACTGAGAAAAAATAAACGGGTTTCAGTTGGGGCACTATTTTGTTGCAACAAATGGGAATCAAATACACTTGTACTTGGGTGTAATTCTGCTCCCAGTAAGTTCAAAGTGTGTGCAAACATGACAGACTCACATTGTGCAAAATGCACATTAACTTATTATAATGACTTAACCCAGGCCTAATTTTTGTTATATACCATGAATATACTGCATATACAAAAATAGTATGACTTCATGAATACTAATGCATGCGGAGGCTTAAGTGTTGAGAAGATTTACAGCACAGGAGGAGCATGCGTTGGTGTAGCCAGGGATATTTTACAAGTCTGTTGATGGACCACCCATAACCTCTAGATTGCCAGAACTACTGCAAAGATTTATTACATTTATCATGACACGTGACTAGAAATGTTCAGGCAAACCTATTTACAAAAAGGCATTCTGGTAAATTCTGGAAATTCACCAAAATCATGAGAGAAATTCTGCACCTTAGAAAAATGCCACTTTCTTGACAATAGCCCTGAAATGCAGCGCTGTTAAAACTACTGTCCTGAAAATACGCTTTCATGGAGGATAATATGTTTTATTCAATTCACTTTGACTATAATCTAAAATGACAAGGCACCTTCCTTGCCTTCACTTTGGTCTCTTGTGACAGTGAAGATTTTGACGGGAGCAACAAAAGGATGGAATGAAACAAGCATCTTTCTATCCATATGTTGTCAACACTGTGGTGTGGGCGGACTCTAAGGTCTGGATCCAGGAAAACCCTCCCTAGCATCAGAAGAAGCTATCCTGCTGCTGTTATCACTGTTAGACCGGCAGGAGGAAGCGGAAGTGCCACAAAGCACTTGTGCGAGCATGAACCCAGCATTGCAGATTCAAGAAGGCATTGAAATTCGGGTTCAGTGGTACAAAGAACAGCTATCAAGAACAGCCATTCAAATGAACCGGTTATTGGAAAATGGGATTACAAAAGGTTCTTATAATATATGCAATATTTGTTCTGACATTATTTCAATCTTATAGATTACATCTTGCTCAATTTTGACTGGTTTCTAGTATTAGAGGAGAAACTAGTTGCTGGGAACAAGTTAGTATGTTGATGCCTATGTAACATGGCTTTCATATAAATCATTTAAAACTTAATGCAAATGCTCAGTTTGTCTGTGCCACTTAACTCTTAAAATGATTCTTAAATGTCTTAGTTGCTCCTCTTTCCCCTCTCCTTGTTACAAAGTAGCAACTTATATGAGTTTTTGGCATCAATGGAAAGCCTTCAGATTTCCCTGTGTTTTCCCAACAGAGCATTGTGAATATTACACAAACTAACATTGGGAAACCAAACCAAAGTAATACCTAAAAAGATGAGGCATTGCTTCTCTAGAACTTTGAATTATAGCCTCTCTCTACAGTTCTGTCAGCTCCTGTTTGACAACCACTTTGAAGTGGCACTTTTTTTAAAAGTCTCTGGTTTGCAGCACATACCAGTTCAGACTTAATTGCGAGCGCCCCAAAGGAAACCACAACACATTTCTGAATCATTTTTATGTGCAAGCTCGTATTTCCGGGGAACCAAATAGGATGAAAAGAATGTGTCTGGTACATTGGTTTACTAATGAATCTTTAATGGGAATTATATTTTCTGTGAATAACTATACTCAGACACCCTATTTGCTGCAAATAACCGTGCTGGGTGGTTTGCACATATTCAGAGTGAACAAAAGAAAAGCTGTTACAGACACAATACTGGGTCCCTCTCATCAAATACACAGCAATCTATCACACTGAGTAATATGATACTTGCTCATTTGCATATTTGATGCTAATGTTTTGTTTGTTTACGGTAATGAGCACTTGTAATTGGATTTTAATTTATTATAAAAGAAATGGACAATTGGTGGAAAATACATTTGCTGTATTTATGTCAGTGAAGGCATCAATCTTAATGTCAGTGTGTTCCTTATGCTGCAAGGTGCCCTGAACTAATCTGATTGCAGCAAATGCAATATCACTTTAAAGAGATGTTTAAGGTTGTCTGTGACTCAGTTCAATCAAATTAAATTGTTAATCTCTCACTTTAAGTGTCTCCCACTTTGTCTTGTGATCCATGCATCATTTGTATGTTCAATGAATCCTCATCTGTCGCTCAATGGATGTAGCTACACAGCTTCCAGCGGCTGCTAGATGAATATCTCTCACCGCTCCCCTCCTCACCACCATAGTTTGACATATTGGATATTAGTTGTTCCTGGTAACTGATGACAAAACTCCAGTTTAAACTCAGATTAGCCATCAAGTCTAAAAGTAAGAAAACACTCAGAAAACAGCCTAAATTTAGCACAATTTAAACTCAACGATTGTCCAAAAAACCCACTGTATATATTATGAGCCGTTTAAAATTGTAAATCATATTTTTAAATAATCAAATTGTCGTTTAAATGCAGGTGAAATCAACAGCTCCCCAGTGTCTGTAGCACAGTTAGCAAAGTGTCACACGAACCCTCTGTAGTGTTACATGAAACGGCAGAGGGGACTGTGGTTAAAGAGGAGTCATGGTTTGGCATCGCTTATACCATTAGTCTCTCTGATTCAGGAGTTTTAATGTGCTGCAGTGCTGGCCAATCAAGTCGATCCAGAGAGAACCAGACCGACTGCCGAAGCCAGCCGCTATTTCAAGAAAGATGAGGTGGTGGCAGGCGGGGGGCCGGGAGTTCAAATCTGGGTGGAAGTGAGCTCAGATCAGCTTCTTGAGAATTTGGCGCTTAAAAGTTGTGTACATAAAAATAAAAAAGGAATTTAGTAATACATTTAACCTACTAGTATTTCTGGTATTTTCCTATTGCTTCCAGGAAAATATGTTGCTGCACAGCAATGTTTACAAACTCTTTCACTATTCATGTCTACAGTAGTAAACTGCTAACCTGACTCTCACCAGATGAATTTCGTTCCGCCTTGACTCCGCCTAGCTCCACTCAACCATCTGGGCTCGCTCGGTAGGAAAGTGATTTCAGTTGGTTGAGCCAATCAGGACCGCCGGGCGGGGTTTTATAGATGTGACGTAGCAGAGAAGCGACTGTTGTGATTCAGACAACAATGGTGGCTCGCATCGAGGAGGTAGGCGTCAACATCGATGCTGATGTTTCATCCGTGTTTCCAATGTAGAGAATATTTCTTCTTTAAAAGAACCAGAGAACGGCTCTGAAGGCTTTTGATGGTAGAAACCATGTCTTCTCCCGTCTCATCTGGAGAGAGTCAGGTTAGATGACTGTTTATTTAGTCTTAGCTATTTTTTCTATGTCTTTAGCTATTTTTTCTGTCTATATGTCTTTTTGGAAACCTCAGACTATTTGTCTTGATAATGCCAAACATCAAACACCTCAGAAAGCTCATCTACAACAGTACATGAGCTCTATGGCAACCTCAGTGTCAGATTTCCTGGCATTTTACCTCCTCTTGTGATCAATTACCTCCTAGTTTTTACATAGTTCTATTGAAAACGGAAACCTAAAAATAACACCTGTATAATCTACTTTAAATGTTGAAAGTACAAACACCAACTGCCTGCAGCTAGAGCAAATTTTTGTCTGACACATCCCGAATGCAGCATGACAAGACTTCAACTTATAATAACTATGTATTGTTGCAATCATAGACTGGTCTCTCCAGGTCAACAGCTACAGCTAACACAAAAATGTGATTAAAAGTAAATGTTTATTGAATGTTAACCGCAAACAGAAACCATTTGTGAGCTTTGTTTATACACTTTCTTTTTACTATATTTATTTATTATATTTTTATTTTATTTTTTTTTGGGGGGGACTGATTCATGACTTAAAAGCAGAATGCTCCAATCAGACAGCAATACCACCCAAAAAGTAGAAAATGTACCTCAATGTTCGCTCTTATTCTGGCACCATCATAGCCACCTTTAAATGATTTTTCCTCATCCTTTTATTTCACTTTCATTATGAGTAAGTATCAATGAAATCTCTCTTTTTCTGGCTTTAAAAGAAAGTCTATATCTTCTCTTAAAGCACAGGTGACATGTCTAGGTTGAAATTGAGTGTTATACCCCTTTAAAACATCTCTAAAAATCTAAGAATCAGCTTATTTACAAAACTCTGCCACCTCTCATAGTTCAGATTATATCTCCTGAAGCCTTGCACACAAAAAAGAAACAATGCTTTTATTCCATTTTTTTCTCCCAGTTACACACAATGGTCTGAACCCCCCATCCTCTTAACAAGAGTAAACTTAGGCTCCTCCGAGTGCAATATCATACTGGCAGCTCACAGCTCATGTTGCCATGGCGATACTGGTAGAATCCAAAGTCTCCCCTTTGCCATGTTGGTAATTCGGTTATTTTAGCGTGAGAAATAGACCTTGTCAGTGATACGGCCGAGCTGCAGGGACCACAATGAAACGGTGAATTAAATTCTAATGATAAATGTGTTCACTCACTACATTCAGCATGATTGAAAGATAGAGAGAGTGTGGAAGTGTAAATGTAAATGACTTAGAAATAACAAATTTCATACTCCATGAATCACCTTCATATCTTCTTATTATCGATGCCCATTCAACATTCTTTGCAAACACAAAACTCACCCCTCTTTACCTCGGATATTTACAGCTATTGAAATTGAAAATGTTGCAATGACCTTCTATATTGTGAACAAAATCATTCATCCTGTCCATCACATCCTTGTTATTTACTACGTATATACTTTCCTTGAGCACAGTAAATTAACCCCTTAACAGTCAGAGGCTGTAGTGGACTCTGGAACCTGAATGAATATGTGGCTATTAGATTAGCTGTACTAATTAAGTACATTTATATCCGTATTAATTTGTTACCTTTTTTAACAGGGCTAAATGTTAGGTGTCGAGCCTGAATCCTTCACTCACATGGCAAAGTATACGCCTCATTCATTCAACAGTAGGATCCGATCGGTATCAGGTACGGGCCGATACGCGCAGCCCAGGTTTCAGTATCTGATTGGATCGGAAATACTGGATCGGTGCATCTCTAGTGGATATCATCTGAAACTAGGAAAGGAATACACTGGTACCAACCCTGACGTGTTTGTCAGGAAGTGGACTAAATAACTCTTCAAAGTCACACCAGAAAAACTGGCATGACTAATTTCCAGTTGGTCCCTTGACCTCTCACCTCAAGTTATATGAATGAAAATGGGTTCTCTTGGTATCCAGGAGTATCCCTTTTACAGACACTTTATGAGTCAATTGAATTCAATTCAATCCAATTTTATTTACAGTGTTGAATCATAACAAAAGTTATCTCAGGACACTTTACAGAGTAGGTATAGACCACACTCTATGACTTAATTATGATTTACATAGACCCAACACTTCCCCCGTAGAGTACGGTGGCAACAAAAAACTTCCCTATTACAGGCAGGAACGTCAGACAGACCCAGCTCCATTTGTCTGCACCGGTTGGGGAGGAAGAAAAGGAGAGAGAAAGACAGAAAGACAGGCAGATGGACAGAGAGATGCAAGGTTAGACACAAAGAGAGAGACATCCAAATGATTACATGATAATCCCAGACACGTGGTCTCAATTATAGCAAATTAGCTACCTGCATCTAATTTCATTATCTTAATAGGAACAATCATAAACACCATCACAAATACAATACTCCATTTTATAAAATCTCCATTCAATGTGTTGTTTTTTTTAAACTTTATATATTATAAGAGGTCATTGCATACAATGTTTCAAATATAGCATATTGCAAATATGAATACTCTAATCATGTCATTTCATGATTTATTACCAAAAATACTTAATTAATTTGCAATTATGCAGAAAATAAAACCTAAGAAAGAGAGTAACTATAGTTAGATAGTGAAATAAAAATGATGTTTTCTAATAACATATGTCCCATTAAAGAAGCTAAAAACACTCTAACTTCTGTCCCACTGACTGTGACATTATTGTGTAATATTCCATACAACAATCACCTGTTCTGGCTGTGCATTTATGTTTAGTTTGTGGTTGAAGAGCCCAGTGATGTTAACAGTTATACTGCATGTTCTCCTGGGCCCCATGCTGTATGGGATGAAGAGCCCCAGCGGAACACCCTACCATATGCTTGGAAAACAAGGAACGCTCATAAATGTTGAATCAGCAAACGCAAAAGTTCAATTTAAAATAAATCAAGCAGCACTGGAGCTCTGCTACCATGTTCCTACAGTACATGTGTAGAATCTAGCTCTCTGGGGGGAAGTGTAGCTCTGTGACCATTGTATGGTTGATCTGTACGTTGGCAAGAAGGGTCAGCATATTGTTTTACTTATTATCCTCGAGTCTTTGCAAGGAGAGCAAAATCGCACTGTAAACATTCTCCATTATGTACAGTACAATAGAAGTCCTGCACTGAAAATGTTGCTTAAGTAAAAGTACATTAACAAATTAGCAATCTGAATTGTAATAAAGTATATAAAGGCACATTCAAGTACAAGTACCTCAAATTTGTAGATATTCATATTTTTCCTTCCTGATATCGCTTCCAAGATCGGAATTCGGCTAGCGGCTAATAACGAGTGCTGATTTGATAACAAGGGGGGGGGGGGACTATATACTATTATTTTTTAACAGCTGTATACTACTAACCCTGGATGTGATTGGATGGCCTGGATCAGGTTAAACCCTTTGTAAGATTATGTGTATAACTTAACCTACACAAATGCTGGCAGTATCTGAGGCATTTCCAAGAATGTAGGTATCCGAAAAGCTCTAAAAATAAGTGTACGACCTCCAACAAAGCAGGTATGGGACACTATCCAAACAGAGGAAATTTAATAGTGACATGCTCCAATGGGAATCACATTGAAGCATGAAACATTAAAGCGCATATTTTAATCATACTTTTTATGTAAGAAAAAGTTAAATACAGTAACTGATCCAAAATGTGCCAGCGCTACCAATAAATTCTTCACATTTCATATTCTTAATTTAAAAAATTACCATTTCTGAGCCAACCACCATCTCTGAACAGCTCTTTCCAATGATGAGGCCCATTAATCTCAGCTCTCCTTTCCAAAAAAAAAAGCTTCCGGATGATTCAGATACAAACTGACAATGCAAACCTTCCAGTCAATATTAAGACATTTATCCATTCAATCTGATTTTAGCTGTATGTACAGAATTGTGGCTAGCCGCCAGACGGGCATTTCATAGCCTTAACTTGGACGGTAATAAATCAAGAAATGACAGCAATGGACTTAGATGTTATCATTAAGGAAGGCTGCAACAAATTCTGAGAAGTAATTCAATTTAAGTGTAAGAGTTCTCGAGAAAGCCTACCATGGTTATATTCCATGACTGATGAAAAGCTGTAAAATAATTATTTTGTTAAGACCTCAACCTTTAGAGACTGCACTCTCACAAAGGCCAGTGAGGAGGCTTGAAGATCAAGCACACTTGATACTTGCCCCCTGCTGCATGCTGTACCGGCTCTGTGAAGGAGGCAGTGATGACAGTCTCCTTTTCCCTGGGTGCACTTAAATCATCTGGCCTGATAAAGCCAGCACTGGATGGAGCCTCATTGGAATTTTAAAACTGCAAGCTCCACAACCATAAACAAGGAGTATGCTACTTTTAGAGGTGGCAGTGGAGACATGGCATGAGCTATTACTCTAGGGTCCACCACTAACTGGCCGGCAGTCCTGTTTCTCCTCAATTATGTTCAACCCTCGCTCCCAGTTGGGAAACAGCAAGAGCATTTTTACCCCATGAAGCTTTACAATACCCCACATGCATAGCTAGCATGTAGAATATTAATGCTTCACAGAAAACAGTTGCACTATTGATACAAGGTGTAACTTTGTGATAGCAAAGAAAAGCGTGGTTAAAAAAAGAAACAGCAAACGTGACAATCTTCATACACAGCTGCCACCTTGACTGCGTGGGATTAATGAGAAATAAATAAATAAAGTCGGTGTTTCGCTTGTAACCTCCCCCCAAGGGACGTTATCAGTGTGACAGGCCTGGCTTCATGTCGCTCTGAAATGTCAGACACGCAGACACCAGTGCTGTGGTCCATTCTTAATGACTGGAGACACTAATCAGGCTTGCTCAGTACATGCCATCTTCATAATTTTCCTCTGAAAACACACAATGGGCAGAGAGCAGATCGTTGCTAGCGGAGGATAAAAAGAGATGGTGTGCTTGTTTCAGAGCTGACATGAAATATCTGGGATACTGCGACCATCTTGCAGACACTCTCAGAGCAAGGAGGCGCAGATGCAAAAACTAGCGCTGTCACATGTTTACGGTCTGCCTCTTCTCTGACATGATACACTTTTACAGCCTAATCTGTGTGGTTTTGAATGTATAAACAGGCAGCATGATGTAGGACTGCTAATTTGGGCAGTGTGTGGCACATCTGGGAGCACGCCATTGTCAGTAATGAGAGCTGTCGTGGATTGACTGAAACTAGGGGATGAAACGTGGGTTTCCAACGCTGTAATCATTCTATTTTGTCAAGATTGAGGTGCATCCTGCGTCTCTTCCTCCTGTCGGCTCCATGACTTGTCTCTAATTCAGGCCCATTGAAGGAAGTGCTCTTAGATGCTATTTCCAACACACTGAGCCTAGAGGCCACAGCAAGTCTCTCTGGTTGAGAACCAGGTGGATGAAATTATGTCACAGTGTTGTCAAAGAGAAAAATGACCAAATTGAGCCTTAAATCTTGAAGCTCTCGGATGACACGTTCTTTGCTCACACCCACACGATAATGTATGCTCCCAGAGGATGCGTAAAGTGGAGAGAGTGGCTGGAAATGTTGGGCCTGCATCAAACAGGGTGACAGGATGTGACCTAGTGATTAAAGGCATAATCAGTAAACCAAAAAAGGGCACCTGCCAGCAAAATTCAAGACTGGTACCTTCCTTGACTCCTAAATTGATATTTTAATACAGGGAGGAACACTTGTTATAAATGCCATTAAAGGAGGACCCAGCAGTATATTATCACACTTCTTTAAATATGGGGGACTGACAAGAGGAAGATTAAATTTATCCTGACTTTGAGTCCCTAGATTTGGTAGGCTAGCTGGAAATATGCTAGATACTTCAATAATTGGATTGGAGACGGGTTAAAGGAAAAGGTTGACATCCCAATAATCTTGCGTTCTTTCCAAGAGTTAGACGAGAAGATCGATACCACTCATATCTAAATATGAATATGAAGCTACCACCAGCAGTCAGTTAGCTTAGCTTAGCTTAGCTTAGCTTAGCACAAAGACTGGAAAGCTAGCCTGACTCTCTAAAAACCATTGATTCACACATTATATCTTGTTTGTTGAATACAAATACAAACCTACAAAAACTGAACTGCCATACTATTTATTTGACCGGGCGCAGTAGTGGAGTTATTTTCTCGAGTCTTGTTGCCAAGCAACAAAAAAAACTCAAGAAATGAACTCCACTCAGATGTTAAACAGTCCCCACCGTCCCAGGCCAAGATAAGATGACACCAAAAAGGATTATTTGATACAAATAAATTAATTTGTAAATTTGCACGGACATGACAGGTAAATTTATCCTTGTGTGTGAAATCAATTAAAAAGGTATATGTTTCAGTTGTGATCATTTGAGCAATAATTAAAATGCAGATTTTTCATCAAAAAGTCAAATTAAACACTATTGCACAAGGGGGTATGCTTTACTGTCATTGTTGGCCCAAGCGCCTCAGTCCTGGCCAAACACTGTCGTGTCAACAGTGATGGAAAAAATACAACAAAATAAGATATATAAGCAAAATGTTAGCGCCTGACCTATATAGGATCCTTGAGACCGATACTGATACTGATCTTAGAGGGAAAATTTCACTGATTTCCAATATACGGTATTATGGTTTAGTGAATTTTTGAATGAAAATACATCTTTTCTACTTCTTTTTGTGCTAATAAAACTCTCCAAAAGTACTCAAGAAGGCTGCTTTGCTGAATCAAATAACTTTATTCAAGTATATCAGATACTGATATGTCTATGATAGGCCAACAAATCGGTCTGGCAGATAACAGCTATGACGTCTAATTCCTCTGCACAATAAGTATCACATCTCCACATCTGAGAAAAAAACGTTACTTTAACAAAGTGATAGGCTAACAAAGTTAGCTATCTAAAACGGCAACATGCACGTGTTGCTGGACATCTATCAAACAGAGAAGCGCGGATTACAACACACACACACACACACACACACACACACACACACACACACACACACAGACACACTAACTTGTTATTTATATTGTTTTATTTTGCGATACTTGATCTTATAGAAGTAATAGCTAAGAGGTATTGTTTGGCCCGACGTGTTGCTTCAATATTCTTTATATCAATGTGTTGAATGGTGCTTTTGAAAAACAAGAAGAGATTCCTTTTTGGCTGAGATCAAGGGCGACTGTTCTGTAGTCGACCCTGATCTGTGCTCTCCCCGGAGGACAAAATGTCTGACTTCTCTGCAACAAGGACTTGATCCAACAAGGCAAATTCAGCTCAACTGACTCAGCTGGTTTTAATGTTTTAAGTAGACTTCAGCTTTACCTGTCAAGACATTCATCGTTACTGATGCCATGATGCTACATATGTCAGAATGACATTCAGATATTCTTGCATTTGCCTGTTATTACCCAAGACAACGCCACATCTTGTTTCAAGCAAACCACTCAGGAGAAATATATATATATATATATTTAGATAAAGCGAGCAATATCTGAAGCTTTGAACATACGATATAAATAAGCAGGATATTTTTGGAAGTCTTCTTCCTCACATCATCCTTTCAGGTGCCCTCAAACAAGAATTACTTGTGAAAGTCAAAGGTACTCTTTGACAGAAGTACAAGGTGAAATGTTCAATGTGCAAGACGGTAAATGTCAGACGACTGTTTATGAGGAAAGTAGCGGCACATCAGTCGTCTAATGCTGCTTTTTCACTGCAGTATTTTTGTGCTGGTACCGAGGGAGTACCGTGGTGATGTTGGCATCAAATGAAGGCCCCTTTTTTAACGTGCATCGTGAATGGCGTATTAGTGACACTTTGTGATCACACACACCTGAGATGCAAAAGACATGAGAGACCTTGACGCTGTTGCCAACTTTTTTCCCTCAAGTGTATTTTCTACATGAGGAGCCATTTCAAGTGTTTATCCCTTAACAATACACAAGTTTGAATATTGTTGGTTGTCTAGAATATGCATTATGCATTATTCTGCCAAAACAGTGCCGCTTTTTTTGTCTTTAGAAGTGACATCCTCAGCTGCAGCACATCTTATCTGATCATTGAAGCTTGAGCAAGTATCACATTTTAAACCCTCACTAAACTGTTTTTTTAATTGTCGTCAAAAAGGTAATTAGTGGTCTTTGTAACAGTATGTAAAGATTAATACCGACATACTTGTTACTGTGGCCTTTTCATTAATCATCCCAGCTCAAAAGAACAAGACAGACATTTGTTCAAATTCTACCTGCAGCACTGGGACAGTGAGAGAAACGTGGGAGTCTTCTCTCTTATGCATAACCTCCATTAACCTCCAAACTGTAAACTGCACTTTCTGCAGATAATGTTTTTCCTACTGGAAAATATGCAAATGTGTGCATTTACAAACAAAAAAACAACCAGATATCTCATATTTCATCTGCCTAAGGTATGTGTATCGAATTCTCTACTGTAGGTCTATCAGCATATAAACACATGGGGGAAATCTTCCTCTCGCAGTATGCAAACACGGAAATAGCTGACATTTCGAGCGCTGTGTTTGCTGTGAAAGTGACAGACTGCAATAAACATCGGAGGGTAAATACTTTCCAATCGCAGAAAGAAATATCTGTTAAGAGCTATTCGTTTTCTTTTCCAGCTCACTCTAAACTTGCTTGCCATGATATCCATTGCTGGCTGAATGCTGTCATCATGATGTCCTCAGGCACCGACACCACAGTTCACCCTTTAAAATACACTACAGTTGACCAGCTGGCCGCAAGATTGTTAGAGTCACTTTTTTTGGCCAAACGAGGCTGTGCTTTACTCTAATCCGCCTGGCCCTTGTGTGTGCTCCTTGGCCTGAAAACTGGGTATGTTATCATTTCTCCTCAGACCGCTGACTAGCTCTGCAGTCCAATTGCAGCAGGATCGCTGGGCCCTACATTGCTCCGAGTAATACCACTAATGAGCATGAGGAGGCTTGGTGACAGGGATCAATGTTGGCAGCTGTGAGTCAGAGAAGCAGCTGACCCAGTCTGACCTGCAGGCTGGTGCCCCTGCATGCACCACAGCCCTGCTGACACCAGCACTGCTGAGACTGTCTGGGTGACTCTGGGCCTATGGGTGTAGATGTTTCCATAATCACTTGTTATCTCTCTCACAGCAGCACCTGAGCCACTGTTACTGTGAACCACTGCACAAGTACTAAAGCAGCTTTCATATACTGCCTTCTCCCCCTGCTTTCATCATAGCCACAATATATTCTGGAACGTTTGCTACAGAAGTACTTAGTAGTTTTATGATACAATGACTAACCTGTACACCTTTTTTTATTATAGCAGTGTGCTTAAGCCATGAGTGCTCTGCTCATTCTTATGTTGCCACACTGCACACCTGAAAGCTACAGTGTCTCTGCTGCCATTTCAAAAGCCCCACCTCCATACCAGCATCCATCCATAGGGTCTGGGTCTATTTTCACCTGGAGGAGAGTTATTAACGTCACTCCCTGCTGTCCTGAACTTGGTGTTTTATTGCAGGGAGTGAGCCTAGACTCAGAAACTATTCTCAACTAGAATATCAACACAGTACGGTACAGCACATACCATACTTTACTGTGCGTTCAGACAGAATGTGACAAAATGGTGTATTTGCATGCTTCAACCTAGCTGACAACCTTCCCAGAGCTTTATGAATCTGTTTTATAATTGCAAAGAGATGAGACCTTACAGTAATCAGTGACACTTACATCAGGTAATCAACCACAAAACAAATTGTTTCAGTTAGATTTGGCAGAAAAAGGCTCTACTTTTTGAGGGAGCTCTTAAAGAAGCCTAGAAATAATTGCACCCTGCAAAACAATACCATAAAACTTGTGCATCTATGCTGCTAGAAACCTGCAACAAGGAGTCATGGCAGAGAGAGAGAAAGAGTATTAAGTGTGGCGTTATGATAACATTAGCTGCACACAGGCAGGCTGATTGACTGATTTCCTTTTGGTGCCAAGACTTCTTCTCTGAAAACCTGAAGTCCTTGATTAGGAATCAATAAGGAATTGATAAAGAATCCGACCGATCGATACCAGTAGCAGAATCAATACCAGTACTGGTATCATTAAATTCCTATCAATTCCCATCTCTACTTAGACGTTTTGTTCAGCAACATAATCGCCACAAGTAAAAACGTTAATGCTAATGTTAGGCTATGAACAAACTTTGTAGTAGTGTACACCACCCACTAGCTTCAAAAGGATTTCACATGTAGACTCATTTAGCCACTTATTAGCAATGGCCTTTTCACATAAAAACTTCAAAATTCACAAGTGGGCTATTTACAACATATTTTATGTTCAAAAATCTAATCAAAAAACCCATTCACTCGGAGACGAGGGATCCAGATGCAAAACTGCTAACTTCAGTTTTGGGACACATTCCTGTAGCATGCAACAAAACTGCAATTACATGACCGAAAAAAGAGTTGAGTTGTTAAACCAAAAAAAGCAAGAAAAAAGAGCTCAAAGAAACATCCAAAAATAAACAACAATCCTTTTGTACAGTATTCTTTCTGAGATGCTGCAATAAGAAAAAAACATGCTTAGCACCATTAGCTTAACGTTCCAGCATCCAGATTCTCCTTGTGGTTGTTTCTAAAGTATGTCTTAAAAGAAATAAATAATGCATTAAATATGAAAACTACTGACATTTCTTCACAAAATCCAATAGCCTTTATATGAAAGTTAGTAATGTGAAAACTTTTAATAAATATGATTGATAGAGTTGTCCTCATAGTTGCATCATTTGTTGTTTAGAGTATTTTGCACAAAGCAAATATCTGACTTTGAACACAGTTTGAAACCATAAACAGACTATTTGTCACGCCACAATGAAAAAAAACTTTTGCATCAGGGACAATTTCACAATGGATTAAGGATCTTTAAGTGCCTCTCCAAAACAGATTGTGATTTCAGTGTGTAGCGCTGCTGAGTCATCGAGCAGTTGAAGCGGCTCACATAAGTGGGTGGACGAGCGCTCCATGAGTGGACTCTCACATGGAAATGAGATAGGGAAGAGAGTGAAGATTGAAATGGTGTGTAGCGATGATTACTCTGTCAGGTCACCTTTGTTCGTGACATCTGTTTAATTGTGTAACATGTGCTTTCACGTCGGTCACAATTGCTAGTGATCACAGCACATAGATCATTAGGCCAATTACAAGAGTAGATAACATATCTAAATACACTGAATCTGTTCTACTAGAAAGTGCCAAAAAGAATTGTTTTCTACCCACATACATCCTCGTGAAAATAATGACAGTTTAGTCATGTTTATAGCAGAAATAATGATGTGTATTACTAGCAGCTATTATAACTTGAATGTAATACACAAAACAATTGATTGATATTAGGGACTTCGATCACTACGGCTCGGAACCTGACTCCGAAATTACAAGATGGTAGCGCCAATATCCCGGATATTTTGATTCACTTTTGTACAGTTTAGTGACGCATCATCCATCTTTATATACAGTCTACAGTCTTACGGCTGACGTAACACCCTTTCAAAATACGATTTCCGGGTCCAAGCGCTCCATTGAAACAGAACAGAGAACAACGGCCGAACATTTGAACAATTACGATCACCTCTTTCGTCAGTTAGACATCTTTTTCATCCATAAGAAAGAGGTAAAATGACAATTACGTTGTTTTTTGAAAACTCAGATCTGTTCAAGCAACGGGGATCACAGCACTGCAGCGTTGTAGAAATATGAGACTCGGACCGACAAGGAAATCATATTTTGAAAGCGTGTTACGTCACGTCTTGACAGCCAGATAGTTATTTACATCAGGAGGAACAATTGTAAACTCCTTTTCTATAGATGGACATTTGCAGCCTATTCATAAAGCTAAATGTCGATTATGAATATCCAACTGTGTAGCCTGGCAAAATTACCCGGAAAAGAGGACAAGATAATTACACTAAAATTATCAACTATAAACAAAAGAGCCAGGGATACGGCAACGGGTGCAGGAAGCATTATTAAGGTGCATTCAGACCGCGATGTACGTGACAAGACTTCATACAAAGTTAACATACAGAAGCGATTATACACAATTTCAAGCCGGGCAATGCGGATCTCGCGTTACACGCAATGTGAAGCACAGTTGAAAGTACTGAACTTTTCAGGCGAATTCGCGTGGCTCTGTGTCGCAATAGCCAATCATACCCGGACTGGATATTGGCTATGATATTGACTATTTAGCTGGTTCGGACACATACACAACAACTTAATTAAGCCATTGTTTTTTGGGGTTTCAGGCAGCTGCTGTATTTTATATTAAATTTTAAAATATCTGTTTGCAGTGCACTTTACATGTAAGTGTTTTAATTTTGTTTTGCTCCTAATGTACACTTTGTTATTTGTTTATAAATAATATTTCATACATATATATCTGTGTTAATTTGTTACCTTTTTTTTAACAGGGCTAAATGTTTATGTCAACCCTGATGCCTTCACTCACATGGACAGGTATACGGTTCATTCATTCAACAGTAGGACCGGATCGGTATCGGGTATGGGCCGAGTCTCAGCCCAGGTATCAGTATCTGATTGGATCGGAAAAAACTGGATCGGTTCATCTCTAGTCTGAAGGCATCCGGAGCTGTACTATCCCTCATTTATATTTCACAGGGTTTACTGTTGTCATCCAGACAGAGTTCCTGTCAGCCATCGCGGATCACCCAATTACACCACCATACACTCTGTATCTTGTATCTATAGTATCTAGATGGAAAAATGTCACAACTATGTCTTCATTTAGCCAGCTGTCCTAGATTTATATCTAGCAGGAGTTTAAAGGGATGGAAAATATAAAAGGGGTTTCGACATCAGTTCACATGAAACAACATGTATCTAGAAAGTGTCCTCTATTGTGGTAACAGCCATGTTAGTTGACATTTCCCATCCATTGATTCCCATCATTGGTCCAACCTTTCCAAGTGCATTGGTCTGACCTACACAGGCTCCACAGGGAGGCACAAGGCCACTGAGCTTCACACAAAGTGGCCTCCTATCGATCAGCCGTTACCTAAAAATAAGGCAGGGCCTTGCAATGACAGAGAGGCAAGCTAAAGCCCTTGTCTGCTAATCAATGGCGACCTAGAATTTTATGCCCTGAATCAATAAATCATGCTTTTCTCCCATGATCTAATGATCTTTTGAATGTTTCGGTCTATGACACTCTTGAGGAGTGTTAGGACAAAATGTCAGGTGGACAATAAGTGTCATTTTTGCTTGTGGGTGTGCTGTATTGGAGAGTGAATTGTTTGTTTTTTGCTGTTGAGCTCACATATAAATGGGTTTAGGGAAGTGTTACTCAAGCTTTCTAATCAATTTTCGAACAGATGTGACCTTTCCAGGCCATGTAAAATGTAATAGGCGCTATTCCGATTTACAATTTTGAGTTGTTAAGTACCTACTGGTCAACTTTTTTTTTTATCTGCTCTTCAATAAATCTCTTTTTACATTGCCTCTCACTTTCCATTTTTCCCAGTTTCTCCCCATCTTCCTCCATCTCGCTCTCTCTCCCTATATTTCACAGCAGGAACCCGGCTCGCTCAAGGCTATGCGCTATCTCCCCATATTTCTCTCTGGTGAATATTTTATCTCTCCTTTCAAGTATCATTTTCTTACTGAAAGAGGGCCCGTGTCCCGCAGTGGTTTTACCCGCACTCTTTACGGTGAAACATCTCTGTTTCAGACAGAGTGACAATCTGTTTGCACATTTCAGGAGAGCTTTTGATCAGAGAATGCAGATCAGGATTATGAATTTTTATCAACAGGGGGCTCATGAAAAGGGATGAAGCCAAACTGTGGTCATCTGGCATAGAGCCACAGATGACAGGCTTACATTTAAATGCTGTTCATATTTACTGAGGCCTTTGTGGCCCTACAGATAGACTACTACGGAAAAACTCATTATTTCTCCATCCGTTCTTTCCATTTCCCTCTCTTACTGTTTCTCTCTGCGCCATTGCCCAGAGTGACAGTGATTTAAGCTGTCAGACATTTCAAGGACCAAAATTCTCGACTTAGTGACTCACATTTAGGATCAGCGGATCCCACTTGTTTGCATTTGACCAATTTATATCCCCAGGCTGCGTTTCCTGAATGCATGATAGTAATAGTCAAATGCATTCTTGCAGATAGCAAAGGGGTGAGATGAAAAAAGAGAGATTGAGAAATATGCTAACGTCAGTGATTATGGAATAATAGGTAAAAGGAAAGGAAGGGAACAAAATCTCAAAGGCAATCTATGGCGTATTCATAGAGTTATATTTAAATAGATATATGTGTTTATTCGCAAATGTTTTATTCATCGGGCCTATTCTCTACGGAAGAGAGAATAAGCAATAACTTGCATTTGCAATGCTGTGGCCTGTGCATTAATTCAGTTTGACACTATCCTGTGCATGTGTGTGTTCGTGTGAGTGCAGGTTCATGTTCATGCCTCCATGAATACATGCTGGGATTGACGTGCGTCAGTATTGTGAGGGAGTAAACGTCACATACCTCCAGTTTCTGATCAGTCGTAAGTGCTCATTCAGATCACATCCCAGAAATTCAGCATGTATCGGAGATAGCCATCAAGTTTTAAATTACACTTCACCGGTTTGACCTCTAAAAGGGGAAGAGACAGAAACCAAAAGAGACAAGAAGAGAAGAAGAGAGAGAAGAGTCAGAAACCCGAGACGGCAGCAGTGACATAAATAAGATTTGGGTTTTTTAAAAAAGGCATAAATCATTTAGTTTCTCCCCACTGCAAGAACTGATAAATCACCCATTCAGCGTTCTGTGCTGTGGCTAGCCAAGGCACCAGATCTGGGTTGGGATTCAGTGGAGACCAAATCTGGGTTAGCAAGAAATTTAGAAATGCTGAAACCACTGGAAATGGGCCTTTGATAGAATCCCATGCTCAGCACCTACTGTGGAGGAACAGGGATACAAACACTGTCTTTGCACAAACTGAAGTCGAACTGAAATTGGTCCTAAAATGTGTCTTTTATTTACTGGCTTAACTGATGCACCCTTGCGTTTTGTTGACATTTGATGTAGGCATCCCACAGACCTCACAACTGTTTTGTGTAAAAGTAATAAATACAAAATCAAACAATTTCCTCCCTTTTCTTCTGACCTTATTAATACATACAAACTTGTGGGGGTATTATTACGGGCGTGAGGCTTGTGCGTATTGGCAATGAGGCTATGCTTCTTTCATAGAAGTGTCACCCAGCCTCCCTGGCTGTCAGCACTGCCAAGACTGTGTAGCAAGTTTCATTGATTATAGTGGAAACACAGCTTTGCAGCAGCTGCTCGCAAATTATTTGCAGATGTAGTAAATTCAATGTAGCCTGCCTGTAAGACTGGCGATTGGATACCCTATCTGCGATCTCGTTTAACCACGATTTGATGATATGAAAATAGAAGCCATCATCCAACCCTACTAGTACAAAATAAAAGACTTTAATTTTGTGAACAAACCGTTCTGAAACTCTAATCTAAATAGTCTTATCTACAGACAAAATACTGTCAACACTGATCACAGAGCATATGAAAATACACGTATTTAACCAGTATTTAGATGACTGACATAAAATTAAGAAAAGTCATGGAAGTATAAACAATGTTTAATATAGTAAATATAACTAGAGACACTGTTGTGATGGGATCACAGTAGCCAAGATGCCAAATTAAGCCTGGGGCATAAAGTGGACACTAACCCCCTACTTGGACCACATCCATCTTTAAACTGGGCCTTCATATTATTGTTAACTACAAACCTGTACATTTTTGTGACTGTATCTTGCACAATTCAGACAGAATTATAAACACTGTGCAAAAAACTCAAAACTGCCTATGGGGTCTATAACACACATATCTGAACTGTTGCTATCTTCAGGACCTCAAACACAAGATACAGGTTCAAATAACATGAACATGCTTTTGATAGAATGACTGCACTTACACTGCAAGTCCCAGAATCCTTCTGTGCTGAAATATGAGTGATTAGGGAGTTATTCAGACCATTTACCTTAATTCAAAAGAAGTAGGAGTACCACATTAAAAATACTAAATTACAAGCCTTGCATTCAAAATGATTTTTAAAGTACATAAATACTGTAATCTAAATGTACTTTAGTATTAAAAGCAGCATTATTCCTTATTCACAATGGCCCTTAGCTGCACTGCATTCTATTTAAGAAAGATGATCACATGTGTTTTGTAATATGCAAACTTCATTTGCTGTAGCTATTAACTGACAAATAGATGTAACCCTAGTGGGGTAAAAAGTACAAAACGAACATTCGTGAAAACTCAGTGTAAGTTAATTACAGAGGTGTTCTTTCTTTCTCGACTTGCTGTAACACTTGTCAGTTCGCCATCAAGGGTGTCCGTATGTGTGACGGTAGCCATGTTTGTTCTGCCAAACAAGGCCAACTTCATGTTTGGTAGTCCTCTCATCGTTCTTAGTAGCAGCAGTTGCTAGAGTTTTTTTTCTTTATTTGCAAATTTTAACAAATATATTACAAACAGAACAGTATGGAATCATGCTTGACAAAGATAGAGGTATGTAAAGACAGTCAGTAAACAATACACATTCAATTATAATGACATTACTTTAGAATACTTAAATACTTAATAAGATACAGAGGTTTAAAAAAAGATAATAAATGAGGAAAAAATAAATACATGGAAAGAACTTAAATTAAGACGTGGGCTATACTGTTATAAATCTTTTAGAAAGTCATGTAACTTATCTGTGGTATAATTACATTTCTTATTATTAATAATCTGGACAGACTCAAAATAGTTACGGAATTCAATTTTGAAGGGATTCAAATTTGGGATTGAGATTTGGAGAATTTAGCTTCATGGATGATATGATGCTTCCCCTGTAGAACTACTAAATTGACATTAATCCACTGTATTGTTTTGTTTTGGTCTTCCTAACATGTAATGACGTCTTTTGCTTTCAATTTAATTAAGTGATTGTACTGAACGCTAAAAAAACTTTCAACTTTTTTCCAGAACTCCAAAGTTACACTGACACTCCAGAATAAATGCATCATAGTTTCATCTTCAATCTTACAAAATTCACATTTGTTGTCCACATCTGCAAACCTTGAAACAAATTTATTGGTGGGGTAAATTTTATAGATTTTATAATGGAATTCTTTCAATTTATTGGGCATAACAAATTTATACGGAAGAATTCGTGTTTTAGAAAAATAAGAATTCCAAACAAATTTCCCCTGGAGTGATTGTCCTTTTGCTGTAGAAGTAATTTCTTTTATGTTTATTAGAACATTTATGGCGGCAAGTTGAACGCATCAAAGCGGCTTTTTTAACCATTAATACTGCTCATGATAGAAGACTTACCAACTGGCCTTGGTACCAGCTCCTCTCATAGTAAAGTCTGTTCAAGTCAATAATCAAATACAATCCAAAAGGAAGGAGCCCGTTGATGCTTTATTCCAGCAAAACACGTAAACGTTGTGGTTTGTGGCAGTTTGGCAACAGTCGGAGGATGGGACAACAGCCGGCGGAGGAGGTCGAGCAGTCTTTGTGTGCAGGAATTTTGTGGTTTGTCTGTGGGTACCATGAGCCCATCAGCACCGAAGAAGAATGTTTAGGAGGAGCTGGTACTGGGGAAAAGTTGGTAAGTCTTTCAAAACACTCTTTTAATAAACTCTGGGTTCACTAACTACGTTGTTGGAGCTTCGGTTAATGTGTAAGGACTCTTCTCATGCTACTGCAGAGGTTTGGTGTTATTTTGAGCAGTATTGGTGGATAAAAATGACGTTTTAATGCATTCAACCTGCTGCCCCAAGCTTATTCGTGTTAGCCGCATTTGGCTGTTAGCGACTGTTAGTTAGTGTCTCGGATTTCTCCGTTAGTAGTTCGTACACAGAATAAATGTCACGATGGCTTATTTGATGACTGCATTTGACGGGATGATTTTACACCAGAATTTCACTTTAAATATAAGTATAAAGTACAAGTCTCAGTTGTTTTGTTACCACTGCTAAATATAAAATAGCCTATAAAAGGATAACCCTTATGATGACTTGTAGCTCCTTTTTCCAAATTAATGTCAATGTTCTGTGTTAAAATGTTTTATTACTTTAAATTAAATCTAATCAAACATATAGCAATTAGAAATAATGTTGCCAGGATAATCTTCATTTAAATAATTATGATCCCTAATAATTCCTTAATTTACTGTCCATACACTGTGCAGCCATCATCTTGCCATGCAGCCATCAGATTTAGTTATGTCCTGTGAATGGAGGTCTTCAGTCACATCGGTCTGATAGCCACTGAGGCTGTGAAAACCATCATCAGTGGCTCCGCACAGACACACAAAGATTACAGCTGATATCTGCTAAAACCTGCTGCTTGACTTGACACAAATCCAATGTTCTGTAACTGTGAGCGTACACTGAAGTCATCAAGGCACCCGGCGGGGCTGACAGCCCACGCCTGATGTTCCCTGGACACACTGTGTGGAACTGGGCTGGACCGGTGATGACAGATGGGCACTGAGATACCAGAGTCGCATTTCCCCCACAGAAAGTGTGCGTTGACAGCAATGAGCCACCTTTAAAGCACAGGGGAGAGGAAGGAGGAGGAGAAGAAGGAGGGACAGGTGGAACAAATGATGTGTAGATGGTACAGTGCTAGGCAACAGGCTTATGGATCACCCAGGGGTAAGTCAGAGAGAAGCTCTGGATGGGAGACGGTGCCAGAGGAGGGGTTCAGCATGACATCCAAATTGGTACCATCTGCAATTTTGACCCCAATTTAACCATCTTTTCATTCTGATCAAGGCTGACTCAATGTTTGACAAAGCTTTTATTCAAAGGTAGATGTTCAGAGCACCCACAGGGAAATCATACTGTGAGGTGACATAATTGGACAATTACTTATGTTGCCCGTGAGGAAAGATATAATGATGGACACAAAGTCAAAGCTGAGGTGTTGATTGCAGTTAGTTGGTGCAGATTATATTGTTATGAAGCTTAGCATAAATTCATTAAGTTGTGAGCTGATCACATTTTTGCATTCAGAGTTAAATCTGTTCTTCTCTCTGCTGCTGTCAGTTGTCATTTCAGGCAACATCGATGTGACCCTCCTCCACACCATTCCCCTCCAGCAGCCAGGGTTCCTCCATCATCAGAATTGCCCTGCTCCACGTCACATCCATCCAGATCTCCAGGCTTTTCCCTCATCCCTTCTTTACCACCACCAGAGTCTAGAGCCCATCAGCGGGGATATTCCTGTCTTCCCATGACTTCTCTAGCCCTTATACATTTTACATAGCGATGAATTGCTAAAGACTCTCGCATTTTCACCTAGTGTGTTAAAAAAATTAAAAAAAAAAAAAAATTTCACTTTTAAATGAAGTCTGTACTTATTGAAATATATTTTTATTGTAGAAAAGCAGGTAAAGCATATGGACGGATTCAAAATTAAAGATTATTTTTGAAGTATGCAATTCTCTCTATTTTTAAAAGCATGTTTCCCTTTTCTTTGTCTCATACATTGCATATCTTCTTAGTCCACACAGGCCAGAGGAATACCCTTGAGTAGTGTGATCTTCAGGGATACACAGTTCTGAATTGAGGCAAATCACTTTAAGAATGTCCGAGGCCACATTTGTAATGTTGAAATAATAAAAAATGAAAAAGAAAATACTCAAGTAAAGTTTCCGCTCCTTAGTACGTCCATATATTTTGACGTTTCAACCACTTTGCTATCCCAGACTCATCTGCAAAACCAGTCAACCCCAAAAGCTTCCAGAGCTGCTTAATGAGTTGTTGCAACTGGCTGGTAATATGTGAATGAAAATGATTTAAAAGACATAATTGCTTTGTGAACACTTTCTCTGCAGCTGCCTACATGCCATTACTGTGCCAAATAAAAACAGAAAGTTGTCAGTATGAATGTAAAATTAAATATTCGTTATTCATTACAAAGTTAACATGGGCATCCTCTGGGTGCTTTTGGGGGTTTAATAAAATTGTCCACTGGCTCTGGAGCAATATGCTTTAAGATGAATGAGGGGGGAAAGAGGAAGTGCAGAGCATCCTAACTCTGCTATTGCAGCTTTTCACATACCAAAGTGTCAGCATATTCACTGTGTTACCTCTATCAGTGTGTTTTATTGCTACAAAAGCTCAAACAGACCTGTGATAGCTTATCATTACACCCCTTGAATGATTTCACAGCTCATAGATTCATTTGCTCCAGTGAATAATGCCACGACGTGTGTGGCGGTGCAAATACAATTCCTGCTGAGGCACACGATCCAACATTAGTGGAGTGGATACAGGAGTCAATCTCTCGTGTGTGTTATGAACTAAGAGGGAGTGAGAGTGTCCTGCTATGATCACAGAAGTGTCGTGGCGTGTCTGTTGCCAATGAGTCATTATTCACACAACAAGCTAAGATGGAGGCCTTCTGATAATGTGCTGTTCAGTGTGAGAGCGGCGTAAGTCAACGGTGAGGGAGCGCTTGTTAGCGAAGACAACAACACTTCATTATCACTGGCTGAGACACTCTCGTATTTGACACCGCAGTGATCATTGTGTTTATCTCCCACAGGCATACTGATGTCTGAATTTCAAAATTCAGAGCAGCAGACATATTGGAGGGGGCTTCATGTTTGAAGGGAAACCGGGCAGTTTACCAGGGCTGCTGCCTCAAGCCTTTCCATCATCAACACTTCCTCAGTTTTTGACAAGTGGAAGTCTAAAACCCAGACAGAAGCTTCACTGGCTGTTCGTCTTTGTCGTCTAAGTTATGAGTAGCAGTTTTTCAGCTCAGGAGCTGAACGGAGACTATTTCAAAGTTTCCACATCACTCAGAACACGCAGGAGTTCACTAAGCTTCGCAATACGTGCGAGACAACAATTCACATGAAAAGCACAATGTTAAAGCTGGGGTAGGCAGTTTATTTTTGGCATTTGGGGAAGAAAATCCATAATAATCTTTCATCATATTGTAATTCATGCGTTGGAGTGAAAACTAGACGTCTACACCTCCTCTTGATTCTCTTTTCAGGCTTTAGAAGAAGTAGACAGGAGACTTTAACCAATCAAAGGTCATTTCAGAAAGAGAGAGAGCGTCATTATATTAGGTAAGAGACTTCGTTGTTATCCATCTACAGTGTAGTACAGTACATAGAGGGACAGAACTGTTGGTGGCCTGCTGCTGGGGTTGGCCTCGCCGCCTCTTCCTGCTGTGTACGTTACCTCTTACTGCGGCTCAGGTGTCTGCTCGGATGGCAGCATTACCCTGCTACAAGGCGGTCATCTCTATGGTACCCGGGTCCTATGTTCCGGAGCAGGGAACATCAGATCCTATTTCCCCAAGAGGGTCCTATGTTCCCCGGTCGCATAAGCCTATGCCTTCGCTGATTTCATTCAGCATTTTGTTAGGGTTAGAGGTTACAGTTAGGGTCAGGCTTCGGGAGTAGTGTTGGAGTCTACATAGGCCTATTTGCCGTGGAACTCAGAACTGATAACAGGCCGGGGAACATGGGACACAGGACTGTGAAAAGTGGGGAACATTTTCTTTCTTTAAAAAAGGGTCCTATGTTCCCCCGGTCACATACAAAGCGGGGAACATAGGACTCGGGAAACATAGGTACACAAGAACCAAAGGCCAAAGCCACGGCTGCTACCTACTGCTGCCATCTGAATGAGGAGAGTCTGAGCGGAAACATAAACACGGCAGAGGAGCCGGGGTTCACGGTGCGCTAAAGGCTAACCCCAGCCGCACTGCTTCTCAATGAGAGTGGCTTCAAGATCCTAAATTCCAGCAATGTCTGATGGATTTTAACAATCAATAATCATTAATAAAATAACAATCAACATTTATCACAAAGTTTTGAGACCGGAAGTGACTGCTGCATACATGCAGGCTTCTCCGTGAGCCAACAGGTAGCAGGCTAAAACATTATTACACTTTGCCAGTACTGACACATTTATTGTCAGATTCTGAAAGAGGGTCTGTTAGAAAACAGAGTCTCACAAACCCAATAAAACAACAGACTATAAAATAGATCAAAACAAGTGACAATATCAGTGTTTCATAGGTGGGTATAAAATGTTGCTAATAGTTTAGATCTACAGACTCAGGTCAGATAGTGGAGCACATAGTGCAAACTAGACATTGTGAAGCAGCATTTAGCTGTGATGCTGCACACGACTGGAGAAGACTACCAGCAGATCTGAAATCAGCCCAAACTGTGAGCACTTTTAAATCCAGGTTAAAAATATTTTTTGAGCTCTTTTTAATGATTTTAAACTTTATTTTCTTTTATGTTACTTTTTTGTTCTTCTTAGTTGTGTCTATGTCTTCATGTAAAGCACATTGAGTTGCCTATGAAATGTGCCATATAAATAAAGATGCCTTGCCTAGCCTAGCCTTCTGCTAACCATAAGCAGAGGCTCATGTCTGTGGCTAATTCAAGGAAGAGGTCTCGCTCTACTTCACATTCTGGCCTTTTTTTTTGGCATTCTGCCTCCTGCAGCTTTAAAGTGTCTGTAATCAGTATACTGATATTAACAACTGTTGGTGAGTAGTGAACTAAATGTAATTAAACTTATAGATTGATTACATTGTGCAGTAGCTTGATGTCAGTTCAGCTATATACTGAAACAACACACTATTCATTTGGACCATAACAGGAAAGGATATTTTTATTACATAGGCTACAGTATATACTAAATAGGTTTAGTTTATGTTCATACTTGGTTACACTACATATTGACCATAAGAGAAGCCTGTACAACAATGCTGAAGGTCAAACATGCAGTGCTGCAGCAGCAGGACTGATGCTCACCAACATGAGGAGTTGAACACGGTTGAAGGTTATCACTGTTAAGTGTGTCACCCAGCTGCCTAAAGTACCTACTGTATTCTCGTGAGATAAAAATAAACACTTATATCTGCCCTTTAAAATGGAATCACAAAGTGTTAATCAGTGTAACCTTTTAATCGGTGATCCTCTGGAGATTCATTCAGTTTTAATAACTGTTTATTCACATGCAAAAATATGGTGTCCCTCCTGCATGCTAATAGGCAAAGAATAGCAACTTTTCAGATTAATTTTGACATCAAATGCCGCTGAAAAGAGAGAGTGTTTTTCTCTCTGCACCTGTGCATCATGAGTGGGTTTGGGGTAATTTGAATTGCTTTTTGATAAGCAGTTTGGAAGTCAAAGAAGACAAGGTTATTTCTGCATGTGTAACAGGAAGCTGTGTGTGTGTGTGTGTGTGTGTGTGTGTGTGTGTGTGTGTGTGTGTGTGTGTGTGTGTGTGTGTGTGTGTGTGTGTGTGTGTGTGTGTGTGTGTGTGTGTGTGTGTGTGTGTGAGTGTGTGTGTGTGTGTGTGTGTGTGTGTGTGTGTGTGCGCGTCAGGGGATAGTAAGTGTTAAAACAAGTATAAAGTGGATGTGTCACCATAAACCAAAGAGAAGTCCCAGTTGCCTCGGGTTTTTTGTTGTACCCATGTGAATAAGGAAGTGGAAGTGCTTTCTCATACCTGCATAGACGTAGTTATGGGTTTCTCAGCACTCTTCCATTTCCCTTCACACTTCCTGGAGTCAAACCATAAAACATAGCACCTAAACAGGATTGATGCATGTCTGCAAAGATATTTTTAAGAGCAGCAAAACCTGGTGGAAAAAATAATTAGGTAAATGACCATTCACTAAAGCCCATACCCAAACAGTGATTGTCCAATCACAGCTTAGCAACCATTACTATAGATTCAGTGGGCCATCCACAGAAATAGAATGAGTAGAAGGGATATTCCCATTCAAATAAATGTAGCAGGATGGTTAGAGCGGGCGCCATTTCTATGTGAGCCGTTGCCATTGCAACAGTCTAAACTCCGTGGTAAGAGGCGATGTTTTGCAGTAACGGCCAATCGAGCAGCGGCCTCTTTTCTATGAACGGTGTGACATGGAGGCATGGTGGAGATAGCCAGCCTGCTAACTAACTAGCCAGCCTTTGCCTTGTTGGCTTATTGGCCCGTTGGCTCCTTAGCTCGTTGGCAACAACAATCTCCATGTTGTTTTGTGCTAGTCAAATTACCACAGCTCAATGTCCTTTCAACCAAATTTGATTTCCATGGGACCTTTCTCCACCTTTCATCTATGTTGAGTTTCGCCTCTTTCACTTCGCTAAAGGATTTAATCTGCAATGCGTTGGATGTATGTGTCACTTTTTTCCCTCAGTGGCACCTCCTGGGTGCTCTGTACTTTCATTTTGAGGTTTAAATTAGAGTTTAACATTCTAGCTGATCAAATATGCAAGGCAATGAGAGTTTAATTATAGGCCTATAGCACATTTCAGCAACAAGGCAAAGTGCTTTACATAAAACATTAAAAGGACATTTCAAAACAATAAAAACAGTAATTAAAGAGAAAAGACAATAGAACAAGCTAAACAGAATAAGACAAGGATACAAAAAAAAAGGTCACAGTGTAAAAAAAAGAATATTATTTGATTGAATAAGAGGCAGCGTCAAACAGAAATGTCTTCAGCTTTGTAGCTGTTTTCTGGGACTTTGTTCCAGATATGTGGTGCATAAAATCTGCTTCTCCATGTTCAGTTTTGACAAAAATGCAAGTGACACTTGTCATTTCAGCTGACACTGATGGAACACAGCTTCAAAACAGAAGCGGCTTCTTATTTCTAGAAGCTTTTGTTGACTTCTGAGTGAAATTTAAAGACCAAAGGGATTCAAAAATGACTACAAATTTCAAAAGAGAATCCTATAAGTCAAAGTGATCCGTACCTCTAAAAGAAGGCATTGGATTCTGAAGGTTCTTGTTTGTGATAAAGCATTGTTGTTATTAATAGCTAACTAACCAACCACCAAACTGTTAATGATACTTAATCATATTCAGGAGGGCTTAGGCCATCCAGCGCTATGGATAGTCGGACCTGCCCCATTTGGTCATGTATCATGATGAAGCAGCCATCTTGGATCAAACAGGAGCTTGAGCTGAGCTTTACGCAGCCGCTGCTGCTGAGCCATCATCTGTTTGGAGACCACTAACAATGAAACATGCACATTTAGATAAAAAAAACATCAGTCAATCACGTAATGTGTTATTTTTCATTTTGTTGAAACATTTTTCAGTCAAAGGTTAACAGATGTGATGGGCCACCCCATTGACTTCAGTAGAACTGTCACCATAGCAACATTCTATATTTTATTTTTTCTTGACGCTAACTAAGGTAATGGGCTAAGTGAAGCGTTAATTATTTAAGACGTTCTCTACCTAAACTTCCATGTCAATATTTAGTATGATTTCATATTAATATGCATTATATTGTATCTAGCCATCTGATTCTCATCAGCAGCAGAACTGAAAGATTTAAATGGCCTGTTTCTCTAGTTCAGTGATTCTCTGTGTTTAAGGTTTGCTTAACACAGAGAGACACGTTTGTTATTCAAATTAGCCCTTTTCTCTTGGTTTATGTTTTATTATTGAATCAATATCAGTTGCATTATTTGATGGGCATTTTGTGTGAAGATGGAGCAAATATGTTTAATACCTGTGTAATCTCTCTCTTCTTCTTTTGTTCTTTCACATAACTAAGATTAAGTATAAGAAATGGGCGTACATGATGGGGGCACTACCGGTATATTCTTCATGTTGTAAGGGGTCCGGCTGAAAATAACAATTGAGAACCTACGCTCTAGTTGATGGAGAGGGGAGAAAATATCAAAGCAAAAAAAAAAAAAGTGTAATCTACAAAGAAAGATAAATGGATCAAGCAAAAGAGCAGGAGCATCAGCATTCATCATTTTGTAAGATTGTCATCTTAATTGTATTCTGGTTTATTCCACATCACAGAGAAACGTACAGCTCAGCAGTACCAGGCTCTTCTTTTTGTTTTGTGACTTTGTCTTGTTCCGAGAGATGAATAAAACATCACTGTAAAGCAGATTCTACACAAAGAATATAAGTTGCAGATGTAAAAATTATGCTTTTTATTGCTTTGTAAAATAACCATTTGCAGTAGCCACCATTTGAAAACATACTCAAACAACATGATTCAAGATTCAAAACTTCATATTTACATGACTGGAATTTGTCTTACTTAAAAAAAGACAGAGAAAGACAATAAAAAAACAGTGATGCCACTGACTCACAGAGCACATTATGCATTAAACAGTATAAAACAGGTAATAAGTAAAATTAAAGGAAATGTCTTTATCTCTGATTCTGAAGTGTTTCAGGTGCACAATAATTCCCAGACAAATGAGACTTTGTAAAGAAACCTCTTGATAAGAAAGGAGATTGCAAACTGTCCCTCTCTCATCGATGACTGCTGATGTCATGTGCACTTTTTTTAAAGGCTGGGACAGTTGGCATCTGTTTCTCTTACTGTCTCATGCTGCTGTCAGAGGACAAGCTGATTGATACAAACTGGTGCAGCAGAGGACTCTCTAACAGGTAACGCCGCCTGCTCGCTCCCCGTTCTTTGCTCATGACAAATGCAGCTTCTAAGTGGCTGTGGCAGGCTGTGATCCTGCAGGACCCTTCATGTTGCGTATGAGCGTTACATTTTTTTCATTAACTCCAGGTGCACTATCCCATCTTTCCCCCCTCTGTCATCATTGGTCAGAACTGCACATCCAACTTCAAGCAGCGCTTTACTTTCCGCTCTGTTTAAACCAAGTCCAGATAGGCGGAAATACATGACAGACAATCTCTGCCCTACTTGCAGCTACACCACATGGGCACGCACATCATACACACGGAGAGAGACACACGTAGACGTGAAGCCACAGAAGACAGCCCACTTCGGGAAAAAACAGGGCTGAGGGCCAGTTCTGAATCTGCCTCTGGCTGTCCTTGACAAACCTCCGGGCCAGATCCTCCTGGGTGGTCTAAAGCAGCGCGGAGCTCTGAGACGATTTATCTGGATAGTTGACAACTTCTGCAGCAATCATCCAGGCTGCTCGTGTCCCCACAGAGAGCACATGTCACTGCCTTAAAAGCAATGTTGCTTTACAATGACATTGTGGGGTTGTTTTTATGTGGTATTCACTTTATTTGGGAGCAGTTCTGGGGAAGGTTTGAGGAGGCTCAGTTTGAGGTTTTTATTTGTTTGCTAGTATGATTACAGAGATATTCCTATTGAAACTTTGTAGGCTACTGTTAGTCCATAGCTGCTGTGTCACATAAAAAATGCACATAATGATAAAACAAACACTACACACACACACACACAAACCACAGTTACATGATGAAAACACTCAATAGCTACTGATATTTACATCCCATATTGTAAAAAATTTAAAAGTAAAACAATAGAAAGTATCAAAATGTTCAATCCACAGAGAAATGCACACAGCCCGTAATGAGAAACAATGTCTTTAAACAAACTGTCATGACTTCCTGTACAGTTGTGATGTCACAACCCGACTATGCTGACCAATCAGAGCAGACTGGGGTTTTTCAGGAGAGCTTCTTAAAGAGACAGGCACTAAAATGGAGCGTTTCAGTCAGAGGGTGAATACAGCTATATTCAGGCAGACAGTGAGAAAAATGATATTTTTTTGAACATTACAATATGTAAACGTTCGACCATAAATGCAAAATATAGGTATGAACCTGAAATTTAGCATCATGTCCCCTTCAGAATGACATGATATCCATATAATTTACAATATAACATTACAACATTACACTGTAAAACATCATGAATGAATTTAGCGGAACGAAAACCAAATACAGTATTTGTTTAACGTTAAATATCAATACTGTTATGTGTATCAATACATCAATACTAAAAGGGCAAAAAGTACAATATATATTAGGCTTTGATATTTTTAAATCAAACAAATAAATGGACTACATTTTCAACCTGTTCTCATCCCATCTAGTCATGTTTTGTTAGGGGCCTTTGATATAACTCGTCACTGCCCTCAGCAGCTCTCTGTGTCAAAAGCATGATGCTCCCAGTCACTGTTTTTAACAAGCGGTTAACATGTTGTTTATGTTATTACTCACATAAAACTACGTGGTAAAGTTTAAGCAACAAAACAAATTAGTTAAGGTAAGGAAAAGATTGTTGGCACTGTTAAAATAAGTGGTTTTGTAACGTTACTACAGTGATGCATGGGAAATGAACAGGACACCTCAGAGTTTAGCGATGTTAAACCTGAGCTTCTTATATCACCGCATACTAGTTAACATCTAAAAGCCATGACAAACCAATGGTATTTGATAACCAGGGAAAAAGAACGGGCTGGCATTTTTTATTATCCAAAGCACTTTTTAGCCTCTCATTCACGGAAACACGTTACCACAAAAGGTCCTAGCTGACCACCATCGGGAGCAAGTTGGCATTCAGTGCCTTGCCCTTCCACATGTGGACAGGAGGAGTCAGGGATCTAACCACCAACCCTGCAATCAGTGGACAACCCGCTCTACCTCCTGAGCCACAGTCTCCACTACAACCATACAGCAATTAAGACAAAACTCTCTTTTTAACTTCATCTGGGTCATCTTGCCCTCATGAAAATGAATAAGCATCACTGTATGTGTACTACCATATCTAAAAATGTAGTATAGCAGAATGAAAGCTACCTAAGTAGCACTTCCCAACCCATAACTGACATTACTAACAATAAAATGTAGTGAATATGCCAGGACAACCACTGTAGAAGAAACATGTTGTGGATACACTTGATTGTCAGTTAACTTTTGACTGAACTTGTGCCTATTTTTTGAAGTGGCAGCAGATGTTGATAACAGGAAAATGACATTTAGCTGTCTTAGGGAATGTCTTATTATTTTCATTTAAATTTATTGTATTCTTGAGTGAAGCTGTGTACCAAACAAGAGCTATTCAGGTGTATTTGAATGTGTGTTTCCTCTTGCCCGCAGTGAACACATATTAAAGACACTTTTCAGTGCAGTCTAATGCAATTACAATAAATCAGTGCACCAACCAGTGTAGTATTATTACAGCACAGAACGTTTCTATCAGAAGTATCAACAGAAAGCCCAGAGGAGTCTGTTAGACTTGGTGCCGACAAACAGAAACAGGCCTCCAGCCTCATTATTGCTTGTTTTTAAATATGTTCCTGGACCATCTACTATCAATAAGAATGTATTTTAAGAGATCAGTTTGCACCTCTGGGTCGTTTTAAACCAAATAACTGCTCACAATTATGTTTTCCTAATTATGATTATTTCATGATTACATTACAAAGCTCCCTAGCCACAGCAAACACCACACGGTCTCCAGGCTATTGAGGGAGTTGAGGTGACGGTGTCACTGAAAGCAATTAAAAAGCTATCAGAGGCTGCTGAAAAGAAAACATTTCCTATAGATTGCACAGTTAACTACTGACCTGAGCCAAATGTGGCCACAGGAGCACTAAGATGTTATTACTCTCTGCAGGCGCTGTGCTGTTATTCCTCCGTGGTGTTGGATGCTAAATTGGGCTCAGTAATGACCACAAACAGCACTTTGCACCGCTGTTTCAAAGAATAGCACATCAGGAGCGATTGTCTCCACTCGACTTGTCATTGTTCACATGAACCCTCAAAGTCATCTGGTAAATTTTAGATGCGTTGTTTCACTCCAGTGTAGGGGTGCAGGGGTGTCTGCAAAAGGGGGTAAAAGTGGGATTATCATGGGACCCTGCATCATTCCTATATAATATTCTTAATACCTGTCCCCCGGTCCCACTCTAAGCAAAATCAGACAAAGCGATTTACAGCACGCAGGTTCACCAGAAACTCCTTCAGCACAGGCTCCAGCCCAGGCTCCAGCAGCGACCAGTCCGCCAAAGACAGACCCAGATCCAGCTTTGCCGCCTCATTCAGCCTGCAGTCAGAGCTCCAGCAGCTGCTCAAGGCAGCAGCAGCTCCTCCTCTAGCCTGGAGCAGCTGGTCCCCGCTGATCCAGACAGGACCAGCCAAAAACAAGGGGGTGGTCCAGGACAACCTGTTCAACGACTCTGGCAGAAAATACTGCTGCGTGTGCCGCTGGCTAGACACAGGCTGCAGCGGGGCCGCAGTGTTTGTCCGTGGCTGCAGGACCTGGAGTTCACAGTCCTCTTGCTGGGATCCAACACCACCAAGGCTGTTTTACTGGGCCTACAGAAGGGAAGGAAAGTACGAGAGAACCTGGAGCAGGATTGAGGTATTTTTCTGTTATGTCCTTGTAGGGAACACATCAGGAGAGTGGTTTAAGTGATCGGATTGCGTTGCGTTTACATTTGCATTTAGTACTGTCCACTTGTGATCCGATCGCTGAAGATGCAATTTAAAACCAATTGCTTGTTTTCGATTCTCTGTGTACACAGTATTAGTAGAGATATTTCAGCTAATGATTATAAGTGTGTCTGTGTCCCTCTTTGGATTGAATCTGTTTTTTTATTCAATTCAATTCAATTCAATTTTATTTACAGTGCCAAATCATAACAAAAGTTATCTCAGGACACTTTACAGAGTAGGTATAGACCACACTCTATGACTTATTTATGATTTACATAGACCCAACAATTCCCCCGTAGAGTACGGTGGCAAAGAAAACCTTCACTATAACAGGCAGGAACGTGGGACAGACCCAGCTCTGTGGAGGACGGACATCTGTCTGCACCGGTTGGGGAAGAAGAAAAGGAGAGAGAAAGAGAGAAAAGACAGACAGATGGACAGAGAGAGACAGAGACAGATACAAAGACAGAGACAGACACACTTCCAGTAACTATAATAATATCTATAGTAATGTGAATATGACTTACATGTTAAGGCAGTTAATACAGCAGAATAGTAGAAACAAGCACAGCTAAGGTGACAGATTATAATAGTAGCAGGAAGCATCATGCAGGACCACGGCAGCAGGCACCACCACGATTTATGATGTTAATACTTCTTTTCTTGTGTTGTTGATACTTGGAAGTGTGTTTTTTTGTATGTTTAGAACAGAATCAAACCAGAACAAATCATTTACAAACATAATAAGAAGACTGACGCTAAAAAACTGCAGAAGAGTAGATAGTAATAAAAGGAAAATATCAGACATTAAACAAGCAATGTATAATTTGATGCACCAGTGTGGGTCCAAACCCTAATTAAGCCTAAATGCCTCACATACTCTTTTAGCTACATGTATATTATTAAAGAAGTCTATTAATAGTTTAAGACCTGCGTCAAGGAGATGAATTGATCTGATTTCCCGCTCTCTACAACGAGCCAATCTTGAATCCTGTTTGTGTTTCCGTACGGATTCAATATAAAGGTCATGTGTTTATGTAGACTCTTTTATATTGACTCTATATAACTACAGGCCTCTCTTCTGAGCTTGTGACCCCACCCATGAAAGGATTATTGTGCAAAAGCTCTTCACTTAAATAAATCCCACTTTCTTCACAGAATATTGCGCTCAGCTCCTCGTGCCCCAGTAGTATTTCCTGAGATATCCCGTTTTTAGGGGTTAAAGGGATTCAGTTCCCACAAGCTCCCACTTCTACACTTATTTGCCTGAGCAGCAAAAGGCCCTCACTTCAACTGTGTGTGTGTACAATATAAGTGTGTATGGGTGTACGTACTGTAAGTGTTGTTACTTTAGCAACATTAAAACCCAGCTGGCTACAGTCACTGGGGGGTTTCGGGGTAAGCTCTGGACCCAGCAGGCCAGTCACGTAACGTCCCTGAACATCTGTGTGAAGACTGAGGACCAGATTAAACACATAAGGCTGTAACACACACACACATGTACATACACTGCAAAACCCTGGTCCATGTGTTGACGCACCTAATGTCTTCCTTGACAGCTGATTTTTAAGCTCTTTGGGTAATCAGGTTGGAGGGTAGAAACAGCCCTGCGGGCAAGTGGATGACGGCGTCGGCAGCTGCGCTTGGGCACGTCACCTCCTCCAGAAACCGTCGCTTCTCAGGTATTGTAAGTCACCCTGACCTCCCCGAGGGGACAGGTCCATTCAGTAAATGATCGCGACCCGGGCAACATCATTAGGTAGCAGCTCCTTGGCAGAGTGATAAGCAGAAACACTCCAGTGGGAAATGCTTACAGTGCACTTAGAGGTTGACAGGGATAATATGGGCCACGCTCTTGTTATTCTTTGCAGAGCTGTGCATCATTTGTACGCTTCAGCTAGAAATACAGATTAGTCACAAACCGAGATATGGAGCAGATGAGGCGCTGAGCTGCGGCCGTGCGGAATTTTATGATTTCTTATTGTCCATTTCTTAACCTCTCACCCGGACAGTGATTGTCCAATCATAGCTCAGCAACGGAGGCATGGGGGAGGGGGCTGTGTTGGGAGGGTTACTTTTTTAATTTATTCCACTACTAGATTACTGAATACATGCCCTAAAAAGTAATTTGTAACATATTCCATTTGATTACTCAAATTACATAAAGTATTCTAAATACTTTGGATTAGTTCAAAATGATCTTGCTGAGCTAATTTGTCCTGGTCTTATATTTCCATGCAAACCAAAATCTTCTCTGACATTGTCATGTGGCAGGTGCACAAATTTGTTGCATTTTAAAAGATGATGTTGTTGGCATGTGTCTACTATATATTTGACAGCAAAACTTAACATTGACAGGAAAGGGGGGAGAGAGAGAGAGCAAGACATGCAGGAACCCGAGGCCACTGCAGCACAGACTCAGGCCCTTTGCATATGGGTTGCACGCTCTACCAGTTGAGCTGGGCTGCACCCTAAACTATTGCACCTAAAAAAAATGTTTATGAGAACTTTGTTTGTCGTGAATTTTAGAGAAAATAGAGCAGAAAAACTAAATAAAAGGGCACTTGGAGAACGCAGACCTCCACAAAAGGCCATGCCGCATCTCGCAACGTTTATGAAAGTGAAAACTCATTTGTAAGTCCTCCCTGTAATCTGGATCTGCTCCAAAATTGAATGGGTTCTTCTTTGGCTCAGGATATACAAGAACACAACCTCCGTGGTTATGTTCTACTTTAAAAGACAGTAACAATATTTAATACACCAATAATTGGAACTGGAACAAAATACAGTGACTGGGCGATGCCACAAAACTTGGTTTCCAGAGAGAGAAATATGTTGTGATTTATGAGGCTATTTCTGAATACAGTTTAATCAACACTAAATAATTTGCCACAACAACAGGAGGAATTTCTTTGTAATATTCTCTGTTAATTACTTAATCACATGCATGTTTAAACACAAGACAGTTTTCGATTATAAATAAATGAACTAAAGAGGTGATCTGAGCTCACAAGCACACAGTAACAGCAGCGGCAGAGATGTAAATATTGCATCTAAGCAACAGTAGTAAATCTGTGCTTTTATTGTAGACTCCATGTGTCCCATGAGAGAATGGAAAGCATTAAGCATACAATCGGGGGGGATGGATGAACGGTAATAGATGCTATCTGCAGATGTGATTGAACGCTATGTTGATTTGTGGTGACCCTTAATCATGTGTAATCACAGGGGAGCACTAATGGAGAGTTTGCGGTTACATAACACTGCATCAAAACCAAAGTTGTCCAAAAAACTGTCTATTGTTTGTTTTTCTTATGGAAATAATTCTAAATGCAATTGAGAATTATAGAATTTCACTTTCAGAAACTGTGTGTTTGAGTCTTGTGTTGGTTTTCTCAGCTTTCCTACTGTTCGTGTGTATAAATCTGTTTATACAGACACATTGTGGGGACTCACAACATTTTAAGGTTAGGGTTATGCAAGCAGCGGTTTGGATTACAGTAAGTCCCAAGGAAATGAATGTAAGTCAATGTTATGTCCTCTGAAGTGATGGAAACACAAATGTGTGTGTGTGTGTGTTTGAGGAATTTGCGTTCAGCTTTGATGGGCATCTTTGCACACAGTCATTTTCACACAAGCCTGAAGAAAGGTTTTCCAAAATGTCGGGTCAAAACAACAGCAACAAGTGAGCCCCATCAATTGACTGACGAGCTGACAAGCGTCTATTAAACCCATTTGAACTGGTGACGTGAAGGCACAGCACTAAAAATAGTCTGACAGGGGCTACGGTAAGTTATCTTACTGCTGCTGATGCAAAAGCACACAGGAGGCGTTTGTGGAGGGGAGGTGACATCTCAGACAGGGCAAATTTGCCGACATTGCTCGTGTGATTAGGCAATGAGGTATTTCTGGCAGCAAACAGATGGATTTTAGCAGCTACCGCCATTTATCAGCCGTAATGTAAAAAAACACTGCTTTTCTAATGGGATCTGCAAACACTCGCTGTGTGGGTTGGTTTCCATGGTGAGGAAAGCTAATCAGCCATTTCTCATCTTGAGTGACACAAACGGCGCTTAGAATACCCCTGAAATAGAGGCTTGAAGCATCCACTGTACCATACATCTCTCTACCTTGACCCCTCATGCGACCCCATAACATTAAACACCGCCTGTGTGAGTCAGAAGCGAGAAGATTACCATCTCACCTTATTACGCCATTTAAACGAGGCAGACGTCAGAATGAGCAGCAGTGTTTAACTGCCCTTGTATAGAGCGCAAGATTGTTGGTTCTCTTAAAGAATAGAGACAGCCGGCCTTCATTTGCCACGAGATGAAACTCATTCTCAGAGTATATATAGCGAGGTAATTGAGCGTTGAATTACTTTTTGCATCAGCACCACTCAATGACACTGATTCTGATGTAGTAATATATTATCTCCCTCTTTGCGGTAATTTATCCCCAAAATGACACCTAATGGAGAGTGAACATTCTCCTTTATCTTGAAAAACAACCTATCAAACTTGTTAAAAGCAACAAAAAAAAAAAATTCTTTCTCTAACCATGTGAGGGTCAGGACTTCAGAAAGCCTGCCGTGACATTGTGCTTTTTCATTATGTAAAGTCACGTCTCCCGAGTTTGACTTCTGAGCGTTGCCATTCCCTATAGAAATGAAATAAATGAGTTTCACATCAAGTAATGCAATGAGCCGCGGTTATATGTAGATCTCCAAAAATTTGATTACATCTGCTATAATTGAGTTGACACCTCTACCTTGGATTATACTGCAGAGAAAGAAGAAAAAACACATTAACAGGCTACTCGTGATGACTGGAGAAAGATGGAGCAATAGATGTCTAAACGGAAGACGGACAGATTACATCAAATGGAAAAACAGATGCCAGTCAACGAGAAAGAAAAAAAAGAGGACAATCTTTATTTCAATCTTTCAAACCTGTAATAAAGTGTGAGAATGCAACTACAAAGACCAGAAGGCAAGGCGAGGGCACGGTTTCCTTCAGTGCAGATTCACAGTAAAGACACAGATAACCTCTGCATTTGAAAAACAACCGGTGTGCTTAGGTTGAGGTGCCTAAGTCCATCAAATGACAAGATTCACTGAGCTACAGAAGCACGATGAAATGAAGAAAAAACAATCTTATTACTCAGTTACACTTTGTTTAAAATAAGAAAGGGTGACAGAATAGGGAGGAAGGATGACACAATAGCATGAACAGCTCAAAACATTTGAGTCCACTTAGTATCTTAGTGGTTTGCTCAGTTGTCATGGAGTTGGCTCAGCTGCCACTACAGTACGTGAGATGTGACTGAAAGCAAGTAAAAGTTTGGATGTGTAAGAGTTTGTTGGGTGTGTTCCAATAGGCGTACTAACATACTATTTCATATGCCAGAAAAATGATAAATATGTTCGCATTTTGCAGTTTGCAAGCCAGCGTGCTTTTCTGGCTATTCGGACCCACAATCCTCTGCACAGCGGAAGATGCGTCATATTGACTGAGCCACCGAGAAAGTACTACGAACTGCGACAGATGTGTAAGCAAGAGGGTCAAAGTTCAAAGAACAATGTTATGAGAGTATTTTGCATGCATGCAAGGGTACGTACTTTGTAAGGGCAGCTGCAGTACGGAAGTATTAGATACGGAACGCAGCATTTATCAGACTACTCCTCCCAAGGTCAAGCATGAGCTCGAGGCTCATTCATCACCGTGTGTTGGAAGTTCCCTCGAGAATAAACCTGTTTCAAAACCTTTCATTGCTCATTTCAAACTCATAATTACTCTGCAGCTCTGTACGTTAAATATAAGGCATGAGTGTTTCGGATGAATAATAATCCACTCTAGAGGAATAGTTTAATATATTGGAAAGTTTGCTTATTCTGGATTCCTGCTGAGAGTTAAATGCAGCCAATTAGCTTAGCTTAGCATGAGGACTGGAAGCAGGGGGAAACAGCTAGCAGGGCAGTGTTCAAAGAACATCCACTGATGTACGTTATATCTTGTTAGTTTAATCCGTACGAGAATGTGTAAAAACAACGTGTTCTGGCACCAGCTTCATATTTTCCCTTCAGCCATGAGTCAGCTTTTTCATCTAACGCTTGGGAAGAAAGTGAATAAGCGAAAGTCCCAAAATGTCAAACTCTTGCCAACATGTTGTCACTTTTATCTGCCATCCTGGTTAGTTAAGATTTAATACAGTATTTGTGTTTGTTCTGTGCTCTCCCCATATGTTTGAAGTGGGTGGGGCTGCATTGGGAAAAAGATGATTGAGTAAGAATTCACAGTTGAAGAAAAATGTGCTTTTGTTGCCAGGGAAACACCACTGTAAATCAAATCTCAAAATTTCACCCTAGGTTTTTGAGTGTTAACGTTTTGACCTTTATTTTTTTTCTTTCTTTTGTCACAACTATTACATTTACACTAAATAATAATAATGAAACATGTTCTCAGGTGCTTTAACATGCCTCAAATCTAACAATGTTGTCGCAATTGTGCATCTTTCATATAAACGGCATTACACTTGGCTGTAGCAAATTTTAGGAACACTTGCTCTATTTATGTACTAACTCAGAAGAAGCCACGACCCCTGCTTGATGGAAGCGATTACACGCAAGTCACGAGGTATGAAAACAGGAGATAGATGGATTTCTACTTGAGAAAACTTACAATAGGACGTTTTATGACAGAGAAAGGGGATGAAACTAAGTAGTGGAAGACTGGCTTTTTTTTTAAAGCTCAGTGTAAGTCTCAGTGCATTGGGACTTAAACTTCAACCTGCCTTCTGAATTCAATATTGCAACCAGTGATGGAGGATAGATTGAAATATGGAAACAGACAGAGCCAGTCTATCTGAGGAATAGGAGTTGTTAAAAGCTGCAGGAACTACTGAAGCATGTTATGGGTGTCTGCTGCACAGGTGCAACACATCTATAATAGGAATTTTGAGCAGGTTGGTCATGAAATGAAAAAATAAATATATGCATTTGCCATATTCCAGGATCAGACGGACTGATACCATTTACATTCCAGCTCTTTTCATCAAGCCTCCTCATAAACGGACACTTAAAGAAATACGCTGAAATGCATGACCGTCTCGGCACTTTGCACCTCTTCTAAAAGAAGAAGAAACATTTTCAGGCATTAACGTACAACACAAAAAGCACAATTCATTTATGGCAGATTTTCCTTCTCGGGCACTTCCTTTGCTTTCAACACATCAATCACTATCAGGGGGTGTCACGATCCTCCAAATCCATCCAATTTCATTTGAATCGTTAAGGTGATCGTAAGGTCACGATCGATGGCTATGCCACAATAAGAGCCACGACTTGGCAGAGGGGTACTTTATCTCAACATTTTGAGTTTCTCAGAGTTTACGGGGGGCACCTGAACTCATCACAAAGTCCCATCAGGAACCTCATTCTTTACCCTTAATTGTTTGTTTATATAACAGGAAGGCAAAATGTTCTTCTCACTGCAGCAGTGGCCATGGTGTCCAGAGAAGTGAAGCTGCAGGCAACTGGTAAGCTAACGTTACTCTTTAGCTGCATGCTTCCGGCCAGTAAGCTACGCTGTTTCTTTTGTGAATTTCTGATCCTGCTTTTCATACGATGATCGTGACACCCCTAATCCCTATGCATGATAAGCCTACACTTTGTGTTCAGGGTAGAGGTGAACAAAATATCTCAAAAAATGTTGTATTTAGTCTGAAGGCAAGATTTGGGATATCACAGTAAACTGGAATAAAAAATAGAAGAGATTGGGATACGACAAAAAAAAAAAGATATAATGGGGGAATTTAAGTGGTTACAAAACAATGAGAGAAAGGGTCACACGTTACATTGAATAAACCACTGGTTGGTTCAAAATCACAATAAATAAGCGGTGTGTTTGGTTCACAGCCATCCCTCGTTCTCTTGAACATTATGTGTTCGCACTCCGTCATTTAAAAAAGCTGTTTGTCTGAAACGTGACTCAGTGGCTTCACTGAGCAGCTGACCTTTAACACAGAAAGATGGGGGAACAGTCTGTGCTCGAGGGGCTTTGAGGGGAAGTGATATGAAAGACAAAGAAGCAGAATAGTAATACATTGATATGTCTTTGAGTTTCATGTCACTGCATTTGACTAGGCCTATCATCCTCTATCCGGTGGGAGCCCCTCTGTTAATCGGTTTTCTTCTCCTCAGGATCCTTCTCCCCAACATCGTCTTCCTCGTTCTCGCCCTCTTCAGGGCCCTCCAGCTCAGCGGCGTGTTGCCTCTCCTCCTCCTCTTCCTCCTCTTCATCAGTCAGGCCCTCCCTCTTGAGCGCATCTATGTCATCCGAACCATCATCCGACTCAGCTGTGCAGATGCCATAGCACATCAGGCTAATTACCCCCAGCGGTAGGCCGAACAGGAAGCAGCCCAGCAGCGGAGAGCTGCGAAACACCGACTGATGTGGGGAAGAGAGACAGCAAAAGATTAAAAGAAGACTAAGCAGGGGTAGTGGGAGGGAGAATATGGAGACAAAAGTAACGAGATCCAAGTGGGTTGAGGGAAATAATGGAGTAAATGAGAATAGCAAGAAAGGACAGAAAGTAGAACGATATATGACTTTTCTTTCACAATTAAGTATTTTGCATTAGAAACTCAGTCTTATGCTCTCCACTTGTCTTAAAGCCACCATCCTCTTGATAAACATATAAATACAATTTAAAAAAAAAATCCATCTACAAACATCAACATCACTCAGAATCCCTTTCAAGACCTCCTTTTTTCTTGTTCTATTCAAGTGTGGATTACCAACGGGGGGAAAGTGGGCAACTGCCCAGCAGGACGCCAGGGCCGGATTATTATCTTTGTGGTAATTTGATTAATTGCAAACTTGCTCAGAAGAAAGCAAGTGAATAAGTATTGATGAGGGCCAGAAGGGGGATCCCAGCAAGAGTAACTTCATGTGGCTGAAGCAAGCTGCAACCTCTGGGGCTGGAAAATTAAGCAAATGTGGAAGCCTGTGAATATTCTCATTTGTCCAGGTCATCGTTATCCCCAAAGCAATTTCAGTCAAAAGCAACAGGACTTGGTCAAATAACCAAGTCCAGTTGCTTTTGACTGAAATTGCTTTGGGGAAAGCAAATGTGGAAGTACCAAGAACTATAGTTCCTCCAACGGCCACTCGAGTCTGGCTCCAAAACTGAGTTAATCCCCATAGACCCACATGGTAAAATGCCCAACTTTACAGCTGAAATAAACATGTTTACAGCCTGGCACAAAACAATCTTTTCTCCTTAGCTAATTTCCCCATTCATGACAACTGTAAGAGAGGTGAGGTTTTATAGAACTCACCCGTTCAAATTATATTAAGACTTAAAGTTCTGCATAATTCAAATATGTATAAATATGTCTGGTGTGAAACCACCGTCTCTGATCTCTGTAGAGGTTATTGTTGGTCACTTTAGAGAAATAAAGGAAACTCCTACATCTGAATATTCACTTAACTACACATTGTAAACACGACCGCAACTTCTGCGTCAACGGAAAATGAAGTGGGTCGAACGATATGTCACTTAGCAACACAACAAAATCATCCACCATCCACACCCTCGGACCGAAATCCACTAACATGGAAACCACAAACTGGGGTAAGGGGTAGTATTCCAGCAAAGCAGTACTGGCTCTTGGCAGAACACAAAAAAGGTGCATGATGTGTAGTCTGCCATGTGCACTGTCCATGATGTGTACTTAAAGGCAAAAAGGATGCATGCACTAGTGGGGTTCAGTAGGGTCCACCAAATGGGTTAATCCGGCTCGATTCACACATAAAAACTACAAACACACTAATGATGAACCTCTTTCTTTCATTCTTCTCCAGTACAGTACAGTACCGATGTGGAATGGGTATCTGTCCGTTTAAGAAAAGTGTTTACATCTCTCTCACAGCCAGTGTTTGCATAATAACAGTAAAGAGCCTCTCATTAGCTATTAGGTAGAATGAATTCCTATTTACAGATCCCAAAAATATTTTTGAGGAAAATTGCACACACGCTTTTCATGTTTTAAGCGGAGACGCTGCAGTTTTATTCATTCATGTATTCGTTCATTTGCATTATGCCATTAAGGTTTGAGAGTGTGTTTAGAAGGCAGGTCACAAATCATTTGCAGGAACCTGACGCTGCCTTTAATATTTTAGTATTAATTACATTTCTGTCATGTAGCTTCAGGATGTCTGTACTATATTATACTGTTTGTTTCTATCTTTTAATGTGTCGTCCTGTTTGTTTTGTTTTACACTGATGGCAATATTGGAGAGTTTTTACCCTTTTATCTATAATCCTTTGGGTTTCTTGTACTTTTCAGATTGTGAACTGAAATAAAGAAAGAAATGTCAAACTTCAAACACAAGTAACGGTCCACCTTTACACACAAGTCTGTCTGAAAATATTTTCTGTTCCTTTTCTGGCTTCCTATAATAGGCTCAACTCCCATGACTACACACTGATGTGCGCAAACAAACTGAAACACATAAGCCCTTTTCACACTTGCACTGCAGACCTGAAATTTTCTACAGATTACCAGACAGAAGAACGCAAATGTCACGTGTTATATATATCTGTGTAATGTCCGATTGAGCTCCTGCGTGAATAGAGCAGGTCATTGTGCACACAATGATGATGTTTCTATCATGTGGTTATCATGCAAAACCATGACTGTATGAAAAATGGACGTATCATATCAGTCGGGTTCCGTTCTCTCAACTTGATCCAATCGTCCTCGCCTACGGGAGTCGCCATCTTGACTTTGACTCCGCCTCATTTCCTCTTAACAAAAAAGGCATGTATGTGACGATGTGGGGAGGGAGATACGTCCATCTGGCTGACATTTACCTCCAAGGAGAAGTGTGGGCCAGGGGCTAACTAACTGTTCATAAACTTTAACCTCCAATAAAATAAAAAACTAGCCTGGTACAAAAAAAAATCCAACCCCCTCAGTGTTGTCATGGATATATGACCTAAACATACAGACTAGAATGTCTGTATGTTTAACAGGTTTAATTATGCTGTGAAAACGGCCTGTTTAACATGGGGGTCAATGAGAAACTGCTCTATTATGCAAACTACGCCTAGTGGACACTCGGAAAACTGCAGTTTTTGGCACTTCCGTATTGGATCAACCATCTCCACACTCAACCATCGATCGCCTCGGGATCCCCCAGTTAGAGCTGGTTAATGTGGCCCGGGAAAGGGAAGTTTGGGGTCCCCTGCCAAAGCTGCTGCCCCCGCGACCTGACCCCGGATAAACGGTTGAAGATTAGATGAGGAAGTCGCTGTGGTGTGGGCTTGTGCAAAACAGGAAGAAAAACAAACATTCACAAAGTCACCAGCGACAATGTTTAAATGGAGCGATGAAGAGATTCAGGAACTTCTGTCCTCATTGGGCCGATCTCGAAATCAGACAAATTCAAGGAACGACAAGAGACCAAAAGGTAATTCATGGCCAAATAACAAACCAGGCTATGCGAGCGCTCTGTAATCCATATCCATGTCCTGCCTCCTGCCTGCTCTACACAGGCACCACCCCTCGCTAAACTAAACAGTATGTGTGCAAAAGGCTGCATGCACACACATGCCGTCATGTTTTTTGAGAGTGATTTACAACTTAATTTTTCTTGCAATGCTGCAGTTAAACTTTTCTTTCTCAGTTTATTTTTCAGTTCCACTTCATTTACTACCTGTAGATTGTAGATCAAATATATTTTGTGGCAGACTCTCCAAGGCCTCTAACTGACAGAAAACGGCACATTTTGGTAAATGTAAGTGTCAGTGCATTGATCCCTCCAAAACTTCCTTCACATCCATGCCCTGAACCTGCATGTAAAATTGGAACATTTTTGTGACACGTACTACTCCACTCCTGCAAAACACGATCCCTGCGGGCACAACAATGCCTGAGTCACTGAAGGAGAACTTCTTCTTTAAATGATCTCGGTGACAAATGAGTCATTTGGCCTTAATATAGCAGGATACATCAGAGACAATGTACCTAGCAGGGAGTAGTCGGTCACAACTTCTGTCAGCCACTGAGCTGAGAAATATTCATGCTCCCTCCAGTCACTGCCACAGGAAGAGGGATGGTAATTGCCGGTGCTGTGTGATGCTAGATGAGGTAGAGATGGGTATGCTTTGCTAACACAGCTGGCTATGAGTCATTGGGCCTAATGTGGCTGGTTCCCCGTGCTCCTGTCAGACGTGCATTTAGATGGGCTCTCCGGGGGCAAGGTGATGGCTGCTGCCTATCTGCCTCGTATCATATCATGTCAGCGTAAGCAAGACTAGCCGTGGTGAAGCATACGGCTCGCTAAATTTAGGCAAGCAAGAAGAAAATTGCTTTTCCTTTTTCTTACAGTCGTTAAATAAGCCTTTCACTCACAGATTCTAGGTTTGTGCCGTTACTAATGAGAAACAAATAAAATACTACACACTTTGTTCTTACACGGCCCAAAGAAAGAATTGTTGTTATTGTTTTTTTTGTATTTCTGGCAGGTTTTATTCTCCCACTGATTTAGAACTGTCAAACCAGACCTGACAGCTAAAATGGTAAACCTTCAAATAAAAAGTGATTCTACAAGCCTTTCTTCTTACCTCAAGGTTAACTTCCAGTCCTGACTATACCTGAATAACATTCCTGAAAAAAATCCATGAATTCCCTTTTGGAGTTCTCTACATCTCTCTAAGAACAGCGTTGATCTTTCACTGTGGTTACAGTACAACTGGAACATTACAACACAGCTGTATTTACATTCCAATCTCACCCGGGGTAAAATAAGCACCCGTTACCCTTACAGAACCAACTAGTTAGAGTAAAAGTGGGAGGGGAAAGCAAGTTCAGCCTCCTGACCCTGTTTACTCCTTCACCACCTCCTCCTGTTCCTGCTGGTGCTGCTGCCGGTTTCTCTTTCCACATACCGTGTTTACCGCTTGCATTGCATATTCTCACTTGAACTCCCTGTCTTGTTGTGTGAATGTTGTTTTTCTCCCACAGGGAAAGAGCAGGGCACTTGGGCATGGGTTTTACAGTATTAATGAACTCGGTGCAGGTTTTCAGGTCTTTTAAATGGTGGTTTATGTGAACGATGGACAAATGATCATCTGCAGTGCGAGAGGTCACGGACGAATTATCATCCCAATCTTGTTCCTCACAACTCCATACTAAAGGACCCTTCTTATGCTCATGTTCAGGTTCATACTTGCATTTTGTGTTTCTACTAGAACATGTTTATTTGCTTTAATGTTCAAAAATACATTGTTTTTCTCTTATTGTCTGAATAAACCTGTATTCACCCTCTGTCTGAAACGCTCCCTTTGAGCCCCTGTCTCTTCAAGTCCTCCTCCTGGAAAAGCCCAGTCTGCTCTGATTTGTCAGTGTTTCCAGGTATTATTCTGCATCTACGCTCTCGGTGTCTCTGCACCACCACTGCAGTCGGAGAAAGACTGTAACTGCACTGAAACAGCACTTTCGACCTATTTATAGTAAAGTTGTGACGGTGAGTGTTTTTATGTTTTCACAGTCTTTATATAGCACCTCGATCTGCTTTACAAAAAAAAGAAAAGACGTGGAAAATTATCTTTTTAAAATGTGTGACCTAAATCTTCAACCAATTCAGCACACTTATTGTGCTAATTACTTTATTATTTATTTTGAACAATTTATTAATTCGACACATTTGAGCATTGTGAACATCAACAACATTGTGCTTGGGAAATATTCTGACTATTTAAATGAAGCAGCTTTCAGTGAACTCCCACCAACTTACCATAATGGTGGATTTGGCATCAAAAGCCACACGTTTGATCCTCTGAATGAAGCCGTCACCTCCATACGCCTGCAGGGGGACAGATCAGTTAATAGAGACAGATGAGCTGCTGTGTCTAGTCTTGTCCAATTCTTTACAATTCCTTGGAGGCCAACCCGTAAATACCAAAACAATTATGAATCATTTTGTAAAAACTTCTCATCTTACTCACAAAGTAACACACAGAGTTATCCAAGTCTCAGGTATCCCGTCATCTGGTCAGTACATCCCAGACATTTAAAATATTGGTTAATTATCCGCTTCTCTGCACAAACGATCAGAAGTGCGACTCTAGTTTGTTCACTGCCCAGCAGCTCTACTCCGTCTGCTTCTCGTTTGTTGGCAACGGCACCTGCGCGGCGAATGAGTGATCTGTCCTGGCACTAATTCATCAGGACGGCCAATTAGTGAGCTCTGACTGAGCAGGAGTTCTGTGAAGGGGCGGGAGGTGGGCACGGGAGGATTTTGTGGAAACAGCTGTTGCACAGACTTATGCTCATGCTGCGTGAGGACTGCATAAGTAGTTTGAGAAGTTTTTACAAACATTTTTGGAAGCATGTTGTGGGATTCTTAGGGTAGAGGACGGAGACTGATGTCAGCATATGTGCTACAAGAGCAGTGAGTGGGGAGACGCCTGCCAACTCTAACCTCCAATGAAGCATAGCCGAGGACAGACGCGTTGGCTGTGTTCTTTAAAGGTCTCAAATCATGCTCATGTTCAGGTTCATACTTGTATTTTGTGTTTCTACTAGAACATGTTTACAGGCTTTGGTGTTCAAAAAACACATTCTTTTTTTCATACTGGCCACGGCTGCTTTACCTGTATTCACCCTGTTTGAAGCACCAAAAAACCCAGTCTGCAGCTCACAGCCAACCCAATTTAATTAGATTTATATTAAGGCAGACTTTGTGACATCAGTAAATATCGTTTTGTTGTCCAAAGAATTATTATAATATCATATCCTGATTTACACCCCTAACATACAGTATACCTCATTATTTGAAACTTTGGATATGTTTAATGTGAACATCTGATATTGTAACATTATAGGTATGTCAGAAAAGAAGCGACAGCACAATAGGTCCCCTTTAACGGTCATGCTTTTTATGAAAAACACTAAAAAAATCAAGAATTTTATTCATGCCATGGGGAGAAAATCCGCTCTCCAAACCCCCGAAAAAGGAAAAAAATATAAGAAGAAAAACAACCTTTCTAACCAACAGCAACTATTAGTGTTTTTGCACTATCATCTGCAATAACTTAAATAGAATTATTGCTTTCAACGCACATTACTCTGCATATTTCTGCATGAAATGAGAGCCAGCCTTGAGACAACTCATGACACATCGTGAGGCTGACGCTGAAACTGTCCAGGCTTTGGCTGCAGCTATACTGCAGAAACATGGAGGTTTCTGTTGCTGCTTATTTGGTGAGAGGTGGTTTGTTTTGCCCAGCAAAAAATAGCCCAGAACTCTCATGGAGAGAAAAAAAAAAAAAAAAGGGAGGACAGGACCTCTGGCTGTTTGGCTTATGGTTTCATACATCTGGTGACTTTAGTGTAGTGCAGAGCCGAGGCTTTGGCGTTTCTCTTCCAGATTAGTGTGCACACTCTAATACAGAGTCATGTAGTAATCTCACCGTTTGACTTGTAAAAGAAATTATTGTCGATAATCCATTCAGGATTCAGGACAGCAATATGAAATCTAAACATGCAAAAGGGAGATTGCAAAAATACCTCATCTGCTGAAAATATTTTCCAGGGAAGACTTAAAAATGCAAGGCAACATAGTTGATTAATGAAGACTACTGGTGTGATTACAATGGTACAACACAAGGGGATGGGAGGGGGAAAAGGCTACACTGAGCTGAATGTATAAACAGGAAGCAGGAGAGGGAGAGGAGGGAGGGAAGAGGAGAAGATTTGGACCTGTGCAGAACCGTTCAAAACACCGGTGATGAATTGGACCAGCTGCTCCGTGGTCTCAATCGGCTCACTGGGCAGGAAGTACTGCTCGTTGGATGTGTTGAGGATGATAACGGATGGCACTGTCACTTCCCTGAGAAAAACAGGAAACAGATTTTTAATCTTCTTGACCTCAGCACCTGGACTGCCATTTTCAAAGTGCATCATTAGATCGGGAGCAAATTGTGGTTTTCTTTAAGAACAAATTGTAACAAAGAACAAAATAGCAAGATAAACAAACCCTTTGTACTTTGGAGCAACCTAACTTTTCCCATGGGCATTATTTCAAAGGGGATTTTTTCCGTCTGAGGAAAAAAGGAGATGCGGCATGGCCTATTTCAGAGTGGCATTTCTTCTATCTTTTATGCATACAGTGTGCAACTCAGGGGCTTTATGGGTCTGTGCCAGTCACATTTAAAGAGACCTTTACAAATTACAGCTGACAAGTGAATCGCAGAGAGTTCAAAAGAAAGAAAGTCTGTATCCACGCCGAGAAAACCTATACAAAGAAGCCCAGCAGTCCAGCGCCAGAGACATAGATGCTGCACGCTCTCCAGCCCACTTATTTCAGCGGAGGAATTACAGAACTCAGCGAGATAACGAACAAGGTCATATAAACAAGGCGATCCCTCTATCGCACGTCTCGCACAGCACCAAACCCAGGCTTAGATAAAGTATCTTAGTGATTAGACACACACATACACACGTACACATACACATACAGTCCATCACGGCACTGCCACCTCACATCCCTGCAGTGTTACTCAACGCGGCAAGAAATTGCACACACGTATCCATCACTGTCCCAATCCACCACCCAGCTGAGACCAGGAATTCAAACACACACACACAAATGTGCTTGTGCGGTAGAGTTGTCAACGCCTCACTACTCTGTCCAGCTGAGAACTGCAATCACATGTACACGCAGACACACATGGAGTGTGTAGTCCATCTGACATCCAGCCTACTCCAACAGATGGCACCCATTTAAAATAAATATGGATTAGCCTATCCACCTCTGTGAGCAGAGACTACCGGGGGTTTGCGGCCCATAATGAGGGGTCATATACTGTACTCTGTAGAATTAGAGCTGGCAGAAAACACACATTTAAGTCATTTCCCTTTCCGCTGCCAAAAACGGCTTCACAGTCTGTATAATTAGGGCTAATTCCTTTTTTCATTATGTATATGTGTTCATGTTTATTTAGATTATTAATAGTTTTACATTTTAATAAATACACTTACTTATTGTTAGACGAGAAATGTAATACAACTCTCATATGTGTGGTTTAAGAATGATTCATTTAAGAAAAAAAAAAGAAGTGCCTAAAGAACAGTTCAACATTTATGGAAAATATGATTATTTGCCTTCTTACAGAGTCATATGACATCACTCTCATGCTATGCATTTACTATGGAGGAGGAATATTAAAATGACATCCTCCTAAAATAACACAAACATGAACACAACTTTTTTTAAAGAGACCTTTTATCTTATATTTATTTCTTCTTGATTTAAAACGTACTATTATTATTAGTATTATTATTTTGTTCTGTCTTTGTTGTTTAATAGGAAAAAGAACACATATGTTTTAATATTCAAATATCTATTTTTGCACATTATGTCCATAAGAGGGCAAACTTGCACAAAGGGAGATATACTGTAGCTACTTGTACAGGTATACTTATTTCAACATAAACATGTATTTTAAAAGAGCTCCATACCAAACATTACAAAATAAAATGTCATATAACATAAAAAAAATCAGGCAGGACATGATGCAGTAAATTGGTCAAAAACAACCAAGTTTCATAGAAATTGGGCCAGTAGTTTTCCTTTAATTTGGCTGATCAACAAACAAACAGAGAAACTGAGGCGAAAACATAAACACCTTAGTGGAGTTCTGTTTTTTTTTTTAAACTTACTCAGTGGGACTCTAGCTCATTATCAGCAGTTCATTAGTATGTCTTCCCCAAGTTTTCTTCTCACTTTCTGTTACCAGAGGCATTTCTTGAGCTTTAATTAATGCACGAGGTCTTAATTAACAAACCTAACTGTAAACTGAGATAATTACTATCACAGTGAGTCCAGGAAAGACACATTTTGGACGCTTGGGGACATACAACCTGGCTGAAATCAATCTGCCCCTTTAAAACAAACAAACAAACTGGTATTTGTCGGGGAAAAAAAATCATTAAAAACTGTAAAATCGTAGAACTTAATTGGAAATCAACTCTATTTGTGTGTGAGCTGAGACTTGCCATTGGCACACTTGGAAATGGCATCCATGATATACAGCGTACCATATATTTATTTGAAGTTTCTCAAAAACCATCTTTAGTCCAAAAAAATGAAATCAATTTCTTTTCACACCCTTTTCAGGCACCTCACGTCTCTTTTTCAAAGCCTAGAACGTATTCCCTATTAGCGGTTAGCTATAATCCCACGTTTAAAAAAGAAAAAGGAAGCCTCGGGGTAGGAGTGGTGCTCATGTTGTATGTGTGTGTATTCATGTGCGTCTATGTTTCTCTGGTGAAAGCAGGGGGAAGCCTTACGCCAGACAGGCCGCTGCCAGAACACAGTAATCGCTGTGATGACAGAACGAGGCATGAAAAGCCATCAGATTTATTTCCATGGCTCTCCCAAGGGAGAGAATTAGTGGACATTGACAGGCCAGGATTTCATTCCTCAAAAGGAGGGCAATTAATCCCTAGCTACAGCGGCCAAAGTCCCGTAAAACCCAGTGAATACATACTGTATCTACTCATACAAATTAAGGAAGGCTAATCACCTCTTTTATACTTAAATATAAACACTTCCTGTCTAATATCAACCACGTACCAGGAGTCTATTGTTTGAACGTCGTCATCTTTCCAATATGACTTCTGCTGTACTACTGACACACTTTTAATTACACAGGACTTTAGAGACCATGTCTTCTATAATCTCATACAAACAATAAGATGCTCAAATTAAAATAACATCCTGCAGCGGCCTATTACGCTCGGAGTTTCTCACACAAACACACGTAATTAGACACTGTACGTTGGTAGATACAAAAACAGACCCACTGACTGCTTCAGCCCTGATGGCCTGTAACACTAGCGAGGTTCTGTCTAATTAAAAGTGTGGGATGTCAGTCGCGGGGGCCTCTCCCGAGCATGACACACTGACAGTCGGCCCCGGTGCAGAAAGCTCCTGCAGTAGGCCTCTCTGCATCATTAACACTGCTCTTTGACCATTAAAAACACATGAACGCTATAGATTTAATCCGTGCATGGCCTTATCCGTAAATTCCTCATATATTCCTCTTCGTATCATGCACTCTTGCAAGCAGATTTGCAAGAGCTTGTGTGCTCTTTTCGCAGGCGTGTGTCTGTCTGAGGGGGGGGGGGGGGGGGGATTTCCAAGTGCACTAAAAAAGAAATGACAGTCTGTCTGTGTAATTGACTTCTCCACAAGAGAGCATCTTTAATGGCAGAGGCTGGCATTACAAGTCAGTCCAGACCTGGATAAGGAGCTGACAGAAGGTAATATGAGGCAGAGTAAGAGGAGGATGACATGATGAGAGAGAGAGAGGTAGGTTGGATTTGGGACACTCACCCCATAATAAGGCTGTTAATGTAGTCATTCCCGTCCATGTGGCCAAACTGGAAGTCTCTGGAAGATGCAAGACAAATCAGTGTCATGAGAAAATTAAACAGTACATCAAACATAACACACAAAAGAACAAAATGAGCATTTTTTTTCTCTTCTCCTGTCTCAGTGGACTGCATAAAACTGGGACGCCAACTTTCCTGCACAGATATGACAAACGCATTGAATGGAATTGCATGTTTTTCACTACGGAAAACTGAGATTTTGTCATTGCAGAAAATAAAATGAGAAAAAAATCTATCCCCACGTCCTGTGCTGTCTCCTGTTTCTCCTCATCTTTTACCACCACAGAAAAGACTCAGGTGATTTATCTAAACGATAAGGCACAAGGAGGAATTCAATTTGTATCTCATTGTGCTGCACTATGTCTGAGCAGAAGGTATTGTGGGTAGACCAGGGAAAGAGGGAAGGGGGGAGTGGGGGTTGGGGGGTGGGCACAAGTCCAGGAAAGCCCGTGACTTCCACTGAATGACTGATTATGGGAGCCGCTACATATATATTATATTCATATTGAATCATGGCTACATCTTGCACGCTTGTCCCCCTGGGTGCTACACAATGAGGCCCGCGCTTACATCAATGACATGATTATGAAGAGACTGAACTATATAACAAATCCACAGGATGCAATCCAAACTCAGTCTGTGTTAGTGGTAATATTGCTGACAATAGTGGGCCAAACTGGGAATAAAGCTCATCAAAAGGTGTGTCTGAATACTCTGAAAGCTGCAGCAGTGAGAGTTCTGGATCACACGTAGCTGGAAGAAAGAACTACATGTATCGAGATTAAGGATCATAATCCCTTTGTTGTTGTGTATAATTTTAATATGTAGAAGTCTGTTTCCCATGTGTGGCCATCTTCCCACTCCCGCTGACACTTCTTGGCTGGACGGCTGAGCAGACCGGCCAAGAGGGGTGAGTAAGACACTCGTGTGTGCATGTGTGAGAGGATTATTTCTGCTAAATACTCTCAGATTTGTCCATAAGAGGCGGATACTTGAGCTGTTCACTTAAATGTTCCCTTTGGAAATGTGTACATGTCTGTGCATTCATTCAACTTGAAGACATTTTAGAACTGAAGGTGATATTGATTGACGCACCCTTATCAACAGGAGGCTTTAAGCTCTCAGAGATAAACATTAAAACACAGGGGCCCTCATTTATGAATCATGCGTGAAAACGGGCGCAGATCTGAATGCAGAATTGGCCGTATGACAGGACCCACGTGTGATTTATGAAACATTCGTATCCGACCAATCTCAGCGTAGGAATGAGCGGGCCTTGATAAATGCGGCGGCTGAATTCGATCGTCTTTAACATGTTACGCCCTTAAATATTCCTGGTTCAGAGGCCTCGCCCACTGAGGTCAAACATGGAGAGGAGAAACGCTGGTACGAAAAGAAACTTTTCCGACACACAGATCGGCATCCTGACATCCAAGATTGACAAAAAGCACGTCCTTATTTTGCTCCATCTTAAGAGTGGAATAAAAGGGGCCCATAAAAACGCTGTATGGAAAAGAATAACGGAGGCAGTCAACCCGAAGCAGCGCTCCACTGTGACCCGTGTGCGCCTGTGCGCACTGTTGGACAGGTGTGCCGTATTCAGCACCCCTGCCGTGAAATGCACCCCCTCGCATTATAGGTGATATTCTGGATCAGAAGGCTGTTGTTTCGACCTATAGGAGTAGCTTATTTACAGGTAACCCAATTAAAAGCACACACTTTTGAACCTATTAATTGCAAGAAAAACTGGGATTATATTTAGGAAACGCCGAGTCAAATACATTCAACTTGCTCAAAAGATCCATTTCATTCATCTGTAATTATGGCTGCAGTATATTTCCACAGAACATACAAAAAGGTGTTGTTTTGCGTTCGCTATTATCCAAGTTTGTGATTTTAAACTCTTTAAAATAGTTTAAAGACTGTAAGTAACCAATGTTCTGACCGTTGTGGGTTAGCTGTATATAAACTACTCCTATAGGTCGAAACAACAGCCTTCTGATCCAGAATATCACCTATAATGCGAGGGGGTGCATTTCACGGCAGGGGTGCTGAATACGGCACAACACCATCGCTATTGCTCTGTAGCGGGGTTTTTAGGTATTCCGTAAGAGGATACCTTTGTCACCTAGAACCATACCAAGATGTTAATCATCTGATACCTTGTTTGATTTAATGCAATTTATCGACGGTAGCCACTAACCGAGGAGATGACTTTGGCTCTGCAGTGCGTCTTGCTGCAGCCACGCGCCAACACATTCGTCCATTAATTCATCTTCAACCGCTTGTCCCTGTCGGGGTCGCGGGGGGCTGGAGCCGAACTGTTTTGATATTTAAAAGAATTGTGTGTGTCCCCCCCTGGCCACCTGGCCACCACGTTTAAAAGCAACAGCTTGGCATCACAAACCACCTGTACATTTATCGAGTAGTAGTTTTGGCGATTGATGAGTGCGTAATCATTCATGGATGGTGCCTTCAGACGCACATGAGTACAATCAATTGCTCCAACCACAATTTTAATTTTTTTTATCCGTTTTAAGAATCCGTTTTGATCTGTTCTTAATATGTGACTGCTCATGCTTAATGACAGCTGAGGTTTGATCATTATTTTCAGACAGATTTTGCTGTGCTGCACCGCAAATCCACAGGCTCAAATGTGCGTACACGATCTCAGACCTGACGTGAGATTTGATCGTAGCTCCCGCTCACGTCCAAATTGATAAATGCCAAAGTTTGCCAGGAAATGGTCGTATGCACGTTTTTCTGCCGTACGTTCGTTTGATAAATGAGGGCCAGGGTGTCTATGCGGACAGGAATTATTGAACAACCAGTCATCATATAAAAAAACCTATGTGGATCTGAACTGGATTTAAATCACAGATTACCCCAGCAACACTCTAGAATATTTTTTGTGATTTAAGCATTTTCAAGTTATTCAGATTGCAAATGGCTCTTTGGCTGCTCAATTTTGCAGGCATTATACAGTGGTGGAGGTGGTTTGTTTGTTGCTTAAAACTGCTGTCTAGAAGCAGTGGGCGGTGAAACAGAACCAAAACGGTTAAGTTGCAGACCACAAAACCAAAACAACGAGCTGAAATCCACTATTTTATACACACCATCTATTGCGTGACTGTCTGTCCAGGAGAGATATCCCTCCTCAGTTGCTTTTCCTGAGGGCTCGTGCATCATTTTTCCCTGTTAAAGATTTTTTGGGAGGCGAGGGAGTCCGATGCAAGGGTATAAGGACAGAGGGTGTCGATATTGGACTGCATAAATAAAAATTGACTTGCTATGAAGCTCTGTAGAGTTGAGGTGAACTGCAGAATTGAGTGATAAGCCAACTACAAATGACAATTTTCACATTATATATTTGATTGATTATTTATATATATAATATTGATTAGAACAGCTTTAAGATGTCCTCAAATAATGCAAATGTTGCTCAACATCTAGATGCCTCTGGGACAATTTATGGACAGAAAGTCTGTGAAGAAGCCATTTGTGACGAGACTTGTCGGTTCTTGTTACACCAACATTCTGTGCACATAAAACTGACACATAAAAGACAATAATGACTGGTGCAGAATTATAGCACAGCACACCCACTACCAGACTTTCCCACAAGTGCAATTTGAGTGCAATTTGAGCACATGTAGGCATGCCCCCCCTCCGCTTACAAATGGTGGGCGAGCTGAACACCCCGACATTTATGACTGCATCAAACAGCATCACAAAGTCAGCCATCACCTAAAATATGATCTGTTGACTCTGTGCGCTTCCGCCGCCCACCTTCGGGGGCGTCACTCCAGCCTGCGACTTGTAATTACAAGTACCATTTAGGTGTGTCAGAACACTGCAGGCAGCTCTGATCCCGATGGGGATTCTCAGAATAAAAAGTCTTCAAAAAAAAAAACAGCAGTACAGTAGCGTGATAGTAGTCCGATTGATGATAGGGATCTGTGTAATTCAATCAGTCCTAATGGGGATGCCTGGAGAGGGAGAAGGAGAATCACTTTGATCGTGGCGGTATGAGATACACCTCTTCAATGAACAGCAGAAATCTATCTGATGAAGCAAGATGGTCAATGATGGGGCGCAGTGAGCAACTTTAACATGCCGTAATGATGAGAACTCTTTTTTTATTAATCGTTTTGAGGAAATCTTCTCTGGCGCCTAGCCGCCCTGCTGAGATGATCAGTGGTAAGGGCCTTCTACAGAACAGCGGCCTTAGAGCACATCTGAATTCATGCCACTTCAGTAAAGCCTGTTTGCTTTAACCTGGGTCCTGCAGCTGAAGGATGACCAACCATCTGTACTCACTAAATCATCCAGCTGCACACCACAGCATTTGTTCCAGGAGCCCTACATTAAACATTTGTGCGCTTGTATCATCTGCTTTCCACCATCTTTCTTTCGCGACCTTTACAGGCCACTGAATAACAATAACACTGTTTTGAAATTAGACATTTTATTTTGTATTCACTGTCTTGTTTAATTGATTCCTCTCCAGTAAAAGAACAGCTTGGAAAAGGCGGTACGTAATAAAAAAACATCCCATTTCCAGTTGTCATTGCATAATTGGAGCGGGAGAAAACAGAAATTTATGCATTAACACAAACCTGAGCTGAGGTTTTTGACTGACAGCTGAAAAGAACACCTATATTTGGCAGCTGACATTTTGCATAATTACCGTTCTACTGAACCCCAACGAAAACAGACGTGCCCTGACAAAGGCATAAACTTGCTTGTGAATAGGCGGGCGGCGCTCCCCGGTGAGAGAACCATCCTAGAATAAATGTATAAATTGGATATTCATCTCTGACCTCATCGCGTGTCCGTGCCTTACCTGTTAAAATGTTCTCTGTATTCCTTCGACACCCTCTGAATCAAGGCCTTCAATCTAAAAGCAAATGAGAAGAGAGTGAAACACCACATGAGTCGGAGTCTAACCTTTTTTTCAGACCGAAGCCTATAATTTGTGGGAAGATCTAAACAATAACACAAAGTCTTATCTTCATTTCAGAGCCGTGCACTTGAGCACAACTATAGTGGTAAGTGTGGGAGTATGTGGGAGTAATTTATATAAAACCATGCTTTTTAATTTCAGTGTTCTTTGTACCTGCCACTTTCCTCTGTGGGGTCCTTCTCATCGATGACTGCTATCGCCACCAATTTGCCTGGAGGTGGAAGGCAGGGATTACAAATCACAATCACACACAAAAAGAGGGTGAGAAGACAATGGCAGGCAGATAAGAGGCTCTGGAGGAGACGAATCACCTCTCAACGCCGGGAGAGAAAGAAAGAGGCACCGAGAGCGCTTTAGTCATTCATCCCTCAAACATTAAGCTAGCTTAGGCTTTCTACTTGGTTGAACAGGAAACAAGTGGTCAGTTTCTGGTTGAACAGCCATGTCGGTGCCATTCAAAACTCCAACCCACGACACGACAAATAGATCTACTTTAAAAAAAAAAAAACTGTTACACAACTTAAAAGGTTTGTTATTCATACTTGTATTGGTTTGAGGCCAGAAACCCTTTGTTGCTTGGATGAGAGTACCAGCCTGCCCCCTGGTGGTCATTGATGGTGGTTATGTGTCAGGGTTGTAAAGGCAAGTGGGCAAGCTCGGTGTCATGAAAAGGAAGAATATTTCCTATGCAGATACAGGCTGTGGTGTAAGATGTAGAAGATGGAGAGTAAGTTAAGTCACAGAAACTTTTTTTAAATGTATAAATGTGTCGGAGGGTCAGTCTTACTGTATATGAGAACACTTGCAGTCTTTCCATGTGCAATATCCACCTCAATATGGCATTCTCAAAATACCTTTGAGCATTGTTCTGTGGCTGTCTTAAAAAAAAGAATGCATGTAACAATAGTTTATGTATGGTTTACTTTTTTCAATACAATACTTCCAACCTGCTGAAATGTGCATAATTAAGTCACTGTAGTGCCTAACTAGAATCTGTTGGTGTAGCTGCCTCGTTCATTCATATATTGTCAGAAAATGTAGATGTATTCTGCGATGTTGCTAAATCACATTGCCTCTGATGGCAAGTTCCCACTGCAAGACATTCAAAGTCGTCGGTTTGCTGCACAGTTTACAGTACAACAACATTTGGCTTATGTGAAACAACGGAATAAAAAGCAATCTCAACAATCTCAGCTTCAAACGGTGCACTTTCTCTCAAGTCACAGTTTATGAGTTGCAATTAAAGGCTTAACATTTTTTTGTTGTTGGCATTTTGGCCTTCATTTAAAGAAATTAACTCAGGAGTACCCCAAGGCTGTGCTTTGAGCCTCCTGCTGTACTCCCTGCTCACACACGACTGTGTTGCCACTTTCAAATCCAACACCATCATCAAGTTTGTTGATGACACAGCTGTGGTGATCACAGACAAGGAAATTATCACCTCAAACACTGAGGAGTTTCTACTCATGTACCTAGAGCGACAGGAACGTCACTGCCTGCTACGGACGCAGCACTCAACAGGACTGCGAGGCCCCGCAAAGAGTGGTTCTTTCGGCTTAACATACAATAGGTGGTGCCCCACGCTGTCTAAAGACATTTACACCAGGTGCTGCAACAATAACGCTAGGTAAATCATTAAAGATCATAACCATCCGGGTTACAGCCTTTTCTTCCTGTTGAGGTTGGGAAGAAGGTACCGGATACACCAGGCCAGCACTGAGAGGCTTAGGAAGAGCTTCTACCCTCAGGCCACTAGGATCCTAAATGAGGTCACTGAGGTAGAACTAAAAATAAAAAGGTACGAGATACAAGGTACCATTCCCAATTTTTGCTGATGGAAAAGCAAAAAAAGAGCGAGTCAAGTCGTACCATGCAGTCAGAAGTTTAATGTTTTTGGTAAAAATTTTGAGAAATGCATGAGGAAAGAAAGAATTTTCTTTAAATTTTGGTGTGGTTATGACAATTTTTAACTGTACATCTGTACAAAAGTGTGGTTTAAGATGATGCTAAAACTCTGCCATGCAGTGTCTCTTTTAAAGGAGTTTGGTTATCAGACATTCTATCCACTGTGCCGCTAAAGAACAAATGTTTGAATGTTCCTGTACTTATCTTTGCCTCTGTCTGGGTTCTGCCCCTGAACAATAACTACATCTAAATTACAGCTTTGTGCTATTCATTGATTTTGGTCACACTGGTATTTAAACATGGGGACATAGATTTGTGTGGGATGAGGCTTTTGGAGCATTAAAATGTCACTTCACCACCCCACAATAAGCCCAAGGGCATGGAACTTGAAACTTGATTGAAAAGCCTTTGGAAACAAGGCTGGATGGTTCTATACTGTTTTCACGAATTGACTTGGAACAGACTGAAGCCACAGACTGTGCCATCTTTAATCAGTTAGTGATTATCCAATTAAAGTTCTTTGGAGACTAGTTTGTGCTCAGAACTAGAAACTGCAAATTTGATATAAATGGGTTAAAAACTGACGTAAGCAGCAACAAATGTAAGCAAAAACCAACCGCTGAGCATCTCTGATCTCAGCAAACTGCACATAAAGAGGTAAAATGCTGTATCTAATATTAGAAAGCAGAGAGCATCAATTTAGTGCAGTTTAAGAGACAGTTTGTGTTTCACTCTTGAGCTTAAATTTCATGTGGGAGAGAAAGTGGTGTACATCTGAGCAAGTAGAGCAACAAAATCGAGTCCTGGCACACAATTAACATGGATATAAATTTACAAGGAACCTTTAACAAGAGAAGCTCTGCTTTTTATTTGGGGATGGGGAGCTAAATATTTGGGATATTAGTGTGAAATGACATTAAAGAGATGAGATGCACTTCAAATTATATGGGCTGGTAATTATCCTTTAATCAAAAATGTTGACTTTTGACTTTGGATCCATAATCAATAGAAAAAAAGGGTAGGAAAATAAAACCTACACAAAATATAATAATTTATATTTCCAAATAATATAAAGCTGAGAAATAATACATGAGTTAATGATAGGATACTTTGTTGACTACTATATAAAGATGTTATTTGGAATAAGTCATGAGTAGATTAAATGCTAATTTGGGAGTGAAGAACAGATGATGGATGACACATTTTATGCATACGCCACCTGTTTCTCCGAGTTCATACAGTGTGAAGCCATCAATCTGAAGGTATCCTTGGAAGCGCTCCTTGTTCACCCACGATGACAAACTAGCATCTTTGTACTCTGCAACACAGACACAGAATCGACATTCAGCACACAAACTGCTTTTGTTAAAAACAAAAGCACAACAGCGATGCCTGGTATTGTGAGATTTACCACCTGTACGCTTTCTCTTAGGAATAAAGAGCGGGACACAAGCTGAGCATTGTGGACAAGAGGTCCGTTAAACATTGGTCAGGAATCGTTACAGCAGGGGGGTTAAGTAGTCGGGGAGGATATTTTTGGTCTGAAACAGCCTAAATGGATTGTGAGTCAGAGCGAGCAGATTGGGAATCAATCCAGAGGTAAACAATGAAACGTATCGAGACATACATGAAAGAACATTTCGTTTTGTCTGGATTGTCACCAACAAGCCTTCATGTACTATTTATCAAATAAGTGGTTGTCAGGGTATCAAAAAAAATAAAAATGTACTACTTCATTCACAATAGATGTTTTATTTCAGGGATGCTGGCTCACCTAACCTCATTTTCACAGCTATTATGCCTTTCTGTCTTTATGGGAGGGAAAAAAAGCACATTTGGTTTGTAAATGATTCTCCACACATACATACATTCATTTTAAGGACACAGTTTTGGCAGATTTTTTACACATTTGCAATGAATGCATAATTCATCAGATGCATTAGGCAAGAAAAAAAAAACAACTAAAACCTGCAACAAAACAAAAAGATAAAGTGCAACACATAAATAAAGTGAAGCAAAATAAAGGATTGCTTCCTGAATGTGAACCACATGTTGTTGCTACCCTAACATCTGGAGGCAACATGCAAACGGCAACCACAGTGTGTCCCTGGAGGGTATAAATAGGGTGAAGTGAAGCTGCTTCAACAACAGTTTTCTCTGGCTGAAAGAGGCTACAGGATGCTCATAATTGATGTCAAATGTAGCTGGGACCTCATTATGACATGTTAATAAGTTATCATGACCTTTCTGCTGCTATTACAGCAACTACAACACCGCCGATGACTTCAACAAGGTTCTGTAGCTGCTCCCCAAACGAGCTGGGTGCACAATACTGAACATGACAACCTTAAACCTGAACACGCTTCTTAACTCCTCGAGGTCTTCGCTTTTACCAGGCTCAAAATTACCTTAATGCAATGCAATCTATTCCACTGCTACTGGTGGGCAAAGGCAGATATGTTCTTAAAGCTGCTGAGTCAGTCATCTGGTAGACATTCCAGAGAGTTCTTTCCACGGATGTTCTGGCTTTATAGACAGCATGCAGCTGCTCGACTACCAGAAGTTACTGAGAGAGCTGAAGGCCCCACGCTGGGATCGAACAGCCCGATGAACCTCTTACACAGACTGAATCTGCTTCACCTTGAAAAACAAATTAGAGCTGCTCTCTTCCTGGGCGCCCACCTCACAATCTCCATGCAGGCCCTACAGGAGCCTGTCAGCCCAGAGTTCACACAGCGGGAGACAAGAGAGAAGAGATGAGGGGCAAGAGGCGGAATAAAAGCAGACAGAGGGTGGAGTGAAGATGATCCAGTGTCAGGGTTTTGAGCACAGGGAGGAGGCAGCTCTGACACGTTTCAAGGATGAAGGTTAATAGCACAGAGGACCTCCAAGACAATGCAAATAGCGCAGAAACAAAACCAGAGGGAGAAACATAGAGGAGAGGGAGAGGGAGGAAGGAAAATATCAAAGAAGATTCCAACAGGGCGAGAAACAGAAGGGAGCCAAGGATGAAAAGATGGATGAAAGAAAGCTCAGCGAAATGACAGCACAACACGTCTTGCACTCTTACTATATAGACAAAAGAAATCCTTAAAGACAAACAATGAAAATGCTTTAGCTAGTTGCCAAAATGGGAACAGTAAGGGATGGGAAGCAGCTCGGTTGTGGAATCAGTTACTTGAAATGGAGGAAAGCAGGCTGGTTGTTTATCCCGTTCTCCAGCTTACTTTAGCATGGGCAGTATGATAGATCAAGGGGTCTGTACAACATTTCATGGCAATCAGCCAAATGTTTGCTGAGGTATTTCACTCAAAACCTCAAATGTCAACCTCATGAAATGGCGCTAGAGGAAAAGTCAGGGGATAGCTTACGTCAGTAAAGTTGTTTTCCGACATGAACTTCGGACATTGTTTAGAGAAAGCAGGTCCGGTCATTGTCCGAAGTTGCCCTGTCTCACATCGATACGGTACGATATGACTTTATTGTCAAAATGAGTCTGAAATTTGTTTTGCATCATAGACGCTCCATTTACAGCATCACAGATAAGACATACAAGAAGAGAAAAGACAAGCATCAAGAAAATGCATACATTCAACATAACATTACAGTATCAGGAGACAACATTTAAAGGCCCCTCAGAGTGCATTTGACATGTAGCACAAGCCAGGAGAATGTCCTTTTAAGACACATGCTCACCTACTGGAAATACTCTGTTTGGTTTAGGCGAAGGGTGGCGTGCAGGAGGTAAGACATGACGCATAAACATCATAAACAACTGAGTCTCCTGCTGTTCTTTGAATTTGTCCGGTGATTTCTGCCTCAACCCTTCCCAACAGAAGTTTCAAATGTTGTCGTCTCTCCAGTTAGACATTTATGTTGTCATCTTCCTGCAAATGGACCTTCGTTTGTATTCTTCTGGTTGACACGTTATTAACGCTCTCACTCGCTCTCTGAATTCTCCGCAAAAGCAAAACTTTTCATCCACACATGGGCTCAATCGCACATTACACAGACTTTTTTACTATTGGGATGGTGGGGTAAAGTCTGTTTACTGTCTGATCCAACCGATTTGAACGTTTGCGTTCACATACAGCTTCTCCTCGTAATGTTCAGGGTTGCAGTGCATGTGTGAAAGGGGCTTAAGATTCATCCTTTGGAGACTGTGAATGTTTCAAAGACAATCCATCAAAGAGATCCTAAAATATTTTAGTCTAGATCAAAGTCGTGGACTAACAGGCCAATACTTAAGCTAACTAACCAACAACACAGCTGCATTATGATAGAGCGGGGATGTTACATGTGTGAATAACACGGTCGCCGTGTCATCTGCACTGACCTTGTCTTTGCCTATTCAAATAACCGATGGCGTGAATGCGCTCCGCGTGCACCTTCACAAAATGTCATCAGTGCGTTATCACCTTTTTAAGTGTGATCTCCTCTTAACGTTGCATTCATAGACTGTTAATAATTCTGACACTTAAGTGCTACCAATAAACACATTCAAAATAGTGACACCTCCCAGCTGGCTGCGTTATGTGCCTTTCTATACAAGCAGTGGCGAGGACAAACCCTTAACCACTGAAAGAGACTAACAGAGAGCCAGAGATGCTGAGCATTAATGTGTATTAAACACGTTTGAAAAAACAAACAGCATACTGTGTAGAATAAGATGCATCCTAATTATATTTCCCTGTCTTCTTAGAGCATTAACGTGTAGCCTAGTAGATTCCACTGCTCACATGCGATGATCAAAACCATTTGGCCCTTGAAGCAGAATAACAGTGCAGACCTGTACTGAGGATTTGAGTTATTAAATATGTATGAGCCGCTCTGCTGTACTATATTTTAACACTGTTCATCAAAAGGGATGCTGCTGTTTGTGATGTCTCCTAAAACCAATCAATGCTCAGCGAAAAATGTCAAGTATCATTTTTACACAAAGTGAGAGGCTGTGTTTGGACAGTGCGGCTTCGCTCAATGGCACCTATTGTTTGAAAAGAGCAACGCAGGAAGAAGAGTAAATGCACTCTGAATTTGTAATGAGTATTTTGAATCTGAATCACAAAGTACATACAAAAACATACACGAGTGGAGGGCGAAGATGATAAAGTGGTATATTCTGAGAATATAAAAATCATCTGTAGCTGGTAGATAAACAATACAGACAATAAAAATAGAATATGTGCGTTATTCATCCGCACATAAACGTCACAGTCGGCCATAAAACAGTGTGACTGGTTGCCTATGCAAAAGTTTAGCCAGATAACGTTCAATAAAACATCTGACAGAACATAATGCAAAGTGAGTGTGAACGAAAACCACATGAAGTTCCTTAATCCAACTTCTAGTCAGCGGACTTTGTGTTGGACCAGGCCCCTGGAAAACACTGCTGGAAAGAAACCATATGTCCAAGACCGCAGATGGTAAAAAAACTACTTTCTCTAATGCATAGTGGGATCATTTCTTTTTTTTGCTGTCAATGTAGGTAAGAGCTTAATGGGCTTTACTCCCATTATTTCTTATCCATTTTTACCTGCAATAACCAATACAAATTACAGCGCTTTTCTTCAACAATTTCCAGAGGCTTGAAAAGGGGAGGAAGGGAAGGACGTGTACGTGTCATTTTGCCATGCTGCTTCCCAGTCTCAGTCCTTGACTAGCTTAATATGCCGTCACCATGGCAATGCTAGACATTCACCAAATCCTCCGCATCAAGGTCCTGGAGGAGTCTGCAGAGTGTGGAGTTTTCATCATCTGCGTCTGCTGCGGCGAGCCTCTCCTGCTGCGGTTCTTGTGCAGTAAGCCCCCCTTCCGGAACGGTCAGGTGGAGCAGATGGATGTGAACTTGCGGTCGGCGGCCGAGGTGGATTTTATTCTCCGGGTGCTAAACCGTGCCCCGAACCTGCCTAACAGCCACTACTGGGGCCCCTTTGTGTTGTCATTGTGCCTTGATGCTCTCCCCTTCCGTTTCCGCCTCCCAGCTCCGGCCCCAAACGGCAGCGAAATAAAAGACATCATGGAGAAATGTGGCGAGCTCACTTTGTTGCGGTGAGAAGCTTGGAATTGGGAAACAGAAAAAAAAAAAAAGCAGTTCCTCTGAACCTCATGTAACATGATTCTCTTTCAGAGACTCGACGGCTGCTTCGGTGATTCACTCCTTGGCTTTAAATGACTGTATATACAGGAAGAGCTTTGCACTGTTTTCTCTGGCCTAAACTGTGGTCTCTCACGCCCTTCCACCCTGGCCTGCTATGCATGTCCGCCCAAAGACTAAACCGCCACAACATGACTGGCCTCACCGCGCACACAATAGTGGGCAGCGCCCTGGGTGCTTTATGATGGGCCAGGCACACCATAACTCAATGTGGTGAGGAAGATGAAAGAACAGCAGCAGAGAACGGAAAACTAGAGGAACACAGTCGGAGAAAACAAGGATCGCAGCGAAGGAGAGAGGAATACGAGTGAATTCTACCGGCACCTTAAACTCAACAAAAAAGCCTCAACACAACAATTTATGAAGACAAGGTAACACAATACTCACCATCATAGGAAAAGTAGGCGCCATCCTTAAAGACGACGACCGCAGGAAGCTCTGGCAAAGTTACTGACTATTCAAAACACAAAGGATATTCAAAATCAAGTTCCATGAAACATATTTCTGAATCATTTTTACCTACAATAAACAATAATAATAATAATAACAGCGCTTTTCTTCAACCATTTCCAGAGGCTTGCAAAGGGGAGGAAGGGAAGGACGTGTACGTGTCATTTTGCCATGCTGCTATTAGGTTTGTGGGATTCCATCGAAAACGAGTTGGTACAACTCAAGGGCTTTATCCCAACAAATGAATACATTTCAAACTTATTTTACTCTATAAATGTGTTTGCACCTGCTAAATGCTGGTGCTGTTGATAGTAGAGCTTTGCAGCAAATTGTGAAACTTATACTGTTTTGCATCAAACATACACCGGATGCAAGCCTGGTGTCTGAATAAGCAGTTGTGGGAGGATAACTAAGCTAAAAGAATGTAATGATTTATTTTAATCTTAAGAGCGACAACAGAAGGAAAAATCAACTGGATGCACAATACTCAAAGAGTATCAATAATATATGATGACAAATATATGGAAGTCTCCACAAGGAAGTTCAGTATTTTTCTGAAATTCAAAGGGAGGCCAATTCAAAGAGTTACCTCTGGAAAGACTTCCTCTGAAGCGGAGAAGAAATAAGTGTAGACAATGAGCTCAGAGGCGACGTCGTTGTACTTCTCCTGAAATGGCAAACCAGTCTTTCAGCATGTAACCAATAGATTTCAAAGAGATCAGTGTCTAAGTTGTAAAGGCTGAGTCATTACAAGGTGTTACACACAACTTGTTCTTTGTTCAAATGTATTACAGCAGCAGCTTCTATCATTCAATCAATACACAGTTTTGGCATTGTGGTAGCTCTGAATCAGGTGGGTGCTCAGGATCCTGCTGCATGTGTGGCTGACATAAATGGTGCTTACTTTGAGAGGAGACTCCCCACCGACATACACAAAAAGCACATCATGTCGTTTCATCATGTGCTCGAACATTTGCTTGCTGGGAAGTGCCCTGACGGCTGGTCTGGAGAGGGGAAAAAAAACCCACGCGGGTTAGTTCATTTTAATGAATAAAAACCTAGTATGTACAAAACTGGCACACAAATGCAATAACTGACAAACTCTTAACAATGTTGTTCTGGATTGCTGTGCTGGTGGCACCACCCAGTGGAGGTCCCACAACTTGCAGCCATGAAGTCTGAGCCAAGCTTTTGATCAAACCCCTCTGCTACGGATCTAGCCTGATTTCCCTCAAGGAGGGGAAAATCTGTCAGGCACAGTTGATACAGTGGCTTAAAGTGGAGCATCAGAGGGGAAACCCACTGAGCTATGCTACAAATATGGCCTGCATTGATAAGCTTTCTTGGGTGGTGCCTATTAGCACAGCTTTGAAATAAAGCAACGCATATATGAAATCTGATGTCATTTTGAAGTGGCGTTTGAAGGCTTACCCTGCCACCCTGTTGGCAAACTCGACGATATCATCTTTTGTCCTGGGTCCCTTGTAGTTATAGGCAAGATCCCCCTTCAGCCTGAGAATGGGAGACAGGAGGAAAACAGGAGTGAGAGGCTGATAATTGTAAATGTAAAATCCTTCAATACCATTCATTGTTTTGTGCTAATCGTTTGCCACTTAGTGAAGACATTCGTGTGAAAGTGAAATGGAAATCAATTATGCGGCGGTGAAATTTGCATTCAGGATATTGTATTGTCAGGGAAACCCTCATTCAGTGAGCAAAAGGGAAATTAAATAGTTTGATCAGTCAATGGACAAAAAAATTAACCCGCCACTATTTTGCTATTTGATTAATTGTTTTTGTTAAATGAAGCAAAGATGGCAAATATATGTTAATCCCAGCTTCTGAAAATGTGATGCTTTACTCCCTTTTATACACTCTTTGGACACTTTCTTCAGTAATGCTTTCTAATACTGGGTAGATATCAGATTCCTCTTTGCATCCAAAACTGAATTATTTCGTAGCATGGATAGAAACACATCCTAAAGGTGCTCTGTTTGACCACTAACAAATGAAAAACTAATGACTTAACAGTTCATAAAAAGTCAAACAAAATTAAATAAAAACACACAGATAACATTTACATGCCCCAGATTTACCGTCCCTCTCCCACTGACTTTCTCTCGATGTACGAGCACGAACGCAGCTGTTGCCGTTTGGCTGGAATAGTGTTGTGAAACTGTTATTTACAGAGCCAAGGCTTTGTATGAACGTCAGACTGTGAGGAGATCTTTGCTGAATTTGACAAAACTGTAGTGGATAAGGACGGCAGACTCCAGCTTTGATCGATACTGAAAATAATCATTCCTTGCAGCCCTACTTTAGTCCATTAAAGGCAGCACCCGTCTTTGGCACAATTAAAGTCTCAGCCTGACATCGGAGCACGGCAATGACAAGCTGTCTCTTACAAGGTGAGCTGATGAAACAGCAAATCACTGAGGAAGAAAGCTCCTTCATCACAAAAGGTCAACTTAATCTAAATCCTCTCGCCTCCAATGACAAACAAAAACAAATGCCCCTAATTGAGTTCCAGCCAAAGGAAACAAGCTCCTACAACAAGCAGAATGCATTAAGGATTTCTACGGTTGCATCAGCCCCACAGAGCTTAATGAACTCAGGGGGAAACAGGACTCTAAATCAAGTCTCCTTCTGTCACCGAGGGAGGTATCTTGGGTTCTTCGATGGATGTTTCATCACTTGCTCGGTTTAATGTTTTGAACCCTGCCGTGATCCTGTGGCAACTTCCCAAATGAGCTTGATGAAACTAAATGGGGAGCCCATTATGGCAGCATGCAGATAAATGACTCTGTATGAAATACATGGAGGAAAGTGTGCGATGTAGGATCATTATTCCTCTCAAGTCAACATGAGTTCTGCTGTTGAGCAGCTGGTGTCTACCTAAACTCATTCATTTTATTTAATTTATTTTTTTAATTTCACTTGCACGTCAAGAAAAATTAAAAAGTTGATGTAGTTCACAAGTGGAAATAGTACCAAACACTTTTGATTTGTTCAGCAATAAATCATAAGATCAGTTTAAGTGATTTGGGACATCCCTGAGAAAAGATCATTTTAAACAGTTTACCTCCCAAGAAATGAATAATTAACAGCATCCAGGAGCGAAGCTAATACAATTTCAGATTAAGAAATTTGAAAAAGTGTGAACAGGGTTTGTCACTTAGTTATGCTTTAGGGAAGCAGCAACAACACCTTGATCCCTGCTGAATAAGTCATCTAACGGCATCTCAACAGGCCAAACCTCAAGAGAAAAAGACAATCGTAAGGTGAAAAGATCCTGATAGTAACACAATAAAACCTTACGTTAATACACTTACATAATAAAATATATAACAATACCAAATTACAGCCTCAGGGATGACTGTAAGGTTGAATGAGTGCCTCTCTGACACAAGCTTAACGGATACGTAACACCAGAGGCTTCACAGAAAGTGTAATCTGCAGATATATTAGACTAATTATCATACTGTGTCCAGGCCCTGTAGGTCCATACAAAATTCAATAAGCCTTTTAATCTCATATGGATTTTCTTTGGGCGGCACTGACTGGTTAAGAAAATTTCAGCAATTAGCTAAAAAGGTTAAACGTGTGTGTGTAATTTCATATATAATTACGTTTTGAATCAAAGTAAAGTCAACTGTGGCGTTTAAGTTCAAAATGATGTTAACAAAAGTTGAATTTAAAGTTCAGAAAGTGGAGGTTGGGAAGAATCTGTTGTAAAAAGCTTAGAGAGTCACTTACAGCTTTATTGTGGGGTAACCACGGACACCGAACTCTGAAGCCATTCCTGCAACACAGAAAACAAATGAAGCACCTCATCCTGAGAATCTTCTTCCTCTTCACAGGTCTTAAGTCCTATTATCCTCTATTTCAGACAACTGTAGATCAGGAAAATTATTTATGATTAAAGATAGAATAGTTTGACATTTCAGGATAAAAGCATATTCTCTCTTGTGACCTGATGACCTCACTTTGCTACAGAAAATATGATGCCAGACTAAGCAGCTGTAGTCTTGTATTTTAGTATTTCAGTACTTATTTAGCAGTAAAATGTGTAAAAACATATGGATTTATGTTAAATATATTTTGTTGCGTTGTGTACTTGCATTATACTAAATGTTCCCAACAATTTTCAAACCAGAGAAATCTGTCATTTCACTCCACGGTCCGTTACATTTGCTCACCTGTCAATGGCGTCGTTTACCTTTTGCACATGTCAGCGCTTGGTTATTAAATACTGTTTTAAACCAAATTTTTAGGATGCTTTTACATTTACAACTTTTTAGATTTTAGTATGGATCATGAGTTGTCAGAGAAACAAAATGACCAAACATTAGCAGCAGCCCGGCTCGCCCCCCCTCTGAGAAGTCGTGTCCACCAAAGAAACACTGATTTTTAACGTTAAACTGCCGTAAAAACCTCCTGAATAAACACTGAAGGAATCCTAACCCACATAAGCTGACCCGATGATCCCACATTACTTCATGTTAGCCGCCTAGCAACAGAAAATGACACATTTAACATTGTTTAACAGATAGATAGTGAGAGTTTAACCATCTTATAAGTTTCCCAAAATGTTGAACTATTCATTTAAAAGCCCTGCGGAATATAAATGACATGTGTCCATGTATTCCTCCTATGGCACAGTTTTGTCATACTATAATAATGGATTATTGTAATCTGACCCAAAGAACTCATCTTTCATTGTATTATTATTGCATGTGGTATTGAGATAGAATGATAATGTCACAATAAAAAGACTGAATCCATCTCAAACACTGTTAATGGTGTGCCCTGAAAGCCTTTAGCATGCAGGGCCCCATCATGTTGTTGAACAACACAGTCAATTAGTTTGATCTATCTTTGTCCCTCCATCACCTGGGGACCGACGGGCTTCAGGGGAAGACCTTGAAGTGTTTCATCGTTTACTCACCAGAGTAAGCAGTGGCATCCATCTTTCCCACGCGGACCGGCGACCCGGAGCTCTTCAGCTCCGCTCCCACATCGTACCATATTGGCTCGAGTTTTTTACAGTAGCCGCACCATGGCGCATAGAACTGAAATTAACAGGAGAAGGAAGCAAATTTTTAGATTGTGTGCAACATTGGGTTTAGTCCTGCAAAATATAATGTTATCTATTCCGTAAACAACCAAATCTCTATTCAATATTCTCTTATAATCACACGTCTTTGTACATTACTGCCGAATACTGCTGAATTTTAAGTGTGTCATGGCTGATTTTTAAAAATGTCATCTTACACCAGAGAAAATACTACATTGATCAAACTTAGTTTAAATGTATTTAACAGTGTGACTTTTATAAGCACAACAACCAGATGAAATTATTGGTAGTGGTGTTGTTTAATGTCGTGTGCTTCTGCTGAAATCAATTTAAGACTGTCTTGCCTTTTTGTGTATACGACCTTGTTTGTGTTGTATTGTACCTACACACTACCTGCTGATGTGTATGACTTCTTTAGGCACAAAACAACAACACTGGGAACACTGGAGACTAAAATAATGGTCACCGCAGCAGCTGTGTTTATTTTGAATGCACTGCTGATAATTAGGACCAGATGAAGGGCTTATAAAGACACGTCTTAAACATGTAAAACTGACCTGGGGCAGCAGAAACAAGTTGCGAACACAACATCGACCCCTTTTGGGTTGGTGAACATGTCAGTTGTTTATTTACACACCCAGCAGTTACCGTGTAGGTTGTCCAACTGACAGATCTAAGTCCAAAATGTTTGAGGGAAACATTTGCCTCTTTAGATGCTAATGCCCGACTGTGCTCACCAGGTGCTGTTTGGTGCTGAGCAGGTAGTGTTTAGTGAGTTTATTCTCTATTGTTTTGCCGCAAACAGCTGACGGCTTCTGCTGGTAACAGGACTGACAGCAGCGGGGAGACTAAACCGTATAGTTTATGTGCTATAAAACCAGAACCATTAGCTAAACAAGGCTGATGCACAGATGTCCGCAGAGCAGGCTGATGATTCAGTAGGGGTGGGATTTTTACACAAACGGCATCATTGATTCTGCTTTTGCCTCCAGTTCTTTATCGATTCTCTTTTTATTCTTCTGATCACACTTTTCTCTACATTTTTTCTTTGAATTATAATTCTACATAAATGACAAGCTGAGCACTCCTGTCATCAATAATTATTTAATGAAGTCAAACTTTGGAACATTTCTTCCTCTTCCCCATGACTCCTTCTTGTTGCAAGCTTTCAGCAGTGCAGATGCATGAGTTTTGCAGCGTGCAGGAAAAAACATGCAGACATCAATAAAAGGAATTGATAAGCTCGGAGGCTTACGATTCCGATTCAAAGTCGTTACCGGTTCTCAGCTGGAACTCGTTCTCGGCTCCCATCTGTATAATCCACAATGCCTTGTACATTCCGTGAGACATTTGATTCATTGTTGTTAAAAAAATGCTGATGCTGAAGAAAACGCTTATACAGTATGTAACCGGCAATAATTCAGGCCAAATAATAAAATTCAGTTCAACATAAGTTCTTCATTCCCCAACAAATTTATTTTCTAGTGGATGAAGTTCCAATTTGAACTTTGTGAATTTAGTTGCAAAATATTCCAGAATTACTCAGTTCTGAACAGAGATTTAGTGACAACCATAAAATCCGTTAACACGGTATTGAACATTTCCTGCAGCCAGAACGGGCAGTGAAGGCAGCTTTGGGTGATAAATTTTGGATTTGCTTACACGGACCCACAAACTCTGATATAAACCCCTCCGAGCCCCCTGGCTTTGCCCGGCATGCATGACTTCTCATTCTCTAATCACAAACACAGAGGACAGTGTGCACACACCCTCCGGCCCCCGCCCTTCTGTGTCCCACCCCGACCGCCGCCACTTCCGTAAGGGATGATCCGGACAGTGGCGTACTGGATATGAAGTAAAGCATAGCTGAATGGACCCAGACTGGTGTGTGTGTGTGTGTGTGTGTGTGTGTGTGTGTGTGTGTGTGTGTGTGTGTGTGTGTGTGTGTGTGTGTGTGCGTGTGTGCGCGTGTGTGCGTGTGTGTGTGTGTGTGTGTGTGTGTGTATAATGTCACTCACATCAACCAGCCAGACATCGTTCACTCTGGTGTCTTTAAATCTGTCAAAAAGAAGAATGACTGTTAGCTAAAGTTCATCATAGGCTTTACACACCGTAAACTTAAAATCTCAGTTATAAATAGAGATGCACCGATCGGACATCGCATAAATGAGGTCGATCCAGCATTCCGATCCAGTCATTTCTCTTTATTAATATCATACAAAGCAATACAGTTACAGCGATTTAATCACTTACATAGATTTATTCTAATTACACACTTACACAGTACACTTTACACGGAAGTGTTATCTATTAATTTTTGCTGCTAATGTACACTTTGTTATTTGTTAATAAATAATATTCAGTATGTTTATATCTGTGTCAATTTGTTACCTTTTTTTTTAACAAGGCTAAATGTTTATGTCAACCCTGATGCCTTCACTCACGGGGAGGATCACATCGGGTATCGGCCGCTCAGCCAAGGTACCATTATCTGATTGGATCGGAAAAAAACTGGATCGGTGCATCTCTAGTTGTTAACCTCAGCATCTATATATATATTTGTTTTACTGTACATAGTTACTCCGTATCTCTTTTTATACACATTCTTTAGTTTAATAATAGTATAGTGTTACTAAACTCTGTAGCTCCCATAAGGTTAGGCCAAGGTGTTTTATTCATGTGTGCTGAACAAGCTGTAGAAGATGTGTTCTGATTTGCATTGTTTCATTTGGCATAAAATTTTCCCTTTTTAGTGCTAATCAAATATGACGACTTATAGACCAGGTCAAAATGCTTTTACATTGTAACCAATGCGTTTACATTGGTACAAACAAGCACATTTTTCTGAAAGGAGAAGAGGTTACCTTTCAAATGAAGCCTCACATGTGCCTTTTAAGCCGTATAATTCTTCTGTTATAAGCCTTTCTATGAGGGTATGCCAAATAGGTGAATATTCACAGAAGGTGGGTGTTAAAAGGTTAAAAGAAAAAGAAAACGACAGATAGAAAAACAATCACTATTCAAATTATGTGGATGTGAGAGATAATTCAACAAAAAAAAAGAAAGTTGCACAAAATGCCTCCCAATTAAATAAAAAACACACTGATCCACAAAAGACAAAACTCTCTACAGATTTCCCACTGCAGGCATCCAATTAAAAAGCACCGTGCAACTATGCTAGAAACCAGAGATAAATGCTTTTTCCTGCTTTAAACAGCCCTCTTTTGTTTATGCAAATGTGATCCACGCTTGAAAACATGGTGAAATTGCATTAAAAAAACGCACAAGTTAGAAAAATGCCATTCTTGTCCTCTAACACAGAAGAAGTCAGCACTGAACCCCCATCAAGGCTGTTACTCGGAAGATGCATTCAGGGGCAAGTCATAATGTCAGAAAGGTGAAACACTGAGGCTGGGCGCATCACTTACGTGTCATCTAGATCTTCAACAAATGCAAGTACTGCTGAAGCCAGGAAAGCCGCAATAACTGTAGCATTAAAACAGACAAAAAGAACATTTAAGCTAAACGTTAACAGGAGCTTTATCCTGCAGCAGCCCTCCAGCCCTCCAGCCCTGAAACCTCATGACTGAAGCATCACCAGCTACAGCTCGTCCCCAGCGAAACCGGAGCATCCATTTACCCTCTCGGTTTCGACAGCAGGAGCAGTAAGGGTCGTTCGGACAGAAGCTGAGGTAACATAGACACTGCAGCGTTAAATGTACATGAATTAAAGAGTGAACTTACCGCCAGAAATCAGGGAAGCTTTCACTTCTGCCATCGCATCGACTGGAAACAGTAAGCAGGAAATACAGCGGCTAAATGAGCCGCTCTGCGCATGCGCGGGGTCACGCAGACTCCTGACGGGCCCAACGGCCAAACGGCTGCACATCAGTGTAAACTTGTGATTATTTATCCTACATGTTAAACACATAATGCAAACTTACCGCCAATTTCACTGGATTGTTATGGGAATTTAAATAATATACTCAAACTTCCAAACGCTAAAAAAAACAAACAAAGAATACAATTGAAGGTGGTTTTTTTCCATGACAATTTCAGTTATTTACAAATGTGATTCTATTTTTTATCACAATATTACGTTTAATCACGTAAAAACAATCACGTCAAATGTATATTCGTGTTTCTCTATATCATTATGTTGAGTAGCCTACATGTCTGCAGTGTTTGTATATTTGAATGTTTTTTTAAATAAAGATTGGGGAAAAAACAGCTGCATATAATTTATTTTTAAGTCTTATATTTAAAAAAGAGAATGTAAAATGTAAATATATATATATATATATATATATATATATATATATATATATATATATATATATATATTTAACTGGTGCGTTATAATATATACACCCAAGAAAGCATATATATATATATATATATAGTGTGTGTGTGTGTGTGTGTGTGTACTATATATTGTATTCTTTTTTTAGCGTTTGGATGTTTGAGTGTCCTGATATATTGTTTAAATTCACATAAAAACCCAGTGAAATTGGCGGTCTTTTTGCATTATGTATTTACAATAAGTTCACATTGATGTGCAGCTGTTGGTGCCCTCTGTGCCCTCTGTGCCCTGGCACTCCAATGTTTGACTCCAGAGATAAACAGACCTTCATAATACTTTGCTTTCTTGTGTGCATTTAATAATATTATATTTATAAAACAATAGGTGGTATTAAACTTATACGTTTTGACAAAATGATACTGCTGTTGAGTATCAGTTTTACCACAAGGTGGCGCTCTAAGATAATTAAAACAGGCAACAAGCCAAGCCTCCGCTGCCTGTGTCCTTCACTTACTGTAGGTAGGCTAAATGTAATACTACAGTATACAAATACTACATTACAAGTACAGTCCTGCATTCAAACTGATCAGCAGAATGTGCTATGTGTTAATTAAAGGACTCAGTGTTGTGTTCAGAAGCATTTTTTTACTCTTTCACCCATCCCTGTCTTATGATTTGGTCTGTTTTCATTTTGTCTATCTCTCATTGTGCTGCATATTTCAATTTGACCCTTCTTTTTTACTTTTTCTATTTAATTTTCGTGTCTGTATGTGAATTACTTTGTAACTGTGTTTTAAAAAGTGCAGTATAAATAAAGCTTTACCTACTGACTTACTGTACTTACATGCAGTGTTTTATCATTACATATAACTATTTATATCAATATTTCATTAGTGATCAACACCACATTTTATATATATATATCATTTATATATTTATTTTATGTTCTACTGTAAATTACTCGGCAGATGTAGTGGGAAAATATTTCTCTTTGAAACAGAGCGAGAAAATACTCCATGATATGGAAATTCTAAAATGAACTTTGCAATTGCACTCAAATAAAATATTGTGCAAATCAATTCCACACAAAACATCACATGAACATGTCTTTTATTGGAAACATATTTGTTTTGAGAAACTTTTGGGAATAATCATTTGTATATAATACTGTCTGAACAGCTTTAAAGTTATCAAACATGTTACCACTATAACTTCATTTTCAAAAGGTTATAATTAAGATTCATTCATTCCTTTTGACGTATTTACACGCAAAAACACCTCACAACACACGAGCCCGCAAAAACATAATTAAATTACAAGGCATAGAATGGTTAGGGTCACAGAGCGTAGCTGAAGATGACAAAATAAATAAAGTCTTTTGAGTCATTTTATTTTTATATTATCTGTCGGGCTGTTGTCTGAGTCCTCACAACCATGACACTGATATGTTTCACACCTCAGCTGAGTACCGTTTTAGAACCCGATAGAAAGAGGTCTTAATAGATATGTGATCTTTAAATATGAACTCACACAGCATTTAATAAACATTAAGCTGCTCTTTGAAAAAGAGAGAATATCTATCCTGGGTATGAACATTTAAATCAGAGGTTCCAGTTTATTTTTTTAATCTTTTTTATGAAGTCATATCAATCATCACTATAATGTATGCTGGGACTTTTTCCAACAGACACTTTCATGTTCGAAGAATATCCTTCAAATCATTCTTGGGGAAAAGAAAGGAACAAAGCATGAAATAGTTTTACATCGTGAGAAAGAGCTGTACTTTCTCATGGGGTGAATGGTGATCATGACTGTGTTACTAAATAGACTCATGCGGAGGATCGTCCTGCTGAAGCCCCCGCGTGCCAAGTTTGTGAGGGTTGAATGCCTTTTGTGTTTGGAGGGGCAAGAAAGTGGACACAAGCTGTTAAGTCTACATTGTAAGGTCACAATGACTTCTGCATTGACAAGACTGTCAAAACAGTGAATATAGATGGACTTCCTTACAGTTAACCCAACAAAGACATACATTATTTGCCTTTCAGTTGCATTCACAGCGTATTTAACGCTCCTTTGAGTTTCATAAAATGCCTTATGAGACGTGAAAGTAACCCAAAAACATACAAAAAACATGACTTTTAATTATTTCACACGACTTTTTCAATAGAAAGCTTTAGTACAGCAAGGTTGTTTGTCTTCTTAAGATGAAGAGAGGACTTGTTCCCCCATGGCAGGCCGAGCTGCAGACTCCCACATTCAGCTGTCCGACTGAACCCACACACGTCATCTTACAGAACGGGTCAGATGTGACCTCAGCTGACCCATAAAACAAAGCTTTCTTTGCCTTTTTTTAATCACTCATCTCATGGCAACAACAAAGCAGTGAGGTGATTCAGCAACACTTCATCTCCACTCTGATATATCAAATGATTTAGTCTCTAAACACAAAATAAGCAGCGTTACAAGCTACATTACAAACATATCACATTCTAATTTATTATTCAGACAAAACTTCATTAAACATTTCTCACAGACGTTTCAAAAAGGCAGCATGATGTTCTCACTTTGGAAAGTTGTAACAAAATGTACACTTAGCATTTCTTTTATAATCTTTAATTTGATAGTAATTGAAGAACCAAGTGAAACATACTGTATGTTTTAAGCCTATTTGCATAAATGCTTATTCTTGCTCAAGTTGCAACATGTCAATGACTCCCAAAACCACATATATGACCGTTTTAAGTTTAGGTAACAAAAATACTAGGTAAGGTTCAGAAAAAGATCATGGACTAGCTTAAATGAGTCACGGACGTAACTACGCCACACATTTACGTCTGTCACAAAGTTGGGTGACTTAAAAGAAGTTGACTTTTGCTTTAACGCAGGGCACAAACAGCAGTCTCCTGGGTGAGAGTCCTGTTTGTTTGACCATGATCCCTCCACCCCGCCGACCTTCCTCCCTTCGTGGACTTACGCTACGTCAACTTCCTCGTTTGTCCCTGCGCTAGTTACAACAGCCACTAGAGGGCTCAGTCACACAACAAATGTAAATGTTTTTTTAGTTAGGACAGTCTGTCAATTTACTATAAAGTTTTTGTTTTACTGCGTGCTAAAACAGGAAGACTTTGGATGAAATTTGCACCAATGACTTTTATTCCTTTACCTTAGCTGGTAGCTAAACATCACACTTGGATCTTAGATTACTTCCAGGCCAAAGAACCGACCGACTGCATATCACAGCAACAAAACAGGAATCACCTCATTAGTTTCAAGCTGGTATTATAACAAAAAACATAAGAAGTTCCTACATGCTGGTGGAAATCGCACCATAAACAAATACATCATACATAAAGCTTTGTGACAGCACCCAACAGGAATAAACCACCAGAGTGGTGACTCATACTGCACGTAGCGGTTTACATGAGAAGACAATCTGCAGTTGTATCACATAACAAACAACAGAGATAGAAAAAGAAAGAGTGCTGGTCAATTCAGCTACGTTTTCAAGTAACAGCGAGCTCAATATTGTCATTTGTCTCCACATTAAGGTCGCCGTGTGGCCCTCTCCCCTCTGGTTGTACTCCCACGCCAAACCACAGACAATGATGTGTTTGATGACTTCTTTTGAAGTGGTCGAGCTGCATGTTTTGAAATCCCTCCAGCCGTTTGCATCTGCCTCGGGACTGAAGACAACCTCCATTGCTGTTTCCACAGGTTGTGTTACAACACCTGGAAGCCCTCTGTAGACAGCAGACGGACGGTCCTGTCATGTTTCTTCTTCACACACTCGAGTAAGGCTCTGAATGAGGCACACTGGTGACGTCGCTTAAAGTGGAAAAAAATGTGGTGCTGCTGTTGCTTTCTTACAATATTTTGGCGCATACTGTAAATCTGCCCAACTCCAAAATGGGCTACATGCAACTCTGTAGAGTTTTCTAGAATACGCAGCATTTACTCGGAGCAGCCATGTGCAGCGTTGCATAGCTAGGTTCCATTTAAAAGTACTCCTCGATGATAGCATCATCCATCACCAGGCATCAGTTTTTTTCACTCAAGGATGTCAGTCTCAAATGGGACCAGATGGTAGTAGGAAAGATTGGTGACATATGCTTCTGTCTCCTCATCACACAAGTCTGATTCCATTGGCAAAAACTCTGTTCCATCCTCATACCTGGCAACAAAATGAAAGACAAATTAAATTACCCCAAGGACAGAATGGGCCTGTTATAAGTATTTAAGGCCCTGTGTGGATTTTCTACATAGTGTACACCCATGGAGCCTGTATTTGCTAGTACAAGTGAAAAAAAGCAGAGTTACGTAAAGTTGTTTTGTGTGAAGTACCAAGAGGAATGTGTTCCTCTTTTGTTTCCTACACACACACCCAGGGAAGGAAGAGGTGCACAGACACACTTCCTGCGGGGGTGGAGGGTCCTGGGGTTGGGTCACATTCAAGGACTTCCACAGTCACTAACTGTACACTCGAGAGCAAACATGGAATTCCTAATATTTGTGAGAAATCAAGCAGGTAATTTGTGTAATCAAGTAATATGGATTTACACACTACTGATTATAATCAGGCTTATGGCATGTTTTTTTGAAATATGGCCAACATCTTCTAACCTGATATAAGCCATTTAATATCTTGATATTAATAGATAGTGTGTTTGGTATATTGTGGTATATCACTGGTGATTTAATAAATAAAGTCTATATGAAGTAATCCCATGGTCAAGCCTATTTGTGTATACTCCTGCACAAATCAAATACTTCATCAAAACCAATAGAAAAGTATTTTTTTCAGATCATAAAGTTTAGTGCAAGAATCATAACATAAAGCATCATCCAAATGACATAAATATTTTTTTGGCTGCTGGTTTTTCACCATGTCTTTAGAAACAATTAGGGTTGAACCAGAATATTCGACTATTCAGATATTTGTTCGTTGGGTAGCTATTCAGTTTTCCATTTTTCAGATTCGGATATTCGTTTTACTTTAAACTGTAGAATAACAGAATCCTTAAAAAACAGTGCTGTACTTTTTTCCCATTCCAGCTCAGTGTGAGAAACTTTTTGCGCTTGGTTGTCATTTACGGTCACTTTTCTCTCCTCTCCTGCACCTCAGCAGTCAGCAGTGAACTTCGTGCATGCAGGCTGAAATTCACTGCAGCATTCTGAGCAGAGGGAGTCCGCTAGCTGCTAATTTATTAATTCCTGAGACTGAAAGACTCTGTGAATGTAAAAATGTTTGGCTGAGTAGCACATTATAACCCAGCAGTCTGCTGTGTGTAGAGAAGTGTATGGTTATACTGTAGCAGTTGTTTTCAGGCGATTTAATGAAGATCAACACAGTTTACGGCCACGCGTTATGTCAGTGCGCGCAGAGCTGGCTGGATGGCTGGCTTTCACTACATCAATTCTATTGAAAGACAATAAATTCTCATGTTAAATTATCCCCCAGCGCTAGGAGTGGTTTTAATACTCACGTATGTTCCACAGAGTCGGTGGATGAAGGTCTCTCTTTTTCTTCGGGGAGACTGTGATCAAATACGATGGTCTCTGTATTGGCCAGACAGAATCCATTTGAGCGCATGATTTCTGAAAGGTACAGAGTGTCTGCTCAGTCATCATGACTTTAGTCAACAGTGGCTCTCTCTTTGTGTTACAACAAAATACTAGATAAAAACCTGATATCTTGATTGGACTTTGAAAGCACGGCTGGATTCGGTGGACTTTGTCATTCCTGAGCACCTGGTCCAGCGGTGATCGCTCAAAGAAAGTCAGCATCACCTCTGACCTGGAATACTGTGGAGACACGTTTTTAAGTCTACATAGTTAAATTCCCAAACATCTACCTTTTAACCCCAAGCATGGAAACCGTCTAATGCACAGTAAACATGCTAATAAAGCACTGATATGAGGTATTATTTAATTTTAATTTTAATTTATTTGTAATTGATAAATGACTGACCTTGCACGGCATGTTGATGGCATTCTTCAGTAGACGTTCCACCTCATTCAATTTCTCCTCAATGTCGTTTGCCTCCTTTATTTTGACCAGACCTGAAACAAATAAATGTGAACATCTGAAATCATCAGCTCTAGTGTGAAGATTTACCACAGTTTATTGTATCCACCTGTGCAATCGTATGTAACTCAACAAAGGAACTGCAATAATCCTCTTGTGAAGCTTATAACCTGCAGAATTTACATGTTAATGTCGGAGTGTGTCTCAAGTATATGGTGTTTGTTTTTCCAACCCCCAAAACAATACAATAGCATCAATAACTACAACCTAGAGAAAAGCATAAAATATCTTAAAATATATAAACAATCAAATCTGAAGTACAGAGTTTGTAAGACCAACCAAAATGTTCTAACTATTAAGGTGCCTGTGTGAAAAAAAATAGGGCCACTGCTTTGATGTTTCCTGTCACCAGACTCTTATCTGACAACACAAAGAGCCCGACAGGTCATGAAAAGGTTGCCACGAATGCAAGTAAAAAGGTAGTAGTCTGTTTAATACTGTAACCTTTATATTAACAATGCCATGATATTTACCCTAAATTAAAAGGAGGGAAAAAATTGACTTTTTAATCATTGTCTTTAGAACAAGAAGACAGCGTGACGCTGTAAAACTGCCAGTGTAATTGCAAACATTTGTACAATAGCAGTAATAACAGAGGTCGAGAGAAAAGCTACACAATAACATTAATCCTGCATAACACTGGGAATGCAATCTAAGTAGCAGTGGGAGTGTAAAATCAGCACTTTTAGCAACACAAGGTTACCGCCCATGTGAGCGAACAGTCAGCAAAGCATCATTTACGGCCATGCTGACAAAGGGATGTGGTGAGGAGAATAATGATGAAGGCCTCAGCCACACTGATGAGTCTCTGTCTCATGTAAGTGCTACAAACGTAGTCACACAGCGCTTACTGTTACATGGAAGTACTGAGTAAGAGAGCCTAAAGGAACACTGTGCACAGTCACAGTCTCATCCATTTATAATGGCCAGCAGTGATGACATCATACCCAGGGGGATGTGAAGACTGGCTTGGCGGTTAAATCATCACTAGGAACCAAGTGAGACTACCACCCAGTCTGAACCTCACACCGCCTCCGGTTCATTTGAGACTTGTTTGCCAGTTTCCGCTGTATATGTGACAAATGTTTAAGGCTCATACTGAGTAAGGCTGCAACCAGTCTGGGAACCCAGCGGCTATCTGTCTGACGACAATTGGCAAAGGCTAATATTTCAGCTTTGGCTAGCGGATATCCAGGCCAAGACTTAGAGGCAGTTATTGTTTACAGCCCGATTAGCAACTTGAGACACGATTATGGAGTCGGAGTTGAGAAAGGGTCTCTCTATAAACAGATTTCTGCATATGAATGCATTTAAATAATAACATGAAGCCAATGAAAAGCTAAATATTCTGTCTCGTTTGCTCTCCACACAGTTTATCTGTATTCAACCAAAGCCCGCTCAAACCTGAATACTACTCGGAAACCTATCAGCGGAAACCAGGGCGCTTCTGCTCCCCAAATCCCATTGCTTACAGGTTGTACATTCCTATTAAGAATGTGTTTATAGAGATTAGGCTGCAACTAACAATTATTTTTCATTAGCGATTTTTCGATAGTCGATATTTATTGTGATAGTTTGGTCTATGAAATGTGTCCAAAGTGATGTCTATAAATGTCTTGTTTTGTCGGTCCAAAACCCAAAGATATTCAGATTTAGCGCCTGTCTCTTTAAGCCCCCTTTCCTGAAAAAGCACAGTCTGCTCTGATTGATCAGTGTTTCTGAGTTTTCAGCATCTGTGCTCTGGGCGTCTCTGCACTGTCTTTGCATTAGGGGATTGACTGTAGCAGCACTTTCTACCTCTATATAGCAGGGGTGGGGAACCCTGCTCCTGGAGGGCCACTGTCCTGCATGTTTTAGGTTTCCCCACCCATGCTATATATTATAGTTGTGACATCATAAAAGCTCAGAAGTCCTGACAGTTCGATTAAAGGCACAGTTTCTGAATACAGTGTGCATTTCTCTTTGGATTGAGTATTTTAATACTTTCACTTATAATTATATTATATTTTGATTATAACGCAGGTTGAGAAGCTCCTCAACCTGCGTTATAATCAAAAGAAGACTAGGAAATCTCACTTTTTACAATATGAAACCTTTAACACAACTCCAGTTCATAACTTGGACTGGGAATCATCTATTTTTATTACATTAGTTTAATTTATGTTGTGACAGTGCACAATTCTTGTGGTTGAGAGATTTAACAGCAGTTAACATTTTAAATAGAAACAAAGTCTGGATGGTAACTTCACTGCAGAGACTTTCAACCACAGCCAGTCTGGTTAGCTGATAAAACAGATTCATAGAGTAGATGTACTGGCGTGTAGGGCGCTAATGTCAAAAATCAAGTGCACATTATCTATTATTAGGTGCAGGCACACAGTCCACCCAGGGTGCACTTGGAAACAGGGTGGAACTAGGAAGAACATTTTATAATATTAGAGTGTGTGAGAGACTGTTAACAATCATCACACATCTTCTCGTCCCCTTGAAAAACTTTCCTCCTCCATAACCCAACAAAAGCTCAGTGTGGTTGGTCAACATTTAAATGTGGTAACCACAGTGGATCTGGTGTGTGTGGCAAATATTTGATGATGCACACCTCTCCAATGAGAGACAACAGATTCAACACATACCTGCAGCTATGAGAAAGATATAGGATGGATGTTAATCAGCGGAAAGACTTTCATATACGTAAACTGTTGTTGGTAACAGATGATGGTTAGAATAATTTATAAATATTTATTCTGCCTCCAAGCATCACTACCATGACCATAATAAAACACTTATTTTTTGCAGTTACACACGTTGAAGAATCTTTCATGAGGGTAATACAGCAAATAAAAGTATGTGGGTGATTTTGGAGACGTTATTGTGGGCTCCATCCATCAACTTGAGTGTAAGAAAATGCAAAAAAACTGTACGACTTGGTCTGAGCAGGAGGGCGGCACAAAACTCAATGGATCTCGACACCAAAATTGCAGTGTGCCCATGGATTGGTGGTGACACCCCTTGCTACTGCACCTCCCTTCCCACTGGGGCAACAAATCACCAAAATACCAAACAGCCACAGTGAGCTTCATCTCCAAAAACTTTGAAATATTCATATGTGTATATCTCAACTCAGATTTGCTGTGTTTATGACAATTACAGGGACAATCTTCTGAAAAATGTCTTTAAAGACACAACACTAAATGTAGCTATGTTTTTTTTTACAAGTATTTCCTCTAATTTATTCTGAAATAGTTTATTTCCTGCGTGGGCTTCCTGCAGTGGTCTTCTTTCTGAGATTATATAAGTCTATTTGGGTGGTTTCTTTTTAGAAGATCAGCTTGTGGCAGCGTTTATCTTCTTAGTGCAACAAGTTAGTAAAATGTAACTAAAGAGATACTATATGAAATTTTAGTGTATGCAACGACCCACCTCATAGTTTTTGTAATTACGCACTAAAGTTACCCGCGTGTTAGTTGCCGTGTTGACAAGTTCCTTCATCTAATAGCTGAAATAACGCAGAAGTAGATGCACAACAGGAACACATTATCTAAACAGTCATCAGGTGTTGTAAGCACCAGCTATTTCACAGCTATCTTCTGCATGGATCCGATAAGCACATGTCAGCAGCCTAACGCTTTATCATCCAACCACTAACTCTCAACATGTTATTTCTGGACGCCTCAGTCAACTAACAGAGGACATTAGTGAACATCCGGACACCTATTGTACATGGTGTTTACAAGTAGGCCTACCAATATTATCTGTGGAAGTGTGTCTAAAATCACAAACCTAGTGCACTTTATTTACTTAATGACATTTTGTTTAAGTTTGCATATTCTGATAAAATCCATACTATTTTACAATGGTCACATTCCCAAAACGCATGTGAGTAATAACATGACAATATTGGCTGCCCACTTACCAAACCAACCAATATCACACGTATAAAGTTGAAACTTAAAGATTGATACCACGCTCATATCTGTCGGTTAAATGTAAGGCTATAGCCAGTTAGCTTAGCTTCGCATAAAACTAACTAAACGCCAGACACACCAACCCAACGTCAAAGAACCAGTGGTGGCAAAGGCCGTGTTTTTGAACACACTGCAAAGACTTCAGCTGACGGCCAACTAGCATGAACATTCTGCGCCTGTGTGAGAGGAAATAACTCTCATAGCAGCAGGTGGCAGTAGTATGTATCCACCATTCAAAGGGGGAAACCGGGAGACTGCCTGGATAGATTCAAGACCGTAGTTAGCTAATACATTAAAAACCCAACCCGATGTTAGGTGCGAGCAAATAAGAACGTAGAAACAATCAGGAACCGTTTCTGCTTAAAGGCATGATGGCTAAAAGATTAATGTTCCCTGATAAAACAAGTTTGTTCTTAATCTCACGGACTGTTGGTTTCAGCCGTTTCTTATTTCCTCATTTCTGTTCCTCTTCTTGTGACAGCTGACTGTCGGCCTGGTGTGCCATGGTTCATACACTGGTTTTTGGACTGGTAACGTTGTTTAATCGTACCGTACAAAAACCGACGTGTACCAAAATATGTTTTATGGGAGGTACTATTTCTTTCTATTTCTATTAAGATATGCTTAATAGAAATATGCTTAATAGAAATATGCTTAATTGGCTTTAGAAAGGCAAGTAGTACTCATATAAAAATGAAAAGCAAAGGACGTACCTTACATGAATTAGGCCAAAATGTCAACATGACGTTTTTTATGACTTTTTTGTACTGATTGAACGAATGCCATAATATTAAGTCAAGTTAGATAAGCTGTACATTATTTAAATCCATCTATCCCATAATTCTGTAAACAAGTCCAGAATGTTTACACTTCAAAAAACATTATCCAGAGCCCCTACTTTGATAGATCTGTGAATTGGCGACAACCAACTCCAAGAACTACGTAATATCCAGAAATACACTCGTGAATATGAGTTAGTGAATGAGCGTGAGAGGGAGTTTGTGATTTCAAAAACAGTGTGAGGAATCTGTCTTACAAGGAATGTGAGCCATGTCTTCCCGTCTGTGTTCACTCTGGGGTCACATGTAAGGTAAGTGTTAAGAAGCCTTCGCAGACCAGAGGGACTAAATATGGGAAGTCGACTCCTCTCTCTCCCCCTCATCATGACATCAGTCTGAAAGCTCTGCACGCCTTCCCTGTTGCTTAGACGCAGCACAGAAACGGGAAAACATGAGTGGAGCTAGAAACTGGAGCAAAGTGGACTGAGAAAGGCCAAAGCTACAGTTTTTCACAGGGACTTTTAATCTGAGTGGAAATTAAAGGGGATGCAAACTTAATATTGTAGCAGAGGTAGGAATTACCTAAAGGCCATTAGGGGAATGTTATTAAGACCGTGGCTTGCCATCCATCCATTAAATTGTCAAACCAGCTGGACTCACTAAAGTAACACCGATGTCTCCTTCAGTGCTTATATCACAGCTCTATTTATTTTTAGGTGTAATCAGGATATAAAGGTGGCAGAGAGTAAGAAAAGAAGTGAGTCATGAGGTCCAAAATTTCTCTTCCCAAAATGCTCTGCAGACTGCGCTGGCAGCGTCAGAGCAGCGAGCTGTCAACAAGCTCGTCAGTGATTTCGGGCAGGAAGAGAAGCGCTCCAGTCGCCACTAAGGGGATGTTTCCAAAATATTCGTATAGGCTCAGTGGGTAGAGACAAAAGGAAAGTGCCAAGGAACAAGGAGAAGCAGGGAGCTCTGCCAAACCTGTTGGCAGTGTCACAGCACCACAGTGTCACAGATCCAAACCCCAAGGGCCATAGGTTTGGGCTACATATGGCAGAAGAGTGCTCTTTTCGAAAGCCTGTCTAAAAATTTGCTGTAGAAAGGTCACAACACGTTTTTATAGCCTCTAAACTATTTTTTCATGGATGGTAATGCTAATTCATGTTTCCTAAACTCAAAGTAAAACGGCACTGGACAGATTAAATTTAATTTAAAAAAGGCAAATCAGGCAACTTAAACTTAAAAAAACACATTTCAAATTCAATACCCCTAAATACAAAGAATGTATCACATGGACGCCATCCCGTGAAGCTCAATGTGTTTTGTGTTTTTATTGTCATTTGTCTATTCTTTATGTTTCTTGATTTTTACAGCACTGTCCTTTAATTTTGTTTTGTTGTTTATTGTATGCAACAAACACCTGGCAACTGTCCCCTCACTGTGGCCTCAGAACAGTTTTTGGTTCCCTCTAAAGACTTGTTATTCTCCCATAGGAAATCCAACTTTTAGGCCACAAAGAGGTGAAAATGCACCTTACATATCTAACAGCTTTTTAGCGCCATTATATTGAGCAGAGTTGGTCTTGTGGTCTCCGGGCTGTGATAGGTCTGCTAATGTGACACCCGAAAGTGGACTTTGTTAAATATTAACCTGTCCAAACAAAAGGATGTGAATGTAGACTATGAGGCAGTTTAGTTCAGATTAGCTCTAAAGCCCTTAATGATTACATCAACTATGTTTTCCTGCTTTGATTTTGCTGCTCTAAACATTTATAATCCAATCATCTTCGTAGTTAAGCCCTATATTGAAGTGATGACTGAATCCAAATGTCCAGGGTCGCAGGCTTGATAACTTTGCAGGCACTTTTCCCAGGAAGTCCAAATCCACAATTCATCCAGTCCTCAAGGGACCTCGAGCGTCCACTTGGGGTGCAGACTTCACTAGACTTCACTAATTTAATTTCTGTAATAAACTGCAATGTGGATGTGACATTGCAGTCTTTCCAATTTCCAATTAGAGAAAAACAAGAGCACACACAAACACACACACACACACACACACAAAAGGGGCGACCGATGGTTCAGTAGTTAGAGCAGTCACCCCATGTTAAGAGAGGCAGCGGCTGTGGGATTGACTCCGACCTGCGGTCCTTTGCTGCATGCCCCCCCCGTCTGTCCTTTATAATAAAGGTGTGGAAAAAATGCCCAAAAAACACAATTATGAGTGTGTGAGACAATTGACAAAAAGACAACTTGAGTCCGGCAAAGATGCAAAACCTTAACTTTACAATAAATTTTAAAAAAGATGCGTCATGATTAAGGTGCTGTATTAAGGAGCGTTTATGGTGCAGCGCAGTTGAGATGGAGTTTTAGTGATGAGCTATCAATTGATTTAAGTCGTTCATTGCAGCCCTATAAAACTAAAAAAAACTAAAATATAGAGAAAATAAAGAAAAGGCTGGGAGGACGTGCAGCCACCCCCTGGCCCCATAATTTGCAGCTACGTTCCTGATCAGATTTGAAAAAACTATTAGCCTGACATTTAGATTATTTGTGATCAGCTGTCAGCCTCCCGCGGGACCCACCTTCTATCAGTGGAGACTTGGAGAGCTCCCTTCTGTCCTCAGGAAAGGACTCCGTCAGTCTATGAAACAGCCGCCCCAGATCGGAATAACTCCGATGCAAGTATAAAATGTTCCGGTCAGACCACTCCGTCCTTATCTCGAAGAACTCCTCTTCCTCCCCCCGCTGGCTGATGATGAGTCTCCGGATCCCGTTGACCCAGCAGTCCCGGACAAACATGTTGACCAGCGACGTGCCTTCAAACACAGCCGATGCCATTCCTCAGACTGTCAGTCCAGCATGCTGGGGCAGGGCCGGCGGAGCGCAGCAGGGTGACGGGCAGAAGGAGCCGATGCCACAGCGGGATGTGGGGATTAAAAAGAGATCCGCAAAGACAACTTCGGCAACTTTTTGGACTGTCTGCAGCGGTGTTTTACGCAGGAGGAGGAGGATGGTTGTGCTCAGACCGTCACAGGCGGGATCTCAAACGTGGCATCTGGGTTTAAAAAAACAAAAAACAGACTTTGGAGTCATAGACAACGCCCCCGCAAAAATTGATTCGTCTATCGATCCAGCAACAGTTTCTTTTTCATGTCATCCTCGGGAAGACGCCGACAACATCAGAATACAAAGTCCAAAGATTTGTTAAAGTAGCTCGGGCTTTAATAAAGCGCTGCTGCCTCCTCCTCCAGTCTGCCGTTAGTTTCCTAAATCCACAGCGCGTCACTTCACACTGTCTGGATCAGCTTTTCTTTCAGCACAGTTTCCTCCCCTCTCCTTCCTCCCCTCCTTCCTTCCTCCCTCCTTGACAACAGGGTATTATTATGCAAAGAATGCAAAGGGCCGCAAAAACAAAACTGTCCATCTCCTCATTGATTTGAAGAAATAGCTTGTTTTGCCCCTTTTTCTTTCAGTCAAACAGCTTCCCATGGATTAGACTGTGGGGGCAGAAAAACATGAATTGTCCTCTGTATTTTCAGACTTCTGCACATTTTAGATTCACATCTAAAAAGAAATGATTGAAATGGTGGAAAAAATAATGTTTGGCAAATATATTTCTAACTCCACATTGCATCTCTGGCCTCCACTATAAATGAACTGGTAGTTTCTTACACGGACGCTGATGATCAGCAGGCTTTAAAAACAAAGGGCTTTATATTTTTATACTCAGCCACATCAATGAATCATGCACAAAGTAGTACCATACACTGGGAGCAAAGGGAGATGGTGAGAAGAACTGGGGATGAGTAGACATTAAATGCCAGAGAACCTGAAAATGATGATTTCTTAATGTAGAAACAGTTGAGTAAGATCACACAGATCACTTTTGTTTCCCTCCCACTCCTGACATCGGATATGCACCCCGGATTTGAAGCCATGCGCCACGTCTTTCCTCAAATCAGTACAGTGTACACTTAATCTTGAAATTAGATGTTTGGAAATAACCACAGGAAAAAAAACATTCAAAAACTCAAATCCAGCCGCTCGTGTGCCAGCTAAGGAATTTGCCTTTGCAAGAGTCCCCCATTTCTATCCTCATATAACTCAGACTCATATTTTTTTGCCAAAAAGTCTCCTGTCAGAAAATGTGCAGTTCCTCAGCACACTTAATGTTTCACCGGTGCAAAGAGCTTTACAGGAAGTGGTGGCCTTGTCATGAAGATTCAGCTGTAATTACCTACAGCGATGTTTGCGAATGGTTCTGGTGAAAGCAATTCATAGCAATACGAGTACAGGAAGTAGGCTAGCGTGTTAATTGCAAGTAAAAGCAAGCCGCATGAATCAGTCATGACCCGACACGCACATGCACATAGATCTGGTTTCTGAGAAGTGATTGTACTGCTGTAATGTGCACAGTACCTACATTTTGTGAGACAGCAGATGATTGCTGCAAAACAATCTGTATTCATGCCCCTCTCGGGCTGTGAGCGTTTCAGTTTGCAAAGGGGAAATGCAGCCAGTCAGGAAAATATAAAGTTTCAATCTGACCAAACAACTATCCTTCACATGTCACAGCTTCATATTCAGCTCATGTTCAGTCCCTTGCTGTGTTGTAGCGAGGAGACATATCGGATGGTGATGGTGATGCTGTCACACTGTCTGCATTTAATATATGTTGCTATAGAAAATAGGGGAATATATACGTACACAAGGAATATTCTGAAGCTCTAAACTAAGTCAGAGATCTCTGCAAGTTGAACACTGCCAACCACAAATACAGTTTTCTTATTTCCCCGTTGTTCTTTACATTTGTTTGTTTAGAAATGTAAACCACTTACTTACAAGTGTTTTAAAATACACTATTGCTGAACTGTGTCTTCATTTTCATACATCGATTAGGAATTAATTAAATCTTGCTTCATGGGAATAATATCTGAAGTAACATGCATAGCTAATACTAAACATACAATCATTTAGTGGTAGATAAATTAATGACATTTACATTTTCAAACTCTTGGCCATGCACTCGGATCCCCATTGCGCTCCATGAGCTGTTGTATGTTTTAAATATTAAAAGGGAAAGAAGGCTGTGTAGCAAAATGATATGATCAGTCATCTCAGTGTTTGTTTGCACAGCAGAATCATATTTGCCTACATAAACTCCTGTGGTCCGTCCACACAGTAACCTGTGTCATTACAACACAGCAGAAATGATACAGTGGGGTAGACAATAACTATGTGATGCACTGTAATGATAAAGTAGCTGTTGTTGAATAGTCATGTGGTGGTGATGCTGTTTTATACAAAAACAGAGGCTGAGCCGATTCATCCTGAAAAGTGTCCATCTGCTATCGGCTAGTCTTTGGTTAAAAAAAACACTAACCATTAAAAGGTAGATGGGTCATGGGGAAGTACAGATTTGTATATATATATGTATGTATGTATTTAATATTGTAGTGATATTTAAAAGATTGCTGTTACAGTCAGACCCAGAACCAAACCACACGACACTTGACAATCCTACGTGTGTGTTGGTGTGTTTACTCGCCTGTTTTAGAGACATTGGCGAAGCAAGTTAAAGTGAAATTCCGACGTAAAATCATCCCAGGGTCTTTTTTGGCAAATGCAGTCATCAAATAAGCCATCGAGACCATTTTTTTTGTAAATGTACTATTAACGGAGAAATCCTGAGAGTCGCTAACAGCCGGACGTGGCTAACACTGATTAGCTCGGGGCAGCAAGGTGAATGCATTAAAACGTCTTTTTTAACCACTAATACTGCTCGAAATAACTCCAAAACTCTGCAGCAGCATGATAAGAGTCCCTACACATTAAACGAAGCACCAACAACGTAGTTAGTGAACCCAGAGTTTATTAAAAGAGTGTTTTAAAATCTTACCTACTGGCCCCTGTACCAGCTTCTCTCATAGTAAAGCCCATTCAAGTTGTTTACCAAAGTCAATCCAAAAAGAAAAAGCCCATTGATGATTTCTTTAGGAATCAGTCACCTCTTCCAATTTATTCAGGGGACATGGAAAAAAGTGTCCAGTACAGTTCGGCTGATGAGGGATGGGGAATCCTCCGTAGCAGTCACACAGCGTGTTGCGATATTCAATTATTCCATGCAACGGCGATAAATGTCCCTCTGTTGGCATCATAAACATTCTTCTTGGGGGCCCATTTGCCCACAGGACCCACAGGCACCATAAAATCATTTTGTACAATTACATTAATAAAGGTTTTTGTGAAGTTTTCTGGATTTGGGTGTTACTGTTTACTATGTTTTTCCTCCTGTGTTCCTGCGCTGCCTCTACCTTCTTTGCCATCACACACCTGCTCTGAATTAGCCTCCTTAGTCTGAGTTTTTCCCAGCCAATCGACTGTTGTCCTGCTTAATTACCTCACTCCCCTCACCTGAGCTTCTCTGCCTATCTTTCCACCTGCATTTCATCCCCTCATCAGATTAGTTTGTATTTGAGTCCTGGTTTTCACTTCAGTCTCTGTTTGCTCCTTGGTTATTGAGATATTGCACTAAAAAAACAACAACTATAATGTCATCCTCATGGTTAAAAAAGAAGAGTCATTTCAATATGGATCAAAGTGGTGGACAGGGCATCAGACAGCCCATCCAAAACATTTAAATGTTAGAAAAACAATGAAGCATGTACAACTGTGAAATAATCACCTCCTTACTGACACTATAGTTACGTCTCAAGAACAGAGATGCTGTAGGCTGCACATTTAACTTTAAGCATGAATGATTAGAGAAGGAATGTATCGCACAGAGAAACCACCTCAGTATTTATCTGAAAACCCCTTCTCCCCATGTAATAATAGGATCTGTCTGTTTTGAAACGGGCTTCAATCTGTGGTTCAGCCACATTTACAGAGTCAGCACATTCTGCCACAATACCTCAATCCAGTATAATTCCTCTGAAAGAGTAAACTTTAAATGGAAAAATCCACTTCTGCCCAATCATTCTTAGACGCTTTCTTGTGCAGAATTCTCAACACATTTGTCTCTTGTTGCAACAGAGCAGAGGCCAAAACTCTGTTGGGGGGGGGGGGGGGGGTAAGAGAGCAAAGGGATTGTTGAGGGTTGGTTTGTTTGAGAGACTGATGTGTTCACAAGATAGAGGACAGTTTGTTTGTGTGATAGAAAGATATGAAAAAAACATTCAAAATGAGGAGGCATCCTGCCACTCTGCACTTTTTCAAATAAGACCTTGGAGTTGTCTCAGCATAAGGATTACTTCAGTAGAATTGTATATGAATAAATGTATAAATGTAGGAGTTTTAGTGTAGAGTTCGCAACATCTGCGATCTACATTTAAGCTTTAAAGGAACAGTTTTCATTTTGGAAACATTCACTTCCTCGATGAGAAAATTGATACCACTCTCACATCTGTATGTTAAATATGAACACAGAGCCTGGAGACAGTTAGCTTAGCATAAAGACTGGAAACAGGGAAATCATGAGTCTGTCTATATCCAAAGGTAAAAAAAGTCAGCCAGAAGACTACTTATCAAAGAAAGCAACGGAAGAAATGGTAAATGGACTGGTGAATGGACTTGTACTTATATAGCGCCTTTCTAGTTTTCTGACTACTCAAGGCGCTTTCACGCTACTTGTCACATTCACCCATTCACACGGAAATTCACACTGATGGCAGTGGACATCTACATACCATCTAATCTTACCATTCACATCACATTCACACACACACAAGCAGCACAGGGAGCAACTTGGGGTTCATGTCTTCCCCAAGAACACTTCGACATGCGGACCAGAGGAGTCGGGGATCAAACCACAGATCTCTCGAATCGAGCGCTACCTCCGAGCCACAGCCATCCCCAGAAGAAACACTGACAGCAAATCGGCTTATTCTGTTTTAACATAAAAACCTTGCATTGCAAACCCATTCTCACTCCCAACTTGTCAAATACAGCAGCTTGGTCACTGACCCTTAGCCTCTGTACGATGCACAAAGCATCCTTTAGTTTCTGTATGAGACACACAGGCCTTCCAGCCTCTTTACCGCGGTTCAGTGAGGTGACGTAGTATAAAGACTGACAAAGTCCGGGTAGCGAGGAGGTTGCGGTGGATACATTGGTCAAACAGAGTTGTTCCAATACCAGGATTGGAAATTCTTCAGATACTGCCTGAAATGCTGGTATCTGTGGGTACACGGGCCTAGTACTGATCTGATACCATGTAATATAGCCCAGGAAAAAAATCTGCATTAAAGTTGTTTGATTATCATCTTTTTCTGATAAAAAAGATAAAAAAAGTTTTATGGCTATCATTCTCTGTCTGTGTTGTGGTGATTCTGTTTTATAGAAACAGACCTAGATAACTCCTTTCCTAACCGGAATTACATAACCGAACATCTTAGCTGGATTATCACTGGGTTTCTCGTCTGCGCATGCTCCCCACTCTGCAGCAGTGGCTTTTGACCCTGAAATAGAATAAACCAGGAAGCAATGGCGCCGAAAACACATGAAAAAAAAACAACAATAATGGAGCGTAAACTTTAAACCGAGGGATGACTTCACAACGGCAAGTAACATCACTACCATGAAGACCCCTTTATGTCATAATTCTGTCCAAAAGTCGCCGTTTGTGATTTTGACAAAGGTAAACCGGAAAAAAAGCAGTATTCAGTCCATCGTTGGCAGAGAGCCATCCACTGTACTGGAGGTCAAGATACTCTGTCATTCTCCCATTCAACCCTCTGGCATGTAAACGAGGGGAACTTCAATAATCCGATCATTCCCTTAACCGAGGTAACTGGTGTTCATGTAAACGCACTGAATGATAGCAATCCTTTACCTTGTAAACTGAGTAGTGGACCTACAGCATAGTTAAAAGCTGACATTTGGAGCCTTGATTATCACTCTAGTAAAATTTTACTCCCATGTTTAATTATGCAGTTAAGAGGAGAGATGATGGCTCCTACAGCTCCTGTTTACTAATTTGTCACTCCCTCAATGCCAGACTTGAAACTGCCACACCCTAGACCTGCGTGGATTGACACAGATGTCTTCAATCAAGCTCCAAATGATAACCCAGCCTGCCCCAAATTAAAAGAACTTCTGTCCATTTAAAATCACCTGTGATGACAACAGAGAAATGATCGCCAGTTTCAAAGTCACTCTGCTCCAGAACTTTGCTTACAAGCCATGACAAACCTGCTTCCTCATCCCTTCACTTGAAGGAAACATAAATTTCAAACTCCCAACAAGGCCATATGCTTTGGTTGTCCTCCCAAACCTGCTGCCTTGCCCTTGTAAATCTTATACCAGCCCCCTGTTCTTTCAGAAAATCAGACATCAGATGCTCATAAACCAAAATTGTTCGAAGGAGGAGAAAATAAAGAAAAACATGAAATGGACACATCTGTCAGGGAACAAAGAACATCTGCGGTGATGGAAACAGGCGTTCCCTTTTCATTGAGAACCATTGTGAGCTTCACTCTGAGTCAGTCATTCTGAGCCGTAACTCTGTCCTCGTCCACACCATGCAGACAAAACCCAATATAGAGTGCAGGAGCGAGGGGTGAAAGTGGATTAGCGAACTGCCGGAGTGTTTTTAACAGGCTGTATAATGGACTGTGGTTGTCTTCACGGAGCATCTGTTGGACCTCGTGTTTTATGGCCTCATCCTTATTGTGTCTCCAATGAAGCTTGGAGAGCAGAGGCCCTGAGAGTCAAGGCAGACTGAACGTCTGTTTGCTTTATTTCCTCTCTATAGAGATCCAAGTTCCAACTACAAGTCGTAAATTGGTTTTGTGGGTTAGGGGCATATACAAGTGTGTGTGTGTGTGTGTGTGTGTGTGTGTGTGTGTGTGTGTGTGTGTGTGTGTGTGTGTGTGTGTGTGTGTGTGTGTGTGTGTGTGTGTGTGTGTGTGTGTGTGTGTGTGTGTGTGTGTGTGTGTTCATTCTTGTTTCAACACTTTATGTTTACTTTAGTTATGCTAGACAATGGAAATATCCTAGATGTCTTGCACATCGATTTTATACACGTTTCACCTAAACCTTGGCCTGATATACATGGCACATGGGATCTGCATCTTCTATTTAAAATAAGGTTTTGTGTGTTTAATACACAAAATGACTTTGTAATGATAAACCCACCAATGGACTCCCTATAGCTTGAGAACGATGAGGAAGAATTGTGACAATTTGGGGGTAAGGATGGTTATTTTAGCTCAGCATAAAGACTGGAAAATGAGCCTCACATCTATTCTAGGAGGGGCTAATCATAGTTATACAGTAGGCTTTATCACAAAACTACCACCCCACTGGTGTGAATTGTTCCTCTCATTAAAACAAAAGCAACCGTCTTACTTACCACATTATAGTTTTAGTTTGAATCCATACAAAAACCAAAGTGGAAAAACTCCAAGTCATGGTTTTTATGGGGATTTATGTGCCAGATTATTTCTTGGTTGGGAGCAGATACTTCCAGGAGTCTCCACTGGTTGCATGGCAACCTCACATTGACAGCATGACTCCAGTCCAGGCTAAGTGTCCCCGTACGTCCCCGTCCCCCCGGCTGTATCTGAAATCGCACATGCAATACATACTTACTATGTATCATCTAACAGTGTGTAATGGCAATCAATATCTCTATTGAAAAGATAAATTATTATATATTGCATGATTGTATTAGTTTTTTTTGGTTCCTGTAAACTTAATTTACACAGATTGAAAAGCTTTTAGTGAGGTAGTTGTTTCCTTGTTTAATCCTTGTGCTGTTTTATTTTCTAGCACATCTGAATTATGCCAGGTTATGGCTATTTAACATTGGAATGAGGATACTCATTACAAGTTACAGTCAGTATGTGTGTGTGTGTGTGTGTGTGTGTGTGTGTGTGTGTGTGTGTGTGTGTGTGTGTGTGTGTGTGTGTGTGTGTGTCTGTGTCTGTGTGTGTGTGTGTGTGTGTGTGTGTGTGTGTGTGTGTGTGTGTGTGTGTGTGTGTGTGTGTGTGTGTGTTAAAGAGGCAGTACTAAGACTCCATGCACTTTGTTATACATTGTTTCATGTAATTTGTTCAATTATGCAAAGCTGACACCACAATGCCGTGAATAAATACATAATGTCGTGATACTATCGTGGGCAACGTATCATGATAATATTGTGTCGTGAGCTACTCCCACAACTGCATTGTGGGATATTTCTGCTGGTGTAGTGTCCAGTCTGTGCATACTGTCGTACTTTACTGGAAATAGCACGCAAGTCATGTACTTTTGGATTCATACTAAGGTTTCTGACATACAAAAAAACTCACATACCTACTCAATAGCATGTTAGTGTGGACCTTTGGATGCCACGATGTCTCCAGCTTCCTACTTAAAGTGAAACTCCAGGGTAAAATCATCCCAGGGTCTTTTTTGGCAAATACACTCATCAATTAAGCCATCGAGACATTTTTTTCCGTGTAACAACTATTAACGGAGAAATCCCGGACAATCGCTAACAGCGAATGCGGCTAACATTGGTTAGCATCGGGGCAGCACGGTGAAGGCATTAAAACGGCTTTTTTAACTTCTAATACTGCTCATGATAACACCAAACCTCGTCAGTAGCATGATAAGAGTCCTCAAACATTAACAGAAGCATCAATGGGCTCCTTCCTTTGGATTGCATTTGGTAATCGACTTGAATGGACTTTACTATGAGAGAAGCTGGTACCAAGGCCAGTAGGTAAGACTTCAAAACACTCTTTTAATAAACTCCGGGTTCACTTACTACGTTGTTGGTTCTGTGGTTAATGTGTAAGGACTCTTATCATGCTACTGTAGAGGTTTGGTTTTATCTTGAGCAGTAATAGTGGTTCAAAAAGCTGTTTTAATGTGTTCATCGTGCTGCCCCGAGCTAATCAATGTTAGCCGTATTCGGCTGTTAGCAACTGTTAGCGACTGTCCGGGATTTCTCCGTTAATAGTTGTTACACGGAAAGAATTGTCTCGATGGCTTATTTGATGACTGTGTTTGCCGAAAAAGACCCTGGGAAGATTTTACGCCAGAATTTCACTTTAAGGGAAAGACATGATAGTGGTATCAATCCTCTCATGTCACTAGGCAAGAGAGTGAATAAGCTCATTTCCTAAAATGTCAAACTATTGCACTATGACTACTTTAACTGCCAAGTTATTTGATGTGTTGCCTTTTGCTGTCTACTAAGTTAATACAGTAAAAACATAACACAAGAAGGAGAAAAGGAATATTGTACAAACATAAGAGAACAAGCATCTTAACAAACTGGTCATGCAACATAATAAATCATAAACTGTATGACACATACAGTCAGACAGCAGCACACAACATTAACCACATACGGTAAAGGTCTGTGATTTACAGGGCACACTGGGACAGTGGTCTCAACTAATGGAATATCTAATGTCTCCATGACCGACACTTTAATCTGTGGCAGGACCTCCAGCTGGCAACTTTATATAAATCTGAGATGCAGTGTAGAGCCCAGACTGTGAGTTACAGCCTAGACCCTCTGTGCATTCACACACACCAGAGGCCCTTTGTAATAGAGTCTTATATCAATTAAAACCTAATCAAAGGAAACATTTTAACATCTTATGTCTAGCCTACAAAAAGAAAGATTTTATTAAAACACATAATGATAATGATAACACCTGCAGGACTGCCATCTGCCAGAAGCCCTTATCCCATCTGCCAGGATGTCAACATTTATGCTGCTATATCTCCCGCCTCCGCTACTTTCACACGGCTGTGAATAAGCAACCACAGGTGCCTCACAATAACACGATTTACTGCTTCATATAAAACTGTCAAGTGTGGATAATAACCATCCCTTGAATGCTTTTGCATCCTTGAATTGCATGCCATTTCACTGAGCTGTGCTGGAAGCAAGATTTTACATATTTGCAGCTTTGACATTGCAGCATGATGATGTCTCAGATCGGTCTGGTTATGTTTTCAATTTTAATACGAGGCACAATCAGATGTGCCTTTGGTATTTTTAGCCTTTCCAGTTAACGATCACATTTTGTGGTTTCCCTTCTGAGAAGGATTAACATATCTGATAATGGACTTTGCATGTGCACATCTTAGGAGTTCTGATGAGTATTTTAAGGCAGAGACTGCAAACACTTGCAGCATATGCCAGAAATGTAACTTGCATATCTCATTGAGTGCCGTGCAAATTAAAAGTCGTCTTACTGTTACAAATAACTAAATTCTTTCAGAGCTAAGTATTAGGTTTCTTCTCTTCTGATGCTTGTTTTTGCAGCATGAAAAACTGAATTTCATCTTTAAAATCTGAGATATCCGTACACCATTTGTCTCATGCACAACTTAAATAAACTGCATCAGTTTTACAGCAGTAAATGTAATAAAGGACAGAAAAATCTGTTCCAGCCAAAAATTAAACTCCTACAACTAAAATTTTAGAAAAGTGCTTATTTCTTTCCAGACAATGCTGCTTAATTAATCATGGGGGATAAATGGGATGTAATATTGCAGTATCAACAAACCCAAATACTTTTTTTCTTTATCAATCAGACAACTTAAGAATCAGAATTATAAATACTTTAATAATCCCAGGGGGAAATTGTTTTCATTTCAAAGTCCAGCTATACAAAAAGCATATTTAACAATAAAAGTATTATACAGATAACATATATTTATAAAAACAGAAATATAAAACTATATATATATATAAAATATCAAAATGGCAATGGTACTGTTTACAGATCAAAAGTACTGTAATATCATACAAAGTACAGTAAAAATGTGCAAAGAACAGATTGTTTATGATTGAGTCCGTATTAAAGAGAGGGGGTGACAGACTCTCCTAGGGATGCGTTGTATAGTTTAATGACCACAGGCAGGAAAGATTTCCTGTGGCGCTCTGTGGTGCATCTGGGTGCAAGGAGTCTTCTGCTGAAGGTGCTCCTCTGCTGGGCCAGTGTGTCGTAGCGAGGGTGGGAGACATTGTCCAGGATAGACCAGAGCCTGGACAGCATCCTCCTCTCTGCCACGGTCGTCAGGGTGTCCAGCTCCTCCCCCACAACATCACCGGCCCTCCTGATTAGTTTGTTCAGTCTGTTGGTGTCTGCGACCTTTAGTCCACTGCCCCAGCATGTGACAGAGAAGAAGATCGCACTGGTCACAACAGACTTTGGCCGTTTTCGTAGACAGCCTAGGCGTTTCTAGTCCAGTTCAACTTATTATTGAAGTACACCCCCAGGTACTTCTACTCCTCTACCGTGTCCACAGGGACCCCCTGGATGGAGACAGGGGTCACAAGTGTTTTCACCCTCCTCAGATCCACTACGAGCTCCTTTGTTTTAGTCATGTTGAGCTGTCAATGATTAAGCTCACTCCAAGTGACACAGTTGCCCACAACAGTCCTGTATTCACTTAAGGTCCTGTACTGACTTCTTTTAAGTCATAGTTAAGTGCCCTACAATTAAGGCAACAGGAAAGTTTAATGTTTTACACAAGAAATGGGCTAAAGAAATACAGATAGTATGGGTAAAAAATATACATGCTGCAAGATAAATTCCACAGAACAGAATTAGAACATTTTACATTTTTACTGTGCCATCATAACAGTGCAAACTACTGTAAAGTGCAAAAAAGAAATGATCTTTTCGGATTATAATATTTCAAATCACCTTGAAATATATTCTTCTGGAGGAGATACTTTGTCAAATGTGCTGCTGTTACAATACTGAGGGAAGAAATTAAAATCAAGCACTCATGTTGCATTTTTGTTGAGCATACCAACGGGACAGTGAGGAGCACAACCCCCCTGGGGCTCTCAAAACCACATGATCCACTAATTGACTTCCAGGGCCATCCTGTGGTACAAGCAACCTATGCAACCCCCAGTGTCTCTCTCTTTTTTTGTAACATTTTTGGCTGACTCTCAAAGGCTGCACCAAGGCTCCGGATGGTGTGATAGTTACGTGTTTAACACTATACAGCACTGCATGCTTAAAGATAAACTCTAAAAACTCAAGTGAGATCTGAACAATCTATCGGTTATGTGTTACTTTCCATAGAAATACTAGGATTAATTGTGATGCTAAAACATCTCTTTCCCCCAGTCCAGGGGTCTGCAACCCGCGCCTCTCGGGCCTCATGCGGCTCTTCAGTCCCTTTTCAGTGGCTCCCTGTAACTTTGCCAAAAAATAACATGGAAACAAATGATGTGTGTTTTGCAGAGTGGACAATCTTTCAAAGGGAGCACCTGTTATCTTGGAGTTCAAGGGGATTTAAAAAAAAATATTATGTTGTTATGCTAATCTTGAGTTTCTGACCTACACTGTCAGTATACTAAACAGGGATACATTCTTTATTTTTGTTCAATAATTTCATAAATGCAATTTTCGCATATATCATATAACTATATATACAACTTTATAAGCTGTGAGATCAAATATGTTTTGCGGCTCCAAAGACATTTAACTTGGTGAAGAGGGGGCAAAACGGCTCTTTTGACAGTAAAGGTTGCAGACCCCTGCCCCAGTCCAATAACATGGATCACCGTGGAAGGTTTAGAAACCCACCATAACCAAAACCTACTAAAGACAAGATATTGGAATCAGTAGAACCATGTTTCTGTGTTAATAATTAACAGGAAATAACAAAATAGGTTGTTTCTGTCTTGTTGTGTTAAAGTATTGACGCCAATTATGTTGTTGTTGTTGTTGTTGTTTTATGTATGCTGGCCTGAAAACTTGAGGTTACACAAGCACACCCCCTGGTGGACAAAAAGACAAACACGCACGAATCCGGATTGCAGTGAGGGCGCCAGCGCAACAGAGGGCACTACACTATTTTGATATCGTGTTACTTTCGTAGTCAAAATAATCGAGGAAGACAAGGCCCCCTCGGCTGAGCAAAATGGCCGACGTTGAGATGGACATCTCGTCCAGTAGAATGAATAATGGCAACGAACACGTGTAAGTCATTAAATTGAATATAAGACGCTCATAGCAATAATGTGTAAGTGCACTTTCCGTCGGATATCAAAAGGGTTGTGTTCTGTAAGTTATGGCTGCGGGGATGAACAGAATAGCGGCTTTACGTTGTTGCCGGGGCTACCTAAATTACTTACCAACGGCTAGCAAACGTTCTTACCAACGGCTGGCTAACGTTCTTCCCAACGGACGTCCTTACCAACGAACGTTCTTCCCAACGGACGTCCTTACCAACGGCTGACTAACGTTCCTACCAACGGCTTTCTAACGTTGCTACCATCGGCTAGCTAACGTCTTACAAACGACTGGCTAACGTTATTACCAACAGCTAGCTAACGTTCTTAGCCAACTAGCTAACGTTCTTTAGCACACTTAGCATTAAGTTTCGCTAAACATATAGCATATAAGAAGTGCACTTCTACAGCACGATTGTGTATTCACTTTCATAATATGAACATACCACACCATATGCAGTCAAACACTGGCATTTGCTCACGGGCGTCGATCATCTAATGTTACAGTTAGCGTAGCCAGAAGCTACCAGAAGATAAAGCTCGCTAGTTAGCCCAAAGAACGGGTTAGCTATCCGAGCTAACGAGAGAAAAATGTCTTGGCGGTCGTGCTCACAGTGATTATCGGACAGTTCAAGTGTACACGGTGACAAACGAGTGAAGTTGATGAAGTAATAAACCGTATTATGTCACTAAAAGTTGCGGCCATTATTCTTAGCGTAACTGCTCGGTGTTTCTGCAGTATTATCGCTAAATTCAGCACGTTACGTAACCACGGTTTATCTAACGTTAACTGCTTAGCCAACGTGTGCTTGCAGTGATGTTAAGGCTGATTGCTTTAACTTTATTTCAAACTTGTTAAAATGACTAAGACAATAGATTTATATCACAACATACTTATTTTAATGAAAAAAGTCGCTTTCACCCCGGCACAATAAGTTGGGATTTCCATGATATAAAATGATGGCTCTCCCTTGTGTCCAGGTTGCCAATGGTTACTAGTGTTGGGGCAACAACAGCTTTGGGGCCAGCTCGATGCCCTCAGTGTTTATTAAGGCTACATCAGGGGATTATTGTCATATCAGTTAATACATAAGACCCCCCCACACACACAGTCATTGTTTATATGGTATTATAGAAACCATATTTATTATTTACAGTGTATGTTGTGGCAGGTACCTGATCTGCTTAATAAGACCTAGGTTTGCATCAGCCCTGAATTTCTTCCAAATTTTTGACAATGAATCCTGTCAATCACTATATTCTGATTAACTGACTGGTCATTTTAGTACCACTGCGCATTGTAGACTTATAGTATTTAATATTATTCTCTTTTTAAACAGGAAGCAAGATCTGGAGAGCCATGAAAAAAGTGCAAATGAGGACAGCGGAGACATGTCTGAGGAGGAGGAGGAAGAAGAGGAGGAAGAGGTAGGGGTGGACAACAGCAAGACCTAAATATCTTCAGTGGTATGCTGCCATGATTATGATATAAACTTTCTACCTTAACCTTTTTTTTAAATAACTAACATAAGCAGTCTAAATCTTGTTTGGCTCAAACTTTAAAGGGAATGGTGACTCATCTCATAATATTCTAACATTTTTTTAATAAATGACTACAACATCACAAACGCACAGGGACGAATATGCATAAAAAAACTAGCATATACACAGAGAAAAAAAATCCTAATTTAAATTATACCCATTTTCATGCTGTTATGATCACGTTTCGTCTTGTCATATTTTATACCATATCAAATAGATCAAATATTAAAGCTATGTTCACAACATATCTATACATTTAAATAATAATGAGATGGACGACATCTGAATGAGTTGTCAAACTGATATTTTGTCTTGACCTAGGAGGAGGCAGAGACTAATGGTGAGAAGACGGAAGTGGGGCCCAAACATCACAGCAGCAGCGGTAAACACAAGAGGAAAAAGCATAAGCATCGTAGTAAGCACAAAAAACACAAGCATGCCTCTGATGAGGACAAGGACCGCAAACGAAAGCATCGTCACAAACACAGGAAACACAAACGCAAAGAGGGCTCCTCTCCCTCTGGTGCTGCTCTCTTTCCCCCCTCCGGCCACAGAAAAGTTGAGTCATCTCCCTCCTCTGGAAATCCAAGTCTGGATGACAGGGCCTTGCTGGAAGATTTGGAGAAACAGAGGGCCATGATCAAAGCTGAGCTGGACAGCCAGTTGATGGAGGGAAAGGTCCAGTCAGGCATGGGCCTGATCCTTCAGGGTTATAACTCTGGGTCTGAAGAAGATGGAGAGGCTAGGATCAGAAATGGAGAACAGCGTCAAAGGGGAAGCTCAGGTAAACCCATATCTCCCAGAGGGGGAAAAGGTGGGAAATCTAGACGGGACTCAACAGAAGGCAGTAAGTCCAGCACCAAGCGTCGGAGTAAGTCTGCGGACAGGCTAGGACAGGCCAAGGAGTCTAAGCAGGAAAAGGTGACCAAAACCACTAAGGACACAGCTGTTAAAGACAGAGGCCACGGCAGAAGCAGGTCAAAAGACAGAAAGAATTCCGACAGCACTGATAGGTCCAAGGAGAGAACCAGGAAGTCCAGCTCCCCCACCAGCTGGAGAGGAGAGCAGAAAAGCAGCCGCACTGATAAACGTCCCTCTCCACAGCGGGATTACAGACCAAACCAGGAGAGAACGGGCCGACGGTCGAGATCACCTGGACGAGAACGACCAAGTCGCTCGGATGCTGACAGGGACAAACGGCCAGCCAAGTCCCCATCCAAGGACGCTTCTTCGGGAAAAGAGAACCGCTCTCCTCATAGACGTGGACTTCACAGCCCCATGAGGAAACGCAGTGCTTCCCCTCGCCACAGAGATCCCCACCACCCCCCGGCAGGTGCCTCAGACAGGACATCGAAACCGAGCCACTCTCCATCCAGAACAAGGTCCCCACCCAGGAGAGCCCGCAGCCGCTCGCCGGACGTCAGGAGGAGGGATGTTGACAGGCAGGACTCACCGATGAGGTTGGTCAACAGAGCTGTTTTGACTTTTCTAACTTTTCTTACAAATATGGCTTGACTCAGACAGATGAGTCAGTCAGATTCCAAAAGATGTGCAGGGATCAAATATTTGACGGTTCATTTATGAAATTTAGGACTTGGAGTGGCTTTGTGAAACATCAAAAGTCTTCATAGATAATGCACCGTAGCACTTTTGTTCAAATTACTAGAATGTAGAACGTCATGTTCAGTTTTTCTGTTCTACAGGAAGCGCCCCCGGCCAGATTTAGGGTCAGGCAGAGGAGAGAGGTCACGAGAAACCAGTCCCAGATCAGCCGCTCGCCGCAGGATGAGTCGCTCCCCTCTGAGACGGAGGTCCCCATCACTACCACGACGCTCCCGCTCTTCCCCCCGCAGACGGAGCAGGTCTCCTCTGGGACACAGGTGATGGCACTTTTTCCACTTTCTCCACTTTTATTTACATTTTGTCTCGTCTTAAATCCTATGTTAGTGTTTCTCTCTGCAACTGGAATCTGGAACTGAGTGTCTTGCTGTGTTGTGGTAAGACCTTTTTCAGGTTGAATAATTTACGAGGAAATAAACCATCCCTCCTTGACATCTTGGCCTTGCAGGTCTGGGGAGAGAGACAGGTATGGTAGGCTCAGACAGTACCGACGCTCAATGTCCCGCGATCGGGGGAGGAGAAGACGTCGCAGCAGAGACGAGGACAAGTTCAAGGGCAGCCTTTCAGAGGGCATGAAAGTTGACCAGGAATCCTCAGAGGAAGAAGTGTGAGTAACAGAAGACATTGGCTTTTTTTTGTTTCCCTGAAGGTCAAACATAAGAGGCAAACCACAGGCATCTACTATACATATGGAGGCTGTTATTTTAATATTGCTTTAAAGAAATTACAAATGAGGAAAGAGGTCATTATCATTAAAGTCACAGTATGTCATGTAGGGTGCTGATCTGATCATTTACAATTAACAGCGTACCATGAATGCTAGCAAGCTGTCTAACGTTGGATAAAGCTTGTTCATAGCAAGTGCTTTTGATTTTATATTGTATTACTAGTAGGGCTGTGACGAGACATCGTCCCACGAGATCTTGCGATGTTAAAATGTGACGATATTTCTCATCGAGTTGAAAAGTTAAAGATATAAATATGGAAACAGCAATGGACCCCCACAGCTTCTATTGAAAGTTAATAATTTGTGTTAAAATTTCATCTCGTTCTCATGAACTCAATATTGTGTATGGTCTCGTCACACTCTTAATTAATAGCCAGGAAAAGACTCTGAAAACCTTGTTTGTGTTTGCAGGTTAGAAGACTTTGATGGAGAGGAGGTAGATGAAGAAGCTCTCATCGAACAGCGCCGCCAGCAGCGCTTGGCCATTGTCCAGGTCTGTTTAGATCTTTACTGAACCAAATCTGCTGTTTTTTTTAGTTACCATATTGGTTTAATATTAGTGAAGAAGCTATAAATTATGCACATGATATAGTTGTCTGTCTATCTGTCAATTACTTTCTATGTTTGAAACGTATTCTTATGGACACTCAATTATTGTCATTGTACAGAAATACAAGGTTGGGAATGAAGACACCAACATGGTGTCAGAGCCCAGCAGCCCTCAGAGCAGCACACGCAGCCGCTCACCCTCCCCTGACGACATCTTGGAGCGAGTAGCCGCAGACGTGAAGGAGTATGAACGCGAGAACCTCAACACCTTTGAGGCCAGCATCAAAGCCAAGCACAACCTCATCGCCCAGGAGAAAGACGGTAATGTCTTGGTCAAAATGATCACATCTGTTGGTATACAAGGCCAACTGAATGAACAACACGGTCAGGCGTGTGCACTCTGTAGTTAACTACGAGTGTCAACATGCAATTAATTTTTCTAAACATATTTGTGGAATATTGCGACAAAAATATCTCTTTGATAAATGCACAGGAACAGATTTATATGTAAGTTGGCACCCACATCATTCATTAACACTTTTAGAAGGGATGCTTCCTCATGTGGTGGACACTGTTTCTCTCACCGTCACCAATCAGTGCCTGTTCCTCCATCTGCTGGCCAGAAGTATGATCACATTAGTTTCATTCATGCTTGAAATCTCAGATAAAATGAGAAAAGGAATAGACCGAGCACAAAAGCAGCTCCAAGTATGCTCTCTGTGACAGAATGGGGTTAGCTCAACCCAGGTAACTATAGAATATTGCATTCTATCCTCCTGCTCCAGCTTCACCAGCCAACCACTTAAACCTTTGAAATCTAGCTGAAGAAAAGAGACATGGGTCACCTTCATCACTGAAGAGCTCTGTCTTCTCTGAACATGAGATCAGAACGTATGCAGCGAAAAGCACAATCAAGGATAGCAATCACTTTGAATAGTCTCTTCTCAATTTTCTGTCTTTGATTTTTGTAGGAAGCCAAATGGCAGTTTTTTTGTGCTCAAAGTCCAAATAACAGAAGTGAAATCTGATTGGTAGCATTTTGCACAACTTTAAATTCATTGAACTATATAAGTGCATTATTATTTGCATTTTGCTTGACTTTGGCCTATTTCCCACTGTGGACAGGCCCGTAGACAGGCCAAAGATGGTCGGCCTATACAAATCGAACATTTGGTGGCTTGATTTGTGTGAGAAATGCAGAGTTGTGAAATGCAGGGATTGTAATTTTGTGTCTTTCTGTCATGTGTTCATTCAGTTGCTGGCTTGTAATCCAAAGCGTGGGTGTCTCTGCCACCTGCAGCATGTTTTGATCTCTGCAGAGTATGTGAATCAGACACATGTTCCACATATTCTGTTTTACAACTTGGTGTATGACTAGAAACTCATGCTGTGTTGGTTTATTGTTTTTGTTTGTTTCAGGAGCCAACCCAAAGAAGCCTTCAGCCCCTGACATGTTTACAGAGTCAGACGATATGTTTGCCGCTGACTTTGATGTGAGTACTTTCTGTTGGGAACTAGGAAAATTAAACGTCAAATTTGGCAGTGCGTTTGAGCGTTACTCTTCTCCTCTGCGTTTTAGTGTGTACATAATTTTCCCTAGCTTTGGCTGCAGTTTCAGGAGCCAGTAAGATTGTAATAGAAAACACTTCAAGAATCTGACCTCATTTTTGTGCCATTTCTGCAGAGTGCCAGGATGAGAGCAGCAGGTGTAGGGAAAGACTTCAAGGAGAACCCCAACCTCAGGGATAACTGGACTGATGCCGAGGGTTACTACCGTAAGTGCTGCCTCTCTAATCCTTTTATTTTCTCAGACAGGTGTTGTCTGGAGGCAATACTCTGATGGACTGTGCCCTATCAGTGTAAACACTCATCAGTGATTGCTCTAGGTCATGGCAGTGTTCCTTTACAACTAAGTACAGGCGGTGTCTCTTGTCAAGGCCTGTCCTTATAGTGGTTGCAGTGCCTTAATCGCACACATCTACTTGTACATTTGTTACAGCCTTTCTTCTTCTAACAATTGTGTGGATTGGATTGTGTTATTTAGGGGTGAACATTGGGGAGACACTGGACAAGCGCTATGATGTTTATGGCTACACTGGCCAGGGTGTATTCAGCAACGTGATCAGAGCCAGGGACACTGCCAGGGCCGGCCAGGAGGTGGCAGTCAAGATCATTCGAAACAATGAGCTCATGTGAGTCATACCTTCTTTACTTTTTTTTTTGACTTTTTCATACATTTTTCCATTCCATGTATATCCAGATAAGTATAGTCCGAACAACACTCAACAACAATCCAATGGATGTTTCACTGATTTTGTGTTGATGAACAGTACATATGATTTTTGGTTAACAGGCAGAAGACCGGGTTGAAAGAGTTAGAATTCCTCAAGAAGCTGAATGATGCTGATCCTGATGACAAGTTTCACTGCCTTCGCCTCTTCAGGCACTTCTACCACAAGCAGCATCTTTGTCTGGTGTTTGAGCCGCTCAGGTACTGAAAAAGGAAACACCACTTCTTACTTTTCATGGTTTGACATCCACTGCGGTTTGTAGCATTCATGTAATGGCCTTCGCTTCCTGATCACCTGTTCTGTTCTCATCCATAGTATGAATTTACGAGAGGTGCTGAAGAAATACGGTAAAGACGTCGGGCTCCACATCAAGGCTGTGCGCTCCTACAGTCAGCAGCTTTTCTTGGCCCTCAAGCTGCTCAAACGCTGTAACATACTCCACGCTGACATCAAGCCAGACAATATCCTGGTATGCACCGATCTTAGAATCAAGTTCATTCAGGTCATAAAATGATCAAAATGGCATGATCTTATGTGTTCTATATTTTTGTCCTTAAAAGGTGAATGAGTCAAAGACTATTTTGAAGTTGTGTGACTTCGGTTCTGCATCTCATGTTGCTGACAATGATATCACCCCTTACCTGGTCAGCAGATTCTACAGAGCTCCTGAAATCAGTGAGTTGCATTGATCGTATTAATCACTAATCTCACCTGTTTCAAACTGGACCTTGCTGACAATTTCTTTCTGTCTCAGTCATAGGAAAGCCATATGACTATGGGATTGACATGTGGTCTGTTGGCTGCACTTTATATGAGCTTTACACTGGCAAAATCCTGTTTCCTGGATCTTCCAACAATCACATGATCAAACTAGCCATGGACCTCAAGGGCAAGATGCCCAACAAGGTAAAATTGCATCATATTAATGTTGCTGTCGTGTTGCTGCTCCTCGCAGTGTTTAAGAAGTTATGGCTGATGCAACATTGTGGCTTTCTTTCCTCAGATGATCCGCAAAGGCTTGTTCAAAGACCAGCACTTTGATCAGAATTTGAACTTCTTGTACATTGAAGTAGACAAAGTGACAGAAAGGGTAAAGAGCATTTTCACCTGATGAACATTATTTTTTTAATAACAAGTATGAAATGTGATTTTATTGGCTGTTCAGATCTTACAATAATAGTATTTAATCAAAAAAATGTCCAGTAGTTGAATTAATCTCCTGTCACTTCTCCCTTTCTCTGCACCATCAGGAGAAGGTGACGGTGATGAGCACCATCAACCCCACCAAAGACCTGCTGGTAGACATGATTGGAGGCCAGCGACTACCTGAGGACCAGAGGAAGAAAGTGATGCAGCAGAAGGACCTGCTGGATGGCACCCTGATGCTGGACCCAGCCAAACGCATCAGCATCAACCAGGCCCTGCAGCACCCCTTTATCCAGGAGAAGATCTGACACCCTGAACGCCAGGCACTCCCAGAGCAGACAGAACCAACCACTAAACCAGCTCTGACAGGAACTCTGCGGTGAAGCAGCCAGCCCACACACAGGACTTTTGTTCTTCCTCAACATTATTTTCTTTATGGATACATACTTGTGTTTTATTGTAAATAGATCATTGAAATGGTAGCCATTCTTGAAGACATTGATTTTGTGATTTATCACTGTAAACTCATACCCGGCAATGCAGTTATGAACTTTTTTTTTTATTTAACTGGCATTGGAGTGACAGATGTTTAAAAGAAAAAATATAATTCCTGTAAATACTGTATGTCTATTGCATTAACAATCTCGAGCAGCAGACAGTTGAGTTGTGCCGTAGTTGCAGATTACTAAATACATCAGTACTTTTTTAACCACAATTGTCATTGTGGGGCGATGCATGCTTCTGAATGTGCACCCTTTGTGCTCTAGATTTCTGTGGTGCAGGCCTGTGTAAATGCTCTGTATGTACATCAGTGTCCACATGCGACAGCAACCCACCCCCACCCACGTCTTCAGGCCTCGAGGTCTGAGCTGAAGGAATATGTACTCCATTGACAAGTTTTTTTTTTCTAAGCAGTTAGTCATTGTTTTCTGTTGCTGGACATTTCAATGTTTTTTACCTTCCTCCCCCTCCAGCACTCTGGCTTAGGTCCTGGCTCTTAAGGCTCTCACATTCAAGTGCCTCCTGTGTGAGCCTGATTTGTTAAAACACCCAACAATGCGGGCCTGTTGAAGTCACACCTGTGACCCTCCTCTCCCATTGTTGTATATAGTCCATAGTTACTGTCATTTCATGTGTGATTCATTTGTTTTGTTTTTTTCTCCATTAAGTGGTAAAAACAGCAATTTGTGATTTCAATAAAGAATAGTTGTGGAAACGCTGCTGAAAGAGCACCTTCAGTATAAGACAACTTTTAGTAATAAAATGTTTCCTATTGTATACCAAACGCCCTTTCTTCATTTTATCCCCAACATCTCTGCATGATGAATGACACGATGTCCTGTGCCTAGTCTTAAATGTTGGCTGTACAGATTTCACACCTGGATGCTCGCTGTCCAAGAAATGGTCTCTCTTGATCCTTGTGCTCCACTAAGTGTAGTCTGAAGATGACGAGAGTGAAAGGGCATATTGCGGCAGCCTCAGAACATTGAAAGTAAGAACGGTCTATCTTGTATCCACTTGGTACAATTTACGGCTCTCATGCTCCATCTCTGCAGCGGAAAGTCTAACGGTTCCCTTCATTTCCGTCCCATGATTGTGCTTGTGTTGAGCTGCTATACAGCGTAATGGGAGACTCGCTTAGAAAGGATCCCCATATTTCTCTCTGGGAAGTTAGGAAATGATGCAGGAGCTCTCTGCTTGCACGAGAAGCACTAAAAGGACTTCTGATATGAGCTGATGGTCTGTCACCATGGAAATACACGATGACTAACCACAGTGGAATAAGCACTGGTAAAGATGTCAGTATGAATGAGTAGGGATACTAATACATACTGGCTTTAATCTTTAAAGAGACGAGGGCTTTTAATGTGAATATGTAACCAAACAGATCATTTGTAATCATGCTACAAAATTCATCCATCCATCTTCAACCGCTTATCCCTATCGGGGTTGCGGGGGGGCTGGAGCCAATCCCAGCTGCTATCAAAGTCATGAGGATGGAATTCAAACACTGCATAGCTCACACACCATATGATGCAGTTGTAATTTCTTGAGATGATCAGAAGAGGGCATCAGAAGCACAACGTATTCTCCATGAATGAAGTGACTGATCTTGAAACTCTGATTTTTTTAATAACAGGAGTATGTTCCCGAACAAACGTGTGAGCTGTTTGGTACAGTTAAGTTGCATAACATAGTTTCTTTGGATGTGGTTCGACGAGGTAACCAGTTTGATTTATATAAAAATAAGGAGTGTGTGCACAATTACAGAAGTAGTGATACTGGTTATCCTTCATCTTGAATTGTTGTCTATAGAAACAAAACCATAACTCAAACCACTATGTTTCGTTTATTATCAAATCCAGCAAGCGAAGAAGAAAAGAGACTTAAAATATAATTTCTTTTTAATTTCTTTTGTCATTTTTATTAAAACCATACAAACATTTGTAGTCAGTTATAAAAGAGCAAAGTGGCTCTTCCGGCAGAGGGGCAGTGCTGGGCACTTGAAGCTCCGCTCTGAGCCAGATCTGTCTGGCCTCTACCCAGGGCCTGGGAATCCCTGCTTTAAAGTCAATTCTTTATTGGCCCCAGGATACGCCCCATTTCGTCTGCTAAACCTACAGAAAGAGTATTGTATTTACACATTATATATATAAAAAAAGCACAATAAATGTGAAAACTTAAAAAAAAAAAAAATCAAAGAAAAGTAGAATGCATTTCGCAAATCTTAACTTTTCTGATAGTCAGACTTTTCTTATATAAATGTTCTGTCATTTTATCTTTTTTCCTCACTTTACATGTTTATTTTTCATTTTTTTCATAATTCACAATGGAAGATTGGCAGTGATCTTTCTCTTTACTGACAGGACGTATAAGGCACATACCTCAATGTTATTTCCTTCTTTCAAAGGAAATGATTTCTACTTCTTTGAAGAAAAAAAAACCCCACCATCAATACACAGCTACAAAAATGACAAAAGTACCAAAGAACAATAAAACAATTTGTACCTCATTGCTTTGATGCTGAATAAAAGGTAAACTACTCAAATGTCTGTTCAGTCACATCAGACTGCAAGGCAATACTAACACTGTTGACAAAGTCACTGCAATACTCGATGGCAGTACACATTCTGAATTTAAGAGCTTTGGAGAAAACAATACAGGTGATTTCCTATCAAACTAAAACACACCACTTTACAGCATTTATCATCATGAGAGGGAAATTCATGTGCTGAGGACCACTGTTGGGTCATTAAAAACATGAAGTACTCATATCTATTTATGTAAGCATACATAAAGCACCAAATGGGACCTTTTGATCATTAAGGAGAAAATATCCAATTCCATATCAGCTCCGAACAACCGTGCAATCCGACGTCAATAATCATTATCACAAACAGAATATAAAAACACTGTTATATACACCATTGTGAGTACCTTACCAGACTAACTAAATCAAACAATTTAGATACTGTATCAAGGAAACGACTTATCTACGGTGCCTTGAAGACTTGGATGTTTGATACTCTGACAAAAAAACACCACTTGGTAAATCAAAGTAGAAGCACTGAAACATTTACAGATTCACAAAAGTAACACGCAAACAAAATGACAACAAATGTAAATACGCCACTTGTTAAAACCTATCATATATAAAGTTATCATCAGGGGCCTGTTAAATTAATGACCCATGTCTGACCTGCTGTAACAAGAATGGATTTTAGCGTCTTTGTACCTGTGGGAGCAGAACGGTAGATACTTGGCACACGGGCTTGTCTATGTACTCGTATGGACAGAGTTCATGTTTAACCTTGAATACATGCATTTTTACTGACAGTGTGTACAGCAAAAACAGTGATGATACACAGAATACTGTTTTGAAGAAGTGAACTTTTGTCCACCATCACATAGAAATACAAAGAGAAAGAGCTTCCAAAAATAGCCTACATTCCAGAAAAGGAATATAACTATTTATCTGTACATAATTTTGACACATCCCATTTCTGTGTAGGATGACATTTTTACAAAATAAATGGGTTTGGCAACTGTCTGTTCCAGAACACTTTTAAGTACATAATAAAGTTCTCATAATTGCCACTTTGGTCTTAATCTTCACATACACCAGAGTTTTTCTCTTCCTTTTTTTCCTTGTTTCCTAAGGGAGGAGAAAGCAGAGAGAGAGAGAGAGAGAGAGAGAGAGAGAGAGAGAGAGAGAGAGAGAGCAGCTACTGCATGATAGCCAGGAACTTGCTCTCCTCAGCCAGTGTGGTGAGGAGAGAGCTCATGTCTCCGATCGCCATGTTGTTCAGGCCGGGGGCAACACTCTGGAAGGTCGCGGATGCTCGAGGGGTGGTGAGGCGTGATGAGGTCCTGGACAAACCCTGGAAGATGGAGGGACTCAACACCCCTGAGACCAGGCTACCCTGGTCATAGCCATCCTCCAGCATAACACCAAAGTCCAGAGTTACCCCCTCATCTAATATACCAGGCACATTCCCATTCACTGTGCTGGTCACCTGGTCTGCACCAGGGGAGAGAAGGGCAACAGAGTTCCCGTTGCCCACAGACTCAGCCATGGAGTCCAGCAAGCACTGGTCCTCCAGGACAGGGAACGATGAGGCCTTGAGATCTGCTGGTTCGTAAGACAGACAGTCACCAAAGCCCTGCTCTAAGTATCCATGGTTTGGGGCCTCCAGTTTCAGCCCAGATACCTGATGTGCAAGGGAACAGTGGTCCCCGCTTCTCTGTAGTTGCTGTTGCTGGTTGAGACTAGCCTGGATTTCACCGGAGTTATCAGGACTGAGATACTGCTGGGACCTGACCGAGTTTCTGTAACTGTTCGGTGGGCGAGGGACATGGACCTGCCGATTGTGAAGGAGAGCAGTTCCTTGGGGGAGGTCGGGGAGGTTGTCCATAGAGGCCCTGCTAAGGATTAGGTAGTTCCCGATCTGGCAAGAGGTGCTACCGTTGTGGTTCTGCTGGAAGTAGCTCTGCTTTTGAGGTCCGTTGGAGGCCTGCTGTTTGAAGCCCTGAGGGTGATGCCCTTCGATGATCTGCGAGAAGTTAGGCCTTCCAAACGGGTTTGTAACATTGTGAGCAGTACTTCTCATCTCCATGCAGGAGTTCGGCGATGTCTCAAGCTTCACCCCAGGATTGACGCAGCAAGCACTTTGAGACTGATTAGCCTGGGCACAGCTGTTTTGGAAATCAAGGGGCACTTGCTGCTGAACCACCATGTTTCCAAACTGGCCAAAAGGCGTAGATACAGGTCCATGTTCTGTACCCGACCACCTTCCACACTGTGTTTGGTGATTTTGTTCCCTATGAGGAGACCTCTCAGCACTCCCGGAGCTCACTTCATTCCACTGGATGGGAAGCTTACTCGGGCTTGTTCGCTCTGCTATCTGCTGCGGCTGGAGACTGTGGGATCCAGGGAAGGCCATGTTCAACCCTGAAGTCTGGATCTGTTCTATCTCCTCCAAAGATGGATTGGAGGTGTCCCTTTGGCTAGAAGCTATTTGGTCCTCAATGTGCATGTAGGAACCACCATTCACCTGAACCTGGGAGTGGAGATACTGCACCAGGTCATCTGGTAACATATCCTCATCCCCAAGCAACAGGCCAGCCTCCGCATCGTCCTCCATGGCCAGTGCTTCTAAGGCTGCATGTTCTGCGATGCTAGGAGTGTAAGGTGAGTGCTGCAGGCCTCTCTGCAGGTTTCCCTCTGAGCGTGTGTAGTTCTGTAGGCTAAAGCTGCGGGTTTCAGGTGTAGAATGATGGGACAGAGGTGGAAGTGGGTGGAGGTTGTTAAGGCTATTGAAGCGTTGCACTGGGGGCAGACTGCAAATGTCACGAGCCTGTGTCCGCACTGGGTCGCTTGCCCTCCGGTTCCCATTTAGCGGTCCCTCGCCAGGATAGAGGACCCTCCTCCTGTGACCTGCATGTCCCATGTACCCATTGGTGTACCCGTTGGTGCCATCACCGCAGCAATGTGGCCTGACAAGAGGCGGCAAAGAGTGGTTGCTTCCACCCTCATCCATCATGGCCATGCGAGTCTTCAAGCTCATGCGCTCCATGTTGGGAAGAGGCGTGGGAGGTGGGCCGCCAGTTGCTGCTGCGTACTTGGCTTTCAGGTGGTAGTGCTGTGCTGGGGTTAACGTTAGCATCCCCCGTGACCCCCCTCCTCCTCCGATACCTACTCCTCCTATACCTCCACAGCCCCCACCTGATAGTATCCCTCCACCCCCTCCTCCCATCCCACCTCCATACTGGCTTGCCTCACTGGACCTGCGGGAGGCGTCAGTGGAGATGGGATCATAAGAGTCAGTAGAGCTAAGGTTGTGGAGGCGGCGGTGGTGGGTGGCTGCCATCGTGCCCTCGCTCTGGGAAGCCTGGCTTGAACGCCGACTGGAGAAGCAGGGGGAGATGCCTGAGGAGCGCCGACTGCTGCTCAGGTAGGCTGAACTGGTGGCACTACCACTGCTGTCACGCCGGTCTCGGAGCAAATTGAGCACTGTTAGCTCTGTGCTGCCCAGCTCAGAATGAGCAGGTGGCTGAGGAGCAGATACCCCCCACTGTCTGCCCAGACAGGATCCTGGGAAACACGAAACATAGAAAAAAAGGAATGAGGCAAGTTTGGACAGATATTATGTTATGAAAAGGAGATTACAGGAGAAAATGCCAAATAAGTTAAGCGCAAATGCGGAGAGATCCCTCAAACAGATGTTACCATAGACAGCAGGCAGCATTTGGCCTTGAAACAGTGTTACATGCTATTTTCTCCGATATGATATAAGACTTGATATGGTTCTGATATAATTTACAGCGTAACAGTAAATTTTAAGCTTTTGTTTTGCCTGAATGCTTCAGCCAAAATGGGCAAGATAGAATTCAGGACAATTTATTTCTCAAAGCCTGAATCAAACAGGCATTTGTGGTGATGTGAAAGTTCTGAGTACAGGTGCTTTTAAACCCACATGAGCTCAACCACATGTCAAAATAAGCAAACTACATGCTGAGGATTGTGGTAAAGCATTTTAAGGACCTCAAATTCAAGGATTTTCGAACAAAATAAAAGTTTAAAAAAGTTAAACCTACCCTTCCCCAGGATGTTGGGTAGTGTGGAACCTTTTGGGGGCGGTGTAGGGGACAGGGGCCCCAGCCTGGGCAGCGCTCCATTCACCTGCTTCAGCCTCTCCATCTTGATGTGCTCCATCCAGCGCAGGGGGCGGCCGACACATCGCCTCGCCTGCAGGGTCAGCATGGCCGCGGTTGCCGTGGAGACCGTGGAGTCCATGATGGGGGCTGGCTCACCCTCACACTCCTCCTCCACCTCCTCTTCGTTTTCCTCTTTCCCCTCATCCTCCTCCAGCCCCTCCCCTGGCGAGCGTCCGGCGCTCACAGCAAGCTGGACTCCACTGCTGGGATAGGTGCTGAAGGGGGACTGGTCACTGCTGCATGTAGACTGACCGCCAGGGCTTGGCTGAGACGTCTGACGGACAGATCAGGGAAGGAGAAAAGATTGATAGAAGGGAGGAAAGAAAAGAAATAATCATCAAGTTTATTTAAGGAAACACAATATATGGTATACACTGTCATATGTCACAAACAATGATACAATGTAATCTTTTGAAGGATGTATTCCCTATAACATCAGGCAATGATCATAAAAAATGAAAGAATGTTTTGAAAGATACTTCTATTCATAAGCTCATATAACCGTCTTGCATAACAATTGCAGTTTGACCCGGTTGTCCAAACCACAGAACCAAATGCTGCATTTATTCTGTTACTAAAAGAAAAAAAAGGGAAGTTTGGAAGACATTGCTTTGTACATTATTGGGGCATGAGTAATACCTCCCCCTCTGAGCCAGTCAGGACAAACACAAAAAAAAGAGAAATCATGTTTTGGGTTGGTTGTTGGGACAGGCAAATAGGATAAAGGCCTCTTTTGAGACCAGCTAGAGCCTAATTAGGTTGTTTACTGAATTTTAGGAAATATGTTGCACTGAGGAATAATGGAATTACTTTTTTTGGCATCAAGCGTCAACAGTGTTTAGAGGGTATTCACTCTGTTTACTGTTGAATGAATTTGGCTGCATAATGGAGCCCTGGGCAGTGTCAGGCATATTTTCAACGCCCTCAGAGTTCTGTCCAAAGGCATAGACATTGTTCGGTAAATATCATTGTCCACTCCATAAAGTGTTTAAATGTTTATGAATGTGAGGGATGATGGAAACCTACAATGAGTACAAATCAGCTGTTTTGGGTGAAGGTCAAGCAGTTGTGATGGGATGAGAAAAGACAAGCCAGACGGTAAACGTGAGACTTATATTTTACAAATGCAATGTGAAGGGATACCTATCTCACCTGATTACCCACTGTCCTTAGAAAGGGAGGGAGAGAAATGCCGAAGCATTGGATAGGAAGAAAAAGTTCACTTATTAGAAGAATTCAATGTTAAATGAGCATGCCGCCAATTCAATGCTAAATCACACAATAATCTAAATACTAGGCATTTGAATTACTATGTTAAAGTGAAGGAATAAGTAGTAAAAGTATTAGAAAAGAAAATACTGTTAAAGGTGTGTGATTGCCTTGAATAAAGTCTCACCATAGGCTTCTCTGTCTTGATGGACTTGACCTGCAGACATTCATCCTGTTTTGAGGTAGCATGGTTGTACTCCCTTTGGTCTGTGTACCCACCCAGGGGCAGCTGCCCTGGTGACCGACCCTGGCTGTTGCCCCCAGGCTCCCGTTGTGGCGGAGGGCGAGGGTAATCTCCACGCTGTTTCTTGGTGACGTGCGCCTCTGGTCCATGCACTGTTTTTACGTGTTTGCGTAAGGAGCTAGGGTCTGTGTAGCGTTTGGTGCAGCCTGGGATTTTACACACATATGGTTTCTGAAAAGAGAAAAGATGAGCTGTGAGAAAAACATCTGCTTGTGAACACCACGCTCAAGCAGCAAAGTCAAAGGAGCATAACATGAAATTACGTTTGTCAGTACCTCATTTGAGTGTGTGCGATTCTGATGTTTCGCCCTGTCTGAGGCGTTTGAAAAGGCCTTGTTGCAGCCTTCGTGTTCACAAACATAAGGTTTCTCTCCGGTGTGTGAGCGTAAGTGAGTTTTAAGGTTTTCCAGACGGGAGTAGGCCTTGGCACAGCCCTCGAACTGCAGGGACAGAGAAGAGGAAGAGATGCAGGTTAAAAGTAGAATAGCCTGTCATCTGCAAATAAATGCAGTCAACTGTGCAAAAAGTTTCCTTACTGTGCACTTGTGGGGCTTTTCCCCAGTATGTCTGCGCATGTGGACCACCAGCATGTACTGTGCCTTGAAGGGCTTCTGCTCTCGAGAACATTCCTCCCACCGACACACAAACTCCTTCTTCTCCCCATGGATGTGGTCATTGTTGATGTGCTAGAAAAGAAGATCAAAGAATTTTAACCGTAGCAGTTGATGCAATTATTATAAGCTCTGTTAAATGTCATTCTGCCTCAAATTGATTTTGTTGTTCAGCTTGAGGAATTTTGCGCTGCAGCATAACAGGCAAATATAACATTCTTTCCTGTTTTCCATTTCTTTTCATGTGTGCTTTCTCAATTTAATTTATTACGTCTCATCTTGTGTAATTATTTCCTTTCTTTTCCTCTTTCTCTACCTCACTCTGTTCACTTGTGAGTCTCAGTGTCCTGATCTGGACAGGATTTTCAAATAAAACCCTGTCACTTCACATCACATTGGGGCCCTCGCCCCTTCATGACAAGTGCTGACAGTTGTGCTGCCGTGGCAACTTCCAGTCTGAGGCTTAGGAGGGGATGTGGGAGAGGAGGTGAGGAGATAGGGCACAAAATCAAAACTTCAGTCGTGGCATCTGAAATGCAAGGGCTTTACAACTCCAGCCAAGCATTATATCTGTGAGCACCACCTTTCTCCTGCTCCCTCCACTCCACTCTTGTTTCTACTTTACTCATCGACTGTCATAATACACTGGGTAAGTGGTGGAGGTTACAGAGGAATGAAGGAGGCAAGGATGAAAAAAAAAAAGTCATGCAGACCCTCTGGGGACGAGGTCAACATCTGGCTCTCTCTTTCAGAGACAACACTGTGGTGGCCTCTGAATTGCCTTTCAGGGAGCAATTTAAACTCAGGGAGACAGACAATATCCTGACCAAAAGGAACCGGTATTATTACATTCCTGGGCAGCGGAGAAGAGTCTTTTTACCTCAGGGCTAAATGAAGAGGGACAGATGGAAACGGTAGAAAAGGGAAGGGAGATAAATAAAGACTTGACTTTGAATGCTCCTAAATGTCTGGGGAAAACGTGCTTTCTTTGAGCATTTACTTGCAAGACTGTCGAGCTATAAAACATGCAGGACCAAAGCAAATAAAGCATCCAGGGTCAGTTCTCCTCCAGGCATGACAGTGCTCTGACAATGGCATCTTTGTATTCTTCCCGTGTCATTGGACCCCAGTCATGACCCCACATATAACCAGAACCATTAAATCCAACAGAAAACACCCTTATTTTTTTATTCTTTCTTCAAGACATTTTGACCCTAAAGTCGGCCACTGCACTCACTTCCCAGCAACACTAAAGGGGGAGTATCGACAAATGAGTCAGAGCAGTAACAGCACAGTGCGACAGCAAAAGCAAAGAGCAAAATTGACATTAATATATCCGCAAGGGACCTCCATTATTCTTACTTGACATTTTTTAATTCTAAAGTGACAAAACAAGACTAATTCCACAGAAAATGATTGGGGACTGGATGACCACAGACGTTAGTGAAGTTTTCCCAAGATTGATCTCCACCACACCTCGGCCTGAGCCTCAAAAAATCGGACTCGTCTTTTCTTTTTCTCCCTTTCTGCGAGGGAATCCCTGTGGCAAGCAATCGGTCTGTTGCAAGCAGCATTCAATATCCCCCAGCTGAGAGCGATGGGAGAGCGCCATGGTGTTGGATCATGCGGGTGGCTGGCACAACACGAGCGCATGCATGCACTTACACACACAGACGGATACACACTCGCACCCTGTTTGTACAAATGAAGGAGGCCGTTGACGGGGGTGATGCATGAGCCTCTGAGCTGACAGAGAGGGGGACAGACAGCACGGGGAGAGGGGCCGCCGAGAAACCTAATGGCATGATCTAATGGCAATTCTTATTGAATCAATAATCTCCATGCTGAGCAGACAGGCCGGCTAAATCGACAAACAGGTGCTGATAGCGGCGGCGCGGCAGGTTATTCATCTTCCCCCTGCCAGCTTATCGGCCAACAACTGTAAAAACGCCACCAAGATGGATTTAGGAGGGAGTCGCACGACAGGGAGCGCCGGGGACACGGACACAGGGGACAGTGAAGCCGTCTGTGACGTATGAGAGGAGCACACACACACACACACACACACAGGTGCAGGGGCTGTTTTCTTGGTGCAGACCCCTGCTGCTTGGGTGCATGGTAAAAAGATCCATAAACAAATAGCACTAAATCATACAATTGTACACTTTGATTTAAAAAAATAAAGCCTTTGATTTCAGATTTTGTCCCTCTATGCAAATGCACAAACCTGTGCATACACATGACTGTAATACACAGAATGGGGTTTTTTTATGTGCTATTTCTCAGCATTTGCCCACTTCAGTATCCATCTCCATGTCCCCTTATCAAACTCTCTCTGGGACACAGCCCTCATGCATTAGAATGCAAGCGTGCATAAAAAGAGGGCCTGTTTACAAGGCAATTTCACTAAGCTGTGGGACCCGCAACACCGTTTAGCTTTATCAAACACCGCCTAATAAATCATATGCTCTTTTGTGATGTCAGTTGCTGAAGTGCTTTGTGTAAAGAGAGGGGAGAAAAAGAGCATGAAAAAGGCAAGAAGGGAGGGAAGGAGGAGGGGAGGAAGTAAAGGGGGGGGGGTTGAGTGAGCGAGGGAAGGAGGGAGGATGAGAGTAAGTGAGTGAACGAGCAGGGGGCAGGGAGCCAGAATTGGCATGTGTAATTCAGCACAGTCTTTTCATCTTAGAGTAAGATACTCTTGACAGATAAGGGGCCTAATCCTTCTCCTGATCAAAAAAAATCTGCATTTTACCAATTAAAAGCCTGCGCCAGCAGCCAGAGAGGGGGGCTGCCTTCAGACTGCGCCCGCATTTATCTCCCTTTACCACGGAGGAGGCACACAGCAGCCGACTCAACAAGGCTGCACACAGGGAGAGCCAGCACCCCCATCTAAGAACAAGGACATCACAGCGCCACCTATGTAGATGACCTGAAACAGTACGATAGACTGTGGAGGGCGGGAAAGACCTGATGAGCAGAGAGAACACACACAAGAAGACCACAACCCCATCAGACGACCCCCATATACTGTCTAAAATATCCTTGGAAATCAGTCTGTTAGCAGGCCGACAATGACAAGACAGAACCCGAACTCAGCTTACACACGAGATTGCACATTTCTTGTAAGTAGTCAAGGAGATATTTTTCAAATATTACTAAAGAATAATAACTGCTTCTCCACACAGAGGACAATATGCATGCATGTTTTTCATCATACAAGGGCCCTGAAAATGCATAGCTCCATGGCAAAGTATCAGTAATAGATCAATCAGAAAATAATAAAAAGATTGTTGAGCAAGGCCATATTAGGGAGTTATGGGAGAGTGGGGTTGGCATCTCCGGCGACAAAACGGAGTGAAAAAGCCCACTTCAAGAGAGACATTAAAGAAGCCACAAGGCCTTATCTTTAAAAGTACTCCCTTCAAGGGGGGAGGGAGAGAAAATGAAAGAGAAAATGAGAGAGGGAGAGGTTTGTGCGCAAAAATGGGGAAGCAAAAGAATGTAAAGCCGAGTGGAAAGAGAGAGAGAGGGGTATAAAGAATTGAAATGTAATAAATGAAATAAATACAGCAAACTAAAATTGACACCCGCCTAGCTTTTGCTGACTGGGTAGGCTAGATAAGTGAGCTAAATTGCATAGATCTGATGTTTATCTTATCGGCTGCACCGAGAGCGCTTAAACGCAGATGATAAAGGAACGCCGCGGCACGTCATGGTGAGAGCATGCTTGAAAGTGTAAAAAATATGCATGAAGAGCGCGACAGGAGTGCTTTTGAACAAGGTGGAAAGCGATCAGGGTGGTGTGAAGGCTTATTTCTAAATTTAGGCCAGCCACAAAGGAAAAGGGGATATTTGGATCAGTGCAGCTGTTACTTTTAATTCTTCAGAAAAACATTTATTTTCATGATCTGTATGCACACTGTGTTTTGAGTCACCGAATATGAATCTATGTACAAACTTTGTGTAGAAGCTGGTGGTTAAATTGGTTACAATCAAGGAGAAACTGGTACTTTTTTTCCTCCTCATGTCGTCCCCCCCGAAGCCATTTCAGAAGACAAGTACAAGGGGGAAGGGACGCTCCATTGTTTGGTTATATGGAAATCCCCCCACCCCCAAACCCCTCCCAGTGAGTGAGGAGAGCCACTGTGGTCCAAATACTGTACTTATCCTATTACTGAGGGGGGTGGGGGTACGGAGAGATAAGAGCATTTTCTCGTCCGCTCTGCTGAATTAGAGGGCATGGATTCTGTATGCGAGGACTTTTTATTGGCATCTCTCTGCATATCTGCCTGTGCACAGAAAATTAGAAATAAAATCAGAAAGTCAAATGGCAGAGAAAAAAAAGAAAAAACAATTCCAAGATGGAGATATTGGAAAAACTAATAAGGATTTTGTTGGTGTCTGTCGACACGGCAATCTGATAATAAGAGCAGCTTGGCAAGGTTAGACTGGATGGTGTGTGTGGAGGGATGAGAGGACATTGTTTTGCTCAGATGGCCACCTGGTGTGACTACAGTACAGGGGGAGGATGAGAGCAAGCTTTTCCTCTATTAAGAAGCCATCCTCCCTTCCTCGCCCACCACCCCTAACTCATCCCGCCCCCTGAAACAGGGGCAAGAAGTTGTCAAGATTCTCAACCTTTGAGCCGAGCCCTTCAAATACGGGAGGCAGCCCATTCCGCGCTGAGGATATCAATTATAGATAGGGGTTACCACCGCGGCTGAGGATTGCAATGTCAAGACGGCAAATAGACAGCTGTGGAGAGCTGAGGATCTTTCTATCAGATGTGTGGTGATGTGTGTTTTGTGTGTGTGTGTGTGTGTGTGTGTGTGTGTGTGTGTGTGTGTGTGTGTGTACACTTCTGCGTCCCTTGTTCACAGCATCATATTGGTGTATTTTCACCACTTCTCCAACTTCAGTGTGCTCTCTCAGTTGGCTGACGGGTGAGCAGTTCACAGGCCGCAGCAGAGCTAATAGTGTCAGTAAGTAGCGGGGGGTGACGCGACCGTAATGTCATTAATATTTAGCTTAATAGTGAACCCTCTGGCACGCTACGATGAAAGCCATCCATCTCCCGGGCTGTGTGAGAGTTCTGATAACAGACAGGAGGAGGAAAAAGGCCGGCCCAGTGTTGTACACAAAGCTCACATCCCGACTCTGGGAGGCTTAACCCGCCAAATCAGTTAGCACCGTTCAGCTGTGCGATGTGCTCTCCAGCTTCTGAGCCCATTACCACCGTCCCTGGATCCAATCAGGAATCCAGCAGCAGTATCAGTCAATGCCTGCAGCTCTGACTCTACTGTAGGTTTGCTGCTGCACAGGGGTTGTGGCCTGATAGGAGGCATTGTGCAGAATAGCACAGCTGCAGATGATGTTGCTCTGCTCTACTGAGCTCCAGGAAAGAAACACTGAAAAACTCTCACAGCAAACAGAGAGACATGGTAGTTTGGGTGTGTGTTTTATGCGCTCTTTTCTGTACTTTTTCACCCATCTTACAGTCCTTAACACCCTGTTGGTACTCCATGTTTCCCTGCAAGAAACTCTGGTCCTGGAGAACAACTCGGTTGTGAAGAAGTGTGAACACTTCTCTGCCCACAGGAAAGAGTGAAATGCATCCAAGATCAGCACGCAAACATTCGGTTCAGAGATGCCTTTCTTGTTTATTTTTCTTAACTTAACTTAACTGTTTATATCAGAACTCTTCAATGCTTTTTAGACGCAGCAGAGACCCCTTACTACATATGTTGTATAACCTTGAGCTGGGCAATTATGGTGCATAAAATAAGCTTTTAAAAATACTAATTATTGACATTCAGATATGTATACATTATGTTTTTAATGTTAAACAGTGTATCCTTAACTATCTGTGGATAGCTTTGGGCAGTAAGCATATGGTCAATGTTGTTTTTATTCTTTTTACAAAATAGAATTTATCTTGATTTTTTTATCTAAAAAAAAAAACCTCTATAATTTGGTGACCCCCTGCAGTAACTCTGAGGACCCCCCAGAGGTCACGGACTGCCTGTTAAAGACCTCCGTTTTTTCTCTCTTTAAAATTTAACATTCTGTACAATTTACTGACACCATTACAGGATGTCTGGATATTCTCGGATGCCATTTGGAGTTGTACAGAAATGTGGAAAGCATTCTGTGCTGGACTTTAAATAAGCAGCTTGTGCCACTGTTTCAGTTAATGTGCAATACTCACTTGTACTAGCTGCTCCTGCGTGTCAAACTCGCGGCAACAGTTCTCCCAGTGGCAATTTGTCTCATAAACCACCTCTGGCTCCTGTTTGCTCTCATCCTTGTCCCCTTCCTCTTTCACCAGGGTCATCCCATCCGGATGGTCCTGAGAAACAACAGTGGGGGAAAAGCACTCGTTCAACAACTAAGCATGTTAAAATAATGTGAATAAATGTGCCTAATACCAGGCTTGATGCAAAGTGTAAAAGCTACAGGAACCGCCTTCCTCTCCCCGACATCAGTCCATCCAAATCTGTGGTGAAAGTATTTTTTTTATGGCCCTGCTGGTTTACATCTAAGACACAGCCAAAAGTGATTTGGTCACAGGTCTAAGCCACAGTGCCCCTGTGAATCTGGCCTTGTTTGGCTGCCTGGGAGAAAAGTGCACACAGCGGAAATGTAGCGCTGAAAGCCCCGCTCTGTATTTGGGGGTTGTTATACGACAGGACCGGGGCGAGTATTTGAGGAATCTAACCCCCTTTTCCTGCTGTAGGTTGCTCTATTAGCTCAGACATATTTCACTGTCACAGTTAGGAGAATGAGTGGAAGCAGAGAGCTGGTGTGGGCTAATGCAGGAGAGAGTGGACTTCCACCACACACCTCAGGCTGAATCTGCTGCAGCTGCCGCCTGAATATCGACTCTGATAAGGTTTTTCCTGCAGATACAAACACTTGCTGTTCTCTTTCCTTTTTCCAGCCACTTAAAAGTCTGATTAAACAAAAGCAAAAACAATTTCCTTCTAGTCTCTGAAAGATCAATGAAATGTTTCGCTTCGGAAACAGCGACTGATAAGAGGAGGGTTGGAAACACAGAGAAACAGCCGAATAAATACAAACTGTGGCTGGTAAGCTTGTCTATTGTTGGAGCCACTTTGGCAGGTGACCAGTCATTACACAGGCTTCCTATTCTAGAGAAAAAAATCTAAAAATAAAAAACAGGCTGGTGGATTCTAGGATTGACCAACCAGTCGTATGGTACTTTTCTGCCATAAAGATATCCAATGGAGCCAGTGAGTGAAAATGTATTTTTATGTTGCTGATAAATGTAGAGCATCCTGACCTGCACGCTCACTGCGCCCGGGCTCGGCAGCTCCTCCTCTGGTTTCATTTTGGAGCGTTTGTGGTGCATTGGGTCTCCTGTGCTGCTCACTGCAGATTCACTCGTTGGTTTAGTCTGTGGAAACAAAATATTTTTCATTGTTTCGAGCTTCCTGTGACATGGATATAGCTGTATAGATGATTTAATGTCTCATTTTGCAATGTATTTTTATGTTATCCTGTATAGAATCATTAAAAATACATGTGATGCTTATAAGTCAATCCATCATTTACCTAATCAAGCAAGAAGAAACAACTGGGGTTGAACAATAATGATTTCCGTGTGCTGTGCAAATGAAAAACTATGCAATTCACTGTATCACATTAGCTTCTCTAATCACAGCAATTAAAACAAACTCATGGCCCAATTCAATGAACCATTCACTTAATCAATGCATGACCTGACTTTGGCCCTGGTTTAAATTCGCCCTTGGGGGAATTCTTGCTACATATCAAGCTCACAAGAATAAAAGAGTTAACATGTAGATTCTGGAAAAGGAAGTTTCCCTGTTTGTTCCTCTAATGTGGCTGTTTTTTCCCCCTGCCTCTCAGTCTTGTTGTGATCCTGTCAGTCTCTGTAACATGTTACTATCTTCACTGAAACATATCAGACTCAGCCATGGTCCCCAAAGCAATATGCTGTTCATTCAGCAGAAGGAAAAGACAATTTTGCCATGCCCAATTTGAAGGAGGCCTCATTTTGATGACACAAAATTCGAGCGATGGAAAACAGCAGGGAGGACGGAGTAATAAACATTGAATATTTACTTCAAATGTGGGCCCGCACATAGAGTAAAGGTTGAGAATGGAGAAAAAAAAGCCCCTTCGGATCCATCCATCCATGTCAATATTCCCTCTCCATATCCTTGTTCTCTCTCTAGTGATTAATGGAGTCAGCAGTGGGATTCTATGCTAACAAGCCCCTTGTTGTTTGCTGCAGGCACGTTCTGTGGCGTGCGCGGCAGTCTTCAAACAGGAGACAACACAAGTAGGAGGAAACTCCCAGGAGATGAGCGCGTGGAGGGGGGGTCCTGCCTGTACCGTGTTAGCTCGCTGCGTTTCCGCTGAGATGTGGCGGGCGTGTGACGCAGCCATCTATTACCTGTGATGATGAATCGCACAGGCGCCTGCTGCTGTTCTCACCTGTGAGGAGTCGTTGGAGAGGGCTGAGCGCTCGCTGGCGCTGAGCCCAGAGGGGGGGATGCCAGGTATGGGCCTCTGGGTAGCGAAGGCTGGCGACGGGTGGATGAGGGGCGGACTGTGGCCAAAGGCGGAGCCCACAAGGCCCGGTTGACGGCCAATCAGCTGCTGGTGCACGTGCAGAGCCACCGGGGTCGGAGGGTAGGCGAAGCTTAACGCTGGGCTGGAGAGAGCAGAAGGGTAGAATAATCAAAAACTTTACTAAGACATCAGTTCAGAGGCAAAAAAAGGGAGAGACAGTGAATAAATGGATTGTTCTGGATAGGCTCTCCTCCCTGAGGACAATTTGACAGGAGATGGTGTGGTAATGCTGGAACCAATGCAAATCCCTGCCAATGAATGTTCAGCTTGTTAACACACTGTGAATTATCATGTGGTCTGTGTAAGGCAGTATGTCATTATTCCACTGGGCAAATGATACAGATGATAAACAATCTGGAGTGTGTCGTACAGCCATGCAAATAGAGTTAAATTATTTCCCTGTTACCTCAACCTGAGCTAACTTTGTTTACCCTAAAATATCCCAGAAGCCACCAAACCTCCTCTGGGGTCTGCATTGACCACAGGTGAACCACCAGATAAACACAGCTCTGTGTGGCTCGACTGCAGCGGCCTCCATTCATCCTGAGCTCTGACGCTTCGCTCTCGCCGCGACCCATATGTCTGCTGATCTTATTACGAGCCGAGTGGAAATCAATGGGCCAAGACACATTTGGGGGCCCCTTCGCTTGTCATATCACTCATCAGTCTGTTGGCTCTGGCTATTTGGGTCCTGTCACCGGGACAGTGGCCGAGCATGCGGCGTGATTGATCAGGCTCCTCTTGCAGATCGCTGATCAATGGCTGTGGGTGGGGCGATGGATCTTTCCTTTCCCCTTCTCTTTCTTTTCTTTTGCTTCCCCTTTGCTTGCCTCTGGTACCGGGGCGTGATGTATGTGATGTTTCCACGAGGTGTACCGGATGACTGACACGAGCCGCCGGGGAGGCAGGCTGACTTGCTGGCTGGGAGATCGTCACCCACATGGGGGTTTGACATGGACGATACACACGTACTTTCTTTCTCTCATACAGAGTGCCTTTTAACTACAGTGATGCAGTGGTGCTGTATGTAAAATACTAATCAATGATGAAAAAAATAAATTACAGTGTCATTCCCCTCACGAAGATGCTCCCATTTGTGTAATCATCGGCAAATTTTGGTCCCTGAATGAGCGGCAGTCAATCAAAGCTCCTGAAAGACGTCTTGACAGCATAGGAGTTGATTTAAAGAATTTTAAAGGGGTAATCCAGGGATTTTTTAATGCGCTTTCATAACATTTAGGATCAGATTTTTAAAAAAAGAATTGAAACCAAAGCAGCAAATGCTGAAATATTGTGATTTTTAGTCCATAATATGGATACTATGGGGAAAACTGGATATTACATTTCCCCTAATACAACTAAATGTCTTTCATTACACCTCCTACATAACTCCTCAAAGCTCACTTCTTTAAAACCCCACACTTTCAGTTTGTAATGCAAACTTTCTGTCAAAGAATTTACATCTCAAGCCCAATTAGAGATACATATGTAATAGATAATAAGCAGAATAATCATTTTCAGTCAGCTACCTGATGGCTCCAGCAGAGAGGTGACCGTAGGAGCCACTGGTGGAGGAGCTGGAGCGAGAGTTGTTGAGCATGGTGACGAGAGAGTTGGGCGAGTTGCGGATCATGGTCTGCAGGTCAAAGCTGTGCTCAGACAGGGGCGAGATGGGCAGGGGACGCTTCCTGCTGGGCCGCGACGGCAGTCTTGGGCTCGAGAAACGAGAGTCTGCAGGATGAGGAGGGAGGAGATCAGAGGAAGGTACTGGAAAAGAATGACTGTGAAAGGTTAAAATGATGTTTAAAACTGACAATTAAACACTTATATGTGTCCGCATTCAATGATTTTGGAGAAGAGCATCTACTGAATTTATACAAATGGATCAAATAAGAGCATTTGCTGGTTTATACGTGATTTCTGTTTGACTTCATCCAAACTCTAACCTAATCTAACCCTAACAGATGACATTTTTGTCAATCATCATACAAAGGGCTCATCTGAATGAGTGTTCAGCTGTCACTTGATGCACTGCTTGCATTTCATCCATGAGAAAACATGCCTTTTATGTTGGAGAAATGCTCTGACTGTGTATGGTAATATTTAATCAAGTCCAATTTGACTCGTTATTCAAATGCAATCAGTGTTGACTGGAAATACTAAAAAGGGGGTTTGAAAAGGTAAAAGGCGGAAACGGCACAACCATTCTCTCTGCACATACAATGAGCCACGGGTAGAGATTAAAACATGACTTTTGTTGTCTTTTCACATGGAGATGTCACAAACAAGACAGGGAAAAACAGAGGGAGATGGAGGGAGGGGGGAAAGCGCTGAGGGGATGTCGTGCTTTGTGCGTGAACTGACACAATGACTTTGTGACTCAAGACTTGGAAATAAAACATTTTGAGTTATTTTATAAAGGCAAACAAAACCAGCTTACGCAGCCCCAATAACCCCCCTCCATATTTGCGTCCCCCACAATCCATCCATCTCCCAAACGTAAATGCTCCATCTCTCATTTGACACATCCAACGATTACAGAGCGCTCCATTCACATGGTAATCGGAGTGTGTGGATGTGAATGTGTGTGGATGCCTCTGTGGTGGCAGCGGTGGTGTTCTGGCATACACAGGCCTGAGTTTCGACTACCGCGTGAAGCTGTATGGAGAGCAACGCCCCCTTTACATTGTCATTGTATGGGAAATCTGTCTTTTTTTATGTCTTAGTGAAGGGGGTGTTAGAGAGGTGGCACACATACATACATACATACAAATCCCTGAGCGCACACAATTGCTAAATACAATGCAGTTTGTCACATGATGCTCCTCGACATGTCTGATTTTTCACTATTTCCTTCAGCTTGAACCCAACGTATAATCCTGCAAAATCAAAAAATCCTTTCTCCTCCTGCTTTTAGCAAAATTTGACACACCTGCACTTTTTCAACAAGCCAAATCCAAGTGCATTCTCCTAATTCACCACAAGTGAGAGAAGAGTACTGCCGTGGAGCAGGGCCAGCGTCCCACCACAGCACAGCCTCATGGGAGTGGTGTTTATTAATGCACAGCCCAAATGATAAATTGGCCAACCGGGGGAAACGGAGAGAGGAGCATCCTGGCTCGTAGCAGGACTGTCCCTCTAATTTCCTCTTGATTTATGGACGGGATGGCTGGTTACGTGCCGCGTCATTAATTCTTGTGGCCAGGGAGGGTTCAGACACGCAGGACTGACGGAGTAGGAAATAAAAACTGGCTCCAAAACTGAGGTTGAACCCTCGCCGACACACTTTGGGGCCAACTGAGTGGGACGCTATGACAGAGGAGGACTGAAGTTGGAGTATGAGATCGGATAGATTTTTTCGCTACTCATAATTAATTTTTCCATAAAAAGACTGTGTCACTTTTTGGCATTTAAGTAAATTTTGCCAAACAGAGACAACTATTGGCTCTACTTTTATTACAGCACCAAAAATTGTAATCAACAATTACAATTAAATGGTTTGTTTGTGTCAAATCCAACTTCAAAGTGTGACTAAAAGCAAACCTATGATTGCAAAAAGCACCATATCAGTAGACAAAATAGAAAGGTAATTAAAACCAACTAATAAAGACCACAAATGCAGACTTTAGTATAGCGATCTATGAGAGCTAAGGCACTAATTAGGCAGCAGGAACACAGACAATGGCCCATTAAATCACAAATAGGCAGGACAGGCCCATTGTTTCATTAACACAACTCTCTCTGAAGGTAATTACACTGATGTGAAATAGACTAAAATAGCCGCAGTAACATGGTAGCCCAGATTATCAGCGAAAGCCTCTTGATAGACTCTTCTCTTTGTATGTTTTTTTTTCTGAACTCCAACAAAGCTTTAAAGTGTTAATTTTTCCGCCGTTGGAACACACATTGTTGAAACATGATGAGTTATTACCAGCAATGATCACAGGCGTTTTTTTAAGTGAGGACCGTCGCATCTCCACTTAAATTTGCCCCTAATTGTTTTGTTTCAGTCTATTAATCTTAAAAAGTGACACAGAAGAAAGGATTTCTCCAGTGATGAATGGCGGGACATTCCAATTCCCACTTAATAGCAATTAATTTTCTGATACCCGCACAAGTTTGGCTAGTTTTAATTAGTTTGTTCAGAGGAATGGAGGAACTTCACCCCGGATTTCCATGAAAGCGGCGTCTGCCTGACTAAATACATTCTCATCAAAGGGAGCGGGGTGAGGCTGTCTGACCTTTCTAAGATTCACAGTGCGTTTAATTTCCTATTTACACTTTAAAATAACTCATTAGTATAAGTCCTCTGCACACAGTCCTGAGCCCAACACATTAAGACAATAGCTCATTTAAATGATGTCAAAGTAAAGTTGCAGGTCCCTCCTCGCCGTCGTTGAGCTATAGCTTCAGCTATATATAGCAGGTGTGTTGTAAAGGTGCACTTTAGAGATGGAATTCCCACTGGGGCCACCCATGCTATAATGTGCAGGTATGCACTCATAATACTTAAAGGTGTAATCCCAGGAGGCACGGATCTGGTGGGTGTCTTTTCACCAGCTGCTTGAAAAATTCTGTTCTTTAGCTGTCTATGTTATCTAAAACTGAATAAACATAACTTCAGTGACTACAGTATAACGTGTAGTTAGAATATGCTACATATTGCATGTTGCTGTTGGTCGGAAACCTGGTACGTCCAAAACCGTAGTTTTTCAGGAATGTAAGGTTTTGCTGAGAGTTTGAGGATCCAATGGTTTTACACAATTAAGTCAAAAGCTCGTTTTAAAAACTTTATAGAACTCTCACACACAGTGACCTATAGCACTGATTTATGAGGGAAAATAAAAATGACCAAATATGGAGGTACAAGGTTTCCGCTAGACAGCGACAATACTGAAATACAGTGATATAAATGCTGTTGTTGCCTTTTTGTTTTGTTTTTTCAGAAATTGTTTTTTTTATATCAATGCTTCATTTATACATAAAAGAATAAAACAAATACAAATCAAGAGACATTTCTCCTACCTCTTACGTCAATGAATCATTTACCCTTTTTGTTATCATCTGAAATATGCATTATCACAAAGCTGAAAACAGGGCAAGGTTGACCATTTGGAGATATGTGGTTCTGTGACAACAAGGCTGGCCACTATAAATAAGAAAATTGAACGTTATCATAATATTCATCCACCTTGGTTGGGAAGAACTGATGCATAAATTTGAACTTGTCATCATCGAGGTTAAGTTCAGAAAACTCCCATGGTCTGTAAATCTCACAAACAAACAGCTGAACCTGGACCTCATGTCTGTGGAAAGTAACCAGTCCTCCTGGATCAGCAGTCCTGAGACGCTTAAAAACAGGCTTGTGTGCGTGTCATAAACGGTCATCATATCAGGCGTGAGTCATGTGTGAGATCAGACTTACTTTCCATTGCCTGCAGATATTCCATGTGCAGAGCGCTGGCACTGGTGGCTCCGGCTGTGGACGCCACAGAGGGGAGCAGGTCGGTCGCGTAAGGGCTACGGTGGCCCGCCAGCAGAGCCATCTGGTGGTAGTACTCGGCCGTGGTCAGACCTGTGTGAGGGGCTGGAGCGGGAGAACAATGGGGTCAGCGAAGAGGAAACGAGGTAGAGGGGCAGAAGGAAGACAAAATGTAGTGCATTACACAACCCTGCGTTCATTTACATTAGATGATAATCAGCTCAGCAGAACAGTAATGAGCACATTAGCAACACCATCAAGTTAAGCAAAACAGCTGCACAGGGAGCATCACCTGAAGTGGAGAGCCTCACTGGGGATTACCGGATGCTTGCTCAGAGATTACAGTGAGGTTGCATTAGTGTTTGATTGATGCACAGTATAACTGAACGTGTTACAATACAATTCTTTAACAGCCTCTTCTCTTCTTCTCACTGTTCCTTGATCACTTTGGAGAGACTGTGTATGCCTGTGCGTGTGTGTGTGTGTGTGTGTGTGTGTGGTAAGAGTATGTGGGCCGACACATCTTTTGCCAGAGATGGTGCCCGTGTGTTGTACACATCAGGGCTGCAGTCTGCAGATATGCAACCTGCTCCTCGACTGTGCTCCTTTAAACTCTACAGGAAGACAAAAGGCCTAAAACGTATCTGCATGCACAAAGACACCGCAAACGATTCTGCCTCCACTTCACTTTCTCTCTTTTTTTTCTCAAAATGCCTCTCTTTTCCAAGTCCTTCCCTTAGTTATAGAGTGTAAGTCCTTGAACTGGAGCCTAAAAATAAACATCTGGTGGTGGGCTTCCTTATGCAAATATCCTAAGAAAGAGAGAGGAAAAGACTAACACTGTGGTTTTGGATGCAAATAGAGAATCGGTTCAGACCCACAGAGTGCTGAAGCTCTTTTTTCCCCTCACTGAAGAAATAAAGAGAAAATAAATAAAGAAACGCTGTATGAGGAGATTTCCTCTTAAGGTCTGTATGCCTGCAATATGCATCCATGATTGGTTGAATGAATGTTAGAAAAAAAAATCTAAATTAATTCGATCTGGGTATTATGTCTTCAGTAGAAGGGGGGAGTTTCTTAATTGTCTCTGCTGTTCCGCCTTAGCTTTGCTTTTGCATTCAACCGTAATATGGCCCATTCATTATCCAACACGCACAGAAAAAGGGCTTTGCAGAATTTCTAAATCAGAAATGTTGGCATCTGAGATCGATCCTGAGGGCAAAAAGAGGGAGTGGGGGCAGGCTGTCAGTGTGGCACTCGGGCAGAGATGTGCCTCAGGACTTGGTGAGCCACCGGGTGCTCTTCAGCATTACAATAGGATCAGGGGCAAGCTTACCTCTGAACCCCACCTCACATAGAAAAGAGAGAAATATTGTGTAAGGAAAGAGGGAGGGGGAAAAAAAGATGTGAAAGAAAATGTGTGGCAGCAAGAGGGTGGCACTAAATCCCACCCACTTTTAAATCTCCATTAGATTCTGTTAATTAATTCATCATTATTCAAATGTACATTTTGGTAGAGAAAAAAAAAATTGCATATTGAAGACGGAGGCTCCCTGTTAGCGCGGTGATATACTAACAACACAAAAGCTGATGGGTTAATTAATCACTGGATTGATTAAAGGAGTAATTAGGTGCCTCATTCACAATTCACAGCATTATGAGCTGAAAAGGGGGATCGTGTGGTAGGTTGGAGAAACTATTTTCATTTAAAGCAAGCCGAGACTGGTGCACATTATGTTGTGGTAATGGAAAAATTGGAGGGTAGAGAGTTTGAGTATATACAGCACTTCCTGTTTGAAAAGAGCGATGTTGGAGAGCAGGAGGGCAGGAAAGGAGTTGAGTGAGACTCTTGGTCTTCACTCAGCTTTTAACAGACCTGGATGAGATGAAGTCGAGTGCTCTGGTGGAGGGGAGATGCGCCCTGCTATCTGCGTTTCACAAATACACTTCAACAGAAGGTGGGGAGCTACAGTAAAGTGGGTCTCTGTTGCTGAAGTGCAGGAAAGGTTGACGGCTGATGACATGTGGGCCAAAACAGGTCATCGGGCTATTTCAAGACCTTTAAGGTGAATGTAGAATTAAGCTTACTTTTACCTCTGGCTGGTACTTTGTTTTGCAGCTTTGTTATTCTCATTCTTGATTATTCTGTCACATATTTCTGCAATCACACATTTAATTATCTAGTCCATACAATGTCTAAAAAACAGGGAAAATGCCAAAGACAAATTCCAGAGGCCAAAGCAAAGTTTTAAAACTGCTTGTTTTGTCCCTCTAGCAGTCTACATTTGTATATAATAGAAAAGAGCAACATTTGCAAAGCTTTTTTTTCCTCAATATATGATCTAATCATTTCCTAAATTCCCACAATCTAAATGCTATCATTTCATTACACGACACTAACTTGCTAAATGTTTGTTTATATTTTTAAATCATCATTTTAAATAACTGAACTGATTTTGGTGTCAACTTTAATCTATTTCTCAGTCCAAATCCATCTTGAGATCTCAGGAAACAAACGCTCCCTGTAGGACGCCACAGCATATCTCCCTCCCGCCCTGAACTTGAATCCGACCCTCCCTCTGTGTGAGCGCTGTAACTGTACGTGACCCTGCCGCTCACTGATGCATCCTCCTGAGGTCTCTGACATGACTCACAGATCAAAAGGATTAGCCTCCCTCCAACCTGCACCCCCACCCACACGGATCGCTCCATGCTCATAATACTCCCATCCACCACCTCCCTCGCTCAGATAACATCTCACCAACCCCTAGGTCTTAATAGAGATGGATCTAGTTGCCTCTCACCTGACCTCTTCTGATCTCAAACAGGAATTAAAACTGATACAGAGAATCCAGATTCCCTCTAATAGCGATCGAACCTCACTAATCAATTTCAACAATCATTTTTAAGGGTTGTTGTCACCCATTTCTGCTCCACTGGGGTTGTGTGCAGACATGTGTGTGTGTGTGCGTGCGTGCGTGCGTGCGTGTGTGCGTGCGTGCGTGCGTGCGTGCGTGCGTGCGTGCGTGTGTGTGTGTGTGTGTGTGTGTGTGTGTGTGTGAGAGTGCTTGCATCATGGTGTATGTTTCACTTTATTCACCATCTGCAGGGCTGAGGCCCCGTGTGGCCGACAGAACCGAGATGGAGGGGCTGCTGTGAAGCGAGCGGATGTAGTCCATGTATGGGTTGATGTAGGGGTGCGGAGGGTGAAAGGGCGACTCCGCCCCCACAGAGGGGTTCCGCTGCGGTGAGATCCGGATGAGGGAGATGTCGGAGAAAGCTGGACTGCCCGCCAGCCCAGGAGGCCTACGGAGACACACAGAGAAGAAAATATAGAAAGAACATGAATACATATTTATTCAAAGTCGAAGTTTGAGTAAAACTTGTGTCTTGATTTTAGGATGCCACTTTACATCTGACCACGGACAACAAACGAAAACTAGCTTCTTTGCTAATTTTGGCATATTTACGGCAATGTTCATCAATATGCACTGTCCCTGACAAATAAAATGAATAAATAAATAAACTTACAGCATTCACACGCATTGACTGAGGGAAATGAGTGTGAATGCTGTCAACATTGATGCTCATAGGACATATATTTGGATGATAATAGATTGAAAACTTGCTGTTTGATAAAGTTTGATTGAGACTAATTAAGTCACCACATGTGGGATAATAAGATCTTCTGATTTGATTCAGCTCTTATGACACAAACATCAACAAGTCTTTGATCAATGATTCCACAATTTCAACATCATGCTTATTTCATTAGGCCTGACAGGCTCTCCTCATCCAGATTTTACTACCGTGGGTGGACTGGCAGCGGCAGAGCCAGACAAATGCACTGTGACACTATCTCTCTCCCTCCATCTGCAAGGCAGAGAGGAGAGCGCTGCATTCCAACTGCTCCCTACGCAGACATTTCCTCAGATCAAAGGCAGCTTTCACCACGGTGTCTTAATCAGAGGGAAACGTTAGACCGAACTCACCGCTGGCCAGCGCCAGACAAGCAACGCTACACCACTTTACTCAGATGACTTCAAACTTGGCTTTGAGCAGAAACCGTGTACAGGATTGCACATGACGGATACAATGTTGTACAAAATCTATCAGCAAGTCTCAAACAATCTTTTTCTTAAAATAGAAAATACGATCAGGCTATTTTTCTTTTCTTTTTTATCAAGAACCTTTACTGTGAATCGTTTCTGTGGCATGAGATGTGAAATAAAGTTGAGAACAATCAAGAAAACTTTTTAAGGAGCCAAGTTTGAGATGAACTAATTTGTCTCCCTTCTTATAATTGGCTAGGAGGGCAAGGAAACTTCATAATGATGGCCTTCACCACAAAGGCCTTCCCCCGAGGATGTGGAGAAATCCACATATCAGCCAGACATTAACAGGCTAAGAGATTAGACTGAATTAGCCCCTCCACTTCTCTGTGGCTCCCCAGTGGACCAGTCTACTGTGACAAAAGACCCCAGGAGAAGGAGAGGATGAGCGGAGGAGGGAGGGAGAGAAAAAGTAGGGGGTGGGGGTTGAGAAGGAGGTGAAGGAGGGTGGGAAAAGATGAGAGAAAGGGGAAGTAAGAGTGAGAGAGACCTGGCCCAGAGTTTGTCTCACGGTGACCTTGAGCAAGGCCGGGGGAGTGGAACAGCCCAATTACGACCTCCGCCCTGTCCCTTGATCCCCTACCAGCCCCTCTGTCCCTCCACCTCACAGCCCCCCTAATGAAAGAGCTCAGGCCAGGACAAATAATGAGCACTGAGGAGCGGAAACAACACACACACACACACACACGGACAGACATGTGTACACAGGCATTCACACATACAAACTTTCTGTAATGAGCCCAAAGGGACAATGGGACAATAGTTTAAAGGCTTTCACAAGTGTGTGACAACATGTCTCAGTGATGCTGAAGCAGGTGTATATGGAAAAGGACAGTCGCTCTCAGGAGGGGAAGTCTCATTGGTAAAGAGTGCAAAGGTGACAGATTAAGGGGTCGTATCTGACAATGCAACACAATAGTCCCGGAATTTTTTTTCTTTTTTCCATTTGATCGTTGTTTCTGCACGTCTGCTGTCAGAAAATCCACCAGAGATTTTTTTTTACTTCCTCCACACCTTCAGCAGCAAGTCACGCAGAGGGCAAATGATGCACCTCCAAACAGGTGTGTGTGTGTGAAAGAGTGTGTGTTTATGATAAGTGAGTCATGTGCCCACACACCACCATTACATGCCTCATTTACACACATCAACAACACAGCTGCAGAGTGACGCTCACTTTGATGTCACATGGTTGACCATGCATCTCACACGCACACGCTCATGCCGCTGAGGGAGGACACAAAACAGAACATGCTTTGTCATTGATGACATAGGGGCACAAATGAAATGTGAAATGCATTTCAAATCTTGTAATTCCCAGATGTACAGGGGTCCATTTAATGGCAAAGTGCAAGGGACAATTTTTATTTCTGTGTCCCTGAATATGACGTTTTAGAATTTTTTAATGTTGAAAAAAGACCCAAGAAGAGAAGGTAGAAAAGTTTTATGACTTCTTTTCCTTGTCTGGCCCTCCAAATGCGTCTTTGAGGAGAGCCAGACGCCCACTGTGGCTGCCGTGACACTCATTAACCCTGTCATGCATTGGCTGCATCTCCCTACACACTGACCCTGGCTAAATGCCTCTGCTTGGCTTGTTTTTCTAATTAACTTAGCGAATAAGAGAAGAGGCCTGGAGTACTGAAAAAAAAGAGAGGTGGTTAGAAAACAAAAGAGCACACATGTTGATTGGTAGGCAGATGATGGCGCGGGGGAACAGGAAGAAATCAGCCTGATGAAAGGTGAAAAGGGAAAGAAAAGAGAAAAGAGGTGTGGAGAGAGACTATAAGGGAGGGAAGACAGTTAGAGCGTGAACAGTAGTCTGGAGAAGAAGGAGGGAGAGTGTGAATATATGGACTATGAACTGGGAGGGAAGGGCGGACAGAAGACTGAGGGAGAAAGGGGGAGCCGGTGAAGGAAGAGGAAAAAAGAGGTCTCCAGGGGTGCAGAGCCAGGTGTGTGGGGGATTTGAGGAGGACAGCAGAGAGATGGATTGTTAAGAAGGAGTGCGGTGCGTCTCTGTACTTGAGAGAGAGAAAAAACAAGTGTCCGATCCTCCGCGTTCAGCCGCGATCGCCTTAGCAACTGCCAGTACGCATTAATCAACATGACGAAAGGAAGTAATCTGACATTGTGCCGTGTGTGTGCAGGAATGTTCACCCTGTGTGTGTGTGTGCTGAGAGAGGTGGCGTCTTAGTTACACCTGATTTAAGATTTACATCAAAGCCGTACCGCAGGCTTTCGCTGCCTTACCAGAGAGAAAACTTTTCCCTTCACTCCTCTACTTCACTTCATAGTTTTATAATTCCTAGTAGCCCTCAAAGAAGACATCCTGCAAACAGGGCACAAGGAAAGACTGAGCTCCAGACATATGGAAGCCATTTCCTTTCACGTGGCCTCGCTTAAACCAGCCAGAGCCTCTTTAAGACATCGCATGTTTACACGGGGGCGGTCTGTGGATTTTAAACTGTCGTCTCATTTCACCGGATGAATACACACTTGCCAAGTGTAAATATGCCCCCAAAAGATTTTGAGGTTTTGTGGAGTTGTGTGTGTTCATGTAAACAGGCCTTGAATCTTTGTTTGGAACAAGGTTATATCAACACTAATATTTTTTCGGGGGTGAAAGCTTCAGTAGAAACATACAGTTGCGGGGAAGGTTGACGACTTTACTTAGGACAGAAGGTATCATTGTGGTGCGGCAGTTAGACCTGGTGGTATTGACACAGCGGTCCGCTAAAACAGGATCCGCGCTTTGCAAAAATACTTTTAGCATGAGCATGAAATAGTTGCACATGAAATGAAAATCAGAGTTTCTTGATGTGTGCTTCACAGAAGGGTACAGGAAATTGGTGAGGCCAAATCCAATAATCCAGCAACTGTGAATGTTCATAGACCATCATTGTTTCATCCACAGCTGCCAGGAGTGGTCCAAGAAGGAAATTTGAAAAGGAAAAACAAATGCTGGGGAGTCACGATACCAACCAAAGTGCAACATTAGAAATCGCCATTAAGAATCACCAAGACAACTAAGAGTGGAAGGCAATGGAAAAACTTCCAACATCTTTATTTTGGACTAAACAAAAGGAAGCATTAGAAATGGGAAGTGAGGTTTTTCATTTGGGAAACAATCACAATTCCCAACCATGTCTCCTAGAAAATGAAGTTTCCAAACAACAAAAACTGCATTCGCAATTGTGTTTTTTGGGAAACTTATTTTCAAGGGGACATTTTGAAAACTTACTGGTTAGGTTTAAAAAGAAAAAAAAGATGATGGTTTACGTTAAAATAATCATGTTGTGTATGTTACTTAGAAAAGTTAACGTTGACTTTTAGTTCAACAGGGGACACTAACCAACCGCCACCCTACACAGACCCTCACAAACTTTGTAATCCGGGCCAATATATGTTTTTTCATTGTTTGGGAACGTAATTTTAAGGAGATAGGGCTTAAATTGACACCTGCGTTACATACCATCAATAAATACTTTGACTTGATCCCATTTGTTCACAACAACCAGGTATATAGGTATATAAAATAACATGCCATCAGACTTTTTGTGAAGTTTTTTGCTTTGGGGTTTTCTAGGTACTGTGTTATTCCTCCGTTGTTCCTGCCTTTCCCTCCTTTGCCCATCTACACACCTGCTCTCAATCAGCCTCCTTAATCCTCCCCACCTCTCAGGGTTTTTCCCGGCCAATCAGCTCCCTGACCCGCCCCCCCTTTCCCTAATGACTTCATTTCCATCACCTGAGCGTCTCCCCCTATCTTTCCACCTGCACGACATCCCCTCATTTGATTACTTTGTATTTAAGTCTTGTCGGATCCTTGGTTTTTGTTCTGTTATGATCAGTTGAAGAGTTACTTCTTCCTGTTGCCTACTGCGTTTGGGTTCAGCTTCTCCACTCTTTGTGACAGAATAGTTATGTCACAGGCCCCCTTACTAACTAATGTTTACAGCCAATTACTTCACTGGCACTTTTGTTGTGTCAATTGTTGCTAAAGATGCTGTTTAAGCCTTTAACCATGGCTTTTTGAGTTGGTGAATTACACACTCAAGTTAACTTGGTCATATGCAGGTGATGTCCCCCATATTTTTACATTGGTCAAAAGTGAAAATGATGGGGGACCGCCCATTAGTCTGACAACAAAAGACCTGCTCCGAAGTCCCTCCAAGGTCCCTGGGATCTGTTGATTTTTTTTTTTTTCACAAAAAAGTCACTACTATGAATGGGAACTTCCATAAATAAAACATTCACAAACGCAAATCATAGTATTTATTTTTATTGTAGGAGTTTTATTGTAAGAAGTCAAGCTAAGTCCTTGGTTGACAAATTCATGCTATTGCAGTGAGGTTGCACTATATTTCAAGGTGATGATTTTGTACTGGAAGGATGTGCATCTTCACATATATGAAATCTACAGAAAGAAAAGGTTGTGCAACAATACAACCTATGTAGACCTGTCTTGACACATTACACCTGTGGCCACAAGGGGCTGAGCGAGTTGGGAACTGGGGTTTAGGAGGAAGCTGGGATCAGTCAGGTGTCAGGTCCTCTCCTGACCGAGGCTGACAGCATCACACACACTCATTCCTGCTCCAACCTCAGCTCGTTCTCACCACCTCATAGAAACCTGTGCCCCCCCTCTGCTCCCCTCCCCCCTGACCCACCCAGCCACAGCACAAGGCTGCCACCGCTCTGAAAGCCTAAACCAGAGAGGAGCAAGAGAGGGGGCTCCTGACAGCGGAAACAGAAGCACTTTAAAGCTCCAAACCTTTTCACTGAGATCAAAGGGCCACAGGAACAGAGCCAGCTGAGACCCAAGGAGAGAGAAAAGGGAGCTGAGACACAAACAGAGGAAGGTAGAGATATATTCTGGGTTCCTAATGCTTAGATGGGAAAGTCATTCCAATGATTTCATTTTATTCAAACCACTGATTAAAATTGTGGTTTGATCACCACTGGATCTGGCTGCTTTGGCAAATAATTAATGAACATGGCGCTACAAAAAGTGGATACATATTGTACAGGCTGTCACACAATACAGGTGCTGCCACTGACATGTTCTCTCTTGTCAAATAGAGTGCTGCAGCGTTAGCATCACCCTGCTTCCTCCCAACAAGAAAGCTAACGTTTCGGCTCAGGGCTGTCGTCAAGATCAACTCCAAGTCCAAAGGCAGTCAAGACCAAGTAAAGACTGAGTCCAGAGCAAATCCAGTCCTGTTCAAGAATTTTATAGACAATAGGCTCTTTTTTATTCTAATATAGTAGTTAAGGACTTTGGAGGGATCTATAAACAAGATAACATCAAACTAATCAATGCAGAGGATTTAGGCAATGTTTTGTACAACTGATCCTGAATCAACAGCCAGGAACAACCCGACCAGTTCTCTATAGCCGAGTCCAAGACCATTCAAGAGTCCGGACGCAAGCACTACAACCCTGGTTAGGTCATAAACAAACTACACCACAGTCACGACCGCAGGATTCCAAATGATTTCACAAGTTCGGCATGGTGAAACCACACGTTAGCAACCGGCTTTTTAAAAGACCCATAAAAGCTTCAAAAATTAACAATTGGGGTACAAATTCTATGCCTTTAGAACTAAACGTTAAAATCTCAGACGTTAATTCAGGCATCCAACCAAAATCCCAACAATGACTTTAAGACACGGCAACAGGAAAATGCAAAAATGGGAACTCATGTTCGCGTTTTAGGACTCATTCCTGTAGTTCTCTATAGGCTACTGATTTGGGTTTCAACGTGAGAGCTCACCAAGGCTTTTGCCAAGGACTGAGCCTACACACATTCTACCCAGTGAGCTAGAAGCCGCCCCCTAAAGCCTCAAGTCACTGTTACCCACAAGGTAGGTTTACTTTCTTGTAGCTATAGAGCTCCCACACATGTCCAATGGTCTTAATCAGCGGATGTTGTGCGACTTTAAGCGTCAAAACTTTGTCATTTTTCTGAACCCTTTTTAGGATCTGGCATCCATGCTGACCGCTCTTAAGAGTTGAGCTTGACCGTTGGATTTATGGTTACCGCAGTCCCTCCACTAATATCTGCAGCTCAGGTTTGGATTTATAGTTCACTGATAGATCTCACCCGTTGATAGCACCACAGTAACACTAGAGGGATGTGTTGTAGATGTTGGGTGCCTTTAATTATATTCCAAACACATAACTGTGTTTCATTCACTCACGAGGAACGGTGAACGGTCCGCCTCGTTTCATTTAGAATATGACCCTATTCAATGCAGTCTCCACATTTACAGTACGTTGTTTCATTCATTGTAACAGAGAGTTTGGGGTCATAAGCAGCCTTCATGATGGGGTCAGTTATCTCTACCGACCTCATTAACTTCTAAAAGAAAATACGTAGAATAGAGAAAAGTAGCTGACCAATCAGTTTTTAGCGGTTCAGGCTCTATAGCTGCGTCGTAACCCTTCACACACATAACGAATGAAGATTTAGCTTTGCCCCATTAAAGTTAAAGTAAAAAGGATGTTAAAGGATGAAGTGACGCTTTAACATATTGTCTTGGCATTCCAGCACCAGCATCAGACTTTTATAAAACACACGTGACACATTTTTGATGCTTACAAAAACACACAGGATGCAGTTAATGTATTTAGGCTTTCACCTTGTTAGAGCAAACCAAAAAAAGTAACATCACAGCTGTTGCAGATATCTAATCTGTCAATTTATGGCTGCATATTTGTAATCAACTTTTTCCAATTCTTAGAACTCAATTTGTATATTTCTGGAACTTTTTTTCATGTGATCTGAGTTTCCTCCCTCTCTGGCTTGGCGGAGCAGACCACGGGGCCGTGCCATGGCTCAGTGAGGTTGCCAGGCGTTCAGGGTAACTATGCTCCCCCCGGAGCTGCGAGGGCTCTGTGTGACCCCCTGACATCAAAGGCCTGGGTGGGTTCAGGGAGGTGGGGATGTGCTTTCTATTCATGGTCACATCAAGCAGGATTCCCTCTCTGTGGGATACTTCTGGAGGCGTGCCAGACATTCCCATACACTGCACAGTCAGTTCACACACATAGTCTCTCACTGTCCGGTTGAATACCCACGACTCTCCTTCAGTTTCCCCGTCTCCGCCCCTCTGTGTGTTTCAGTCCCACTCACATTGTCTACATATAAGCACACAGTACATCCCCTTAGGCACGTATCATTTCCACGCCGCTGGAGTGATAACGTGTTTATCATCAGGAGTCAGCGAGTGTGACAAGCTCAAGTCATAACAAACGGGTCCAGGTGTCGTGAACCCGCTGAAGGTGTGTCACACATGAACACCGCTTAGATCAAGGCTCGTTGGCCCTCCTTACACAGAGTCATGGGATTGTGCTTTATCAAACACATCTTTTCACCACTTGCGTTGGTTCCAAATCATGAGCGCAATCGTCCTTTTAGAAAAGTTTATGTTTGCCTTTGCCACGCAGCTGGAGTCTTTTTTTTCCCCAGCAGACTGTTTCGAAAACCATTTTTCCACACTGCAATTAAATGTAATTTCAGCCATCGAGATAAGAATGTCTACCAAAACGAATCAGCAGAGTGTATAGCGAGGGAATGAAAACATGAAAGTGAAATTACACAAAATGAGGGCTGCCTTTTTTCCTGTAATTTCAAGGAGGGCCTGAATCAGGGAACAAACATTAAACACAAAAAAAAAACATTTTCATGTTCCTTTTTGTTTCTCTCCCATGCTTGATTTTGCACTTTTACAATCAGTAATTGTTTTGCATGTACCGTTCCACCTTCATCTCCACTTCAGACTTGATTGCTGCTTTTTTTTTTCAAAGCAGGTTGAATTAACGCTGCTCTCAGTCAGTGTTTTGAGTTCCTCTGGCATGCCCCGGGCTAGAGAGAAGACAGGAGGGGACTCCTGGGTGTTGAAGTGTTAAACTTGTGAAAACAGGGTTGAAGCACATCCATCTTTCCTTTTCCACTCAAGTAATGTCTCCATAGCCCGGATGCCTTTACACGAAAACTCAGCTGACGCCTGCAGCTAAACAGGGTTCAGGTTCCACGCCCCACCGCCTCCGCTACCCCAACAAGTCTAGGTAATGAGCGTGCGCGTCTTTGTGCGTACACAGTCAATCTCAGGTGAGGAGAATGAGTGTGGCCCAGGCTTGCGAGGAGCAGCATGGATCCCCCTCCTCAATTCACCACATCACGCTGGGCTGCTGAAATGAGCAGCCGCACGGATGGGCCTGAAAGAATCACAAACAATACACAGCTCTACAAGACAGCAGAGACACACTGCTGGAGATGGTTAATCCTTCAGACGGAGATCTGAGGTTGAACAACAGAAAAAAGAGAGGAGGGGAAGGAGGGAGTGGTGAGACACAGAGGGAGGAGAACAGGAGCATCAGGTACAAGGAAATATAGGTTTCCTTTTCTGCGCTGAAAAACTCCTTTTTCAGAATGAAATCCATCACGTTTTCCTAATACATACTTCGTGTAGAGGAAAGGAAATCCGGACAGAAGAAAGGCAAGTGCTGGTGGGAAAGTGAAAAGACACAGCCTACTTTATTCTGGCCATTTCATCCATCTTGTTGGACTAATAAAATGTCATGTGGAGTTCCTTGATATTTAATCATGAAAGGCTGAGTGCGTGGTGGTGCCAAGCTCAGGCTTGATGAAGCTTTGGGAGGCTTAAACACAGCCCCCTGTACATTTTAGATGTACCCAATGGAGGACGTTTCACAAACCTGCTACAGAGGGGACACAAAACTGATACGAAGAGGAAGGAATTCCTAATAAGCCTGCACTGGGAAACTTTATCTCTTACTTCAGCTAGGAACAACTTTATTTAAAAAGCACAATATGTAAATGTCTGCCACTAAATATGATAATAAAAAACACCAAGGTTAGTGTTCCTTCAGCATTCTTTGTTCAGGAGGTTTTCACCAGGAGTTGAATTTACCGTCTCCTCCACTCCAAATGTAACGGTTACGTAGCATGTACTCAACTCAAATTAGAGATTTCTTTGGGTTTGAAAAGTGTTCGAATCATTTGGGATAATGTAAGTACACAATTCAAGAAAATATATAAAATGGGTCTAGTTGTTTTTAGACATTTGTACGCTTGAATCCCTTTAAACAAACTTTCGTTCCTAACGTAGCCAAATCACTCACACGGAAATGTCAAAAAGAAATGGACACAAACAAAAAGCTGTGATCGCACGCATTACTGCACATATTTATGGTGCTCCCGACGGACACTCACGAGAGGGGGGGAAAACAAAAAAAAAAGTATCGTGGGATCCAGAAGTATAGCGGAGGGTTTCTTTTTGGCTCGCTCCACATGACATTATTAGATGATACTATCACACTATCAGATGTAATGGACGCCACATCTGATAAGTGAGATAACGAAGGGCTGAGAGAATAGAATCCCTTTATGTGATATGAATTAATTTGCATTGGTGGGGAGAGTGTAAAAAGAGTGAAATTCTCTGTGACTTGGAAGATAAACAAATAGAAAAAGGGAGAAGAGGAGGTGCAGAAGCAGTAAGGGAGGCGATGAACTGTAAACTGAAAACTGTAATTGGTCTTTCGCCCGACTTCAGATGGACTAGAGGCTTTTTTAAACATGTGGCCATATTTTACATCTTTGCGTTTTAGGTTTCTTAAATCATATATTGAAGGCCTAACTAGGAAAGATGGGGAGAGGGAGGAAAGGAAAGGAAAAGGGAGGGACAGAGGGAGGGAGGATGGAAAATGAGGAGAGCTGGAGAGGATTTATGGCCCTGTTCCCCTGGTCTCGTTACTTGCTGTAACCGGCCCCCAGAGTGGGATCGCAGGGTCTGGAGCCCACAGCCCACAGCCTGGGGATCAGAGTAATGGAAAGTCCACATTTCTACACAGCTACAGCATGACGTCTGTAGGGCAAAGTAAAAAAAAAAAGTAAATTCAAAGAGTCTAAAACAAAAACAGATAATTGCGCATTAGGTAGGCAGCAAAATATTCCCTTTCCAAAATCTACGTGAGGCTCGGTTTTTTATAAAGTATCTGTGAAGAGAAGCAGACGTGAGGGCAGCGGCCGCCTGAGGTTGTGGAGATGATGTGAGGCGGCGTGCTGCCAGTGCTGGGTAATATCTTGACAGTCACTGCTGTTCTCTAATAGCTCCCCACCAATGAGAGGAGGGACTTTCTTTTACAAAGCCATATAAGAACCGGCACGGCTCGTAAAAAGTGACAGCCTGCCACACCCATTGAAAAAAGAACCAGCGAAACGACTTGAGGCGTAGAATGGAATGCATCACAGAAATGAAATGTTGTTCATAAAGTTGATCTAGTGTTGGTGCCCATGAAATCTGGAATCAAAGCTGTAAAATTAGACCGATTCATTAATTGACATTAAATTAGTCAGCAAGTATTTTCACAATCAGTTAATTATTTGTTATTTTTTAAGTTTAAAATCAGAACATTATCTGGTTCCAGCATCTTCTATGTGAGGATTTAATACTTCCTTTGGAGAAGAAAAAGCATTATAAATACATCACACTGGACATTGTTCATTATACACTGCTGACACTTTATAAACAGAATGATTAATCCAGAAAATAACGGATTGAGTAGCGGATTTAGTGATTATAAAAAAATATTCTTAGTTTCAATCCTATTTATAATGTATATTATGATTATTCAAATTCTAAATTTTGCAAACTATACAATATAAAATGTCTGTGATGAAAAATACAGTCTGACCTGTAAGAGGAAAATGAATATGCAGTTGAATGTGTTTCATATTTGAGAGGATAATAAAAGGTGAAGGATTGCAAACAAAAAATAAAAATGAATAGATCAACAGACGCGGAAGAGAAAATATTTCAAACGTGTGTGTGTGTGTGTGTAAGCACGGGTGCACACACACACCCACACACACACACACATTAGCGCAGAGCTGTTGGCACCTGCCTGTTATCTCTTCCCCTCAGACCTGGTTTTCCATTGTGCTCCATGGGAGAGCTACAAATTGAGATCTCAAACATGAAGAGGGGGCAAATGACTCGAGTATAGAAAATCAAATCCAACTAATGTGTTACATGTGCAAATTCACAGGCCGCGTATTAGAGATTAATGTATTCTTCTTTTATCAAAAATGTACCTTTTACAAAGACATTTACAATGGAGCCTTAAAATGAAATTCAACCAAAGGACCAACGGCGAAGACATTACCATGAACAGGAAATATTTGTCGAGCGAATAATCAGGCTTTGCATGAATAAAAGTGTTATGTAATGTAATGTAAAAATCAATTGCAGAAATAGTGTGAATTTGCTTCTTTAGTTGAGATTACCATTTGCCGTTAGGACATCCTAAATCAGTCATAAACCATTTAGCAAGGAGCGCAAAATAAAAACATTAAAAATGCATGTGATATTTAATAACTAGGGAGAAATACAAATATACACACAGCGGCAGGAGCAGCCTCAGCGTAGGCAATCCTAGCTGGGTAAGTAGAGGTTTGGAACATGTCTTAACAGATCTCCACGGGTAATGAGTCAACCCTAAAACCTTTACAGGCCTTGTCAAATATCTGCTGTGCCAAAGTCTTTTTTTTTCCACCCAACCTGCAGGATCCATCATTCTCAAAATACACAGGTGCCTCCAAAATATCAGGGCCCTGTGCACCAGCTAAAAAGGAAAAAGACTACACTGCCCATTTAGGCTTCTGAAACTGGTGTATTACAAAAAAATAGATATACTGTAACTTCAATCTGCCCACATTTCTGCTTAGGCATTTATCTCCTTTCTCTCTAAATCCTGAAATTGCCTCAGAAGAAAAAAGAGGGGAGAGATACTTTCCCCCCCTCTTCTCACATTTTCAGAGTGGTGCACAACTTTCTTTCTTCCCTTTTTTTCTCCAGTGAAAATTGAAGAGGCTTTATGTCAAATACGGCTAAAGCCAGCCTCTCCATATCAAACAACGCAGCGCGAAAATTACTGTGGCGATGATAAGGCTGCCAGATAGAGTGGGAGAGGAGAGCGAGGGGGGAGAAAACTGAAAGGAAGTGACTCTACTCAATTATACTGCAAAATTGGTATGACTGAATATTTTTCATTCAGGTGACTGATAGTATCAGTGAAACTGCAATGCAGATAAATAAAGGAGCCTTCTGTCAAGAATAAACACCATTAATCATGAAGCCAGCTACTGCGTGACCGCCTGTCCCCCCGACTTACTCCATAGAGAAAGTATTAAAGAGGGGGGAGGAAATGGCGGAGGGAGGGAGGCAGGGAGGAGGCAAAGCAGTGACTGCACCAGAGACGGGTGACCTATGAAGTCACACAGAATGGGTTTTGGACAGTTGGAGAGGAGGATGAAAAAGTGGCCTTCGTCTCCCTCCCCTGCCTTTTCCATGACAGCAGCCATATCTGGACACAAATTATCAGATGCGATTACGAAATAATAAACATCAATTGGTAATGTAATTTATGGCTCCACTTCACATTCTCTTTTAGTCTAGACGATATTCAAATGTAAATATTATTAGCAAGTCGTCAGGCAGGCTGTGGTTTTTTTATAATCTTTTTTTTTTTTTACAAAGAGAAAATTGCAAATAACATTCACATCACACAAATGTAATGAAAAGTCCAGCTACTGTGTTACATGTTTGACTAAAAAGTGCGTTCAAGGACGGCCTTTAAACTGAAATCTTAACTCTTAACTCAGATCTTTACAAAGCAAAGTTAAATCACAACATAGACATCCTCTGGTAAAGCTGCACAATCACAGAGCATGTTTCCTCTAGCTTCTATAAAACATACAATTCAGACCCTTTTTGTCATTCTATTGTTTTGCATTGTGTGTGTGTGTGTGTGTGTGTGTGTGTGTGTGTGTGTGTGTGTGTGTGTGTGTGTGTGTGTGTGTGTGTGTGTTGCAATGCTCGGCCTCGTCCCATCTGGAAGGAGGTGTTGCGATAAGACCGCGGTCTTTATGCTAAGCAACACGCCGCTCCTCTATGCCCAGATTGGGCGCTCTGACAACAGTTTATGTAAATAACAAAAACAACACAGCGCACATCTTCTTTTTTTTTTTTTTTCTTTCTCAAAACTCTCTCCAAAGGCAGGGGACGGTGAGGGAGGGTTGGTGTACGGAAACAGTGTGAAATTGGTGAGAATCTCTGGTGCCTTCAGAAAATAAAATCTAGAGGTTAACATAAAAGGTGATTCACTCAGGTTTTTTGGTGCAATCGTTGCATGAAAAGCGGCAGCCTTAAGTCAATTAACTCCTTCCTGGTTCATCGTTTCAGAGCTGAGGTTGTGCTGCGTTGACAGAGACGTGCAGCAGCTCTCTCTCTCTCTCTCTCTCTCTCTCTCTCTCTCTCTCTCTCTCTCTCTCTCTCTCTCTCTCTCTCTCTCTCTCTCTCTCTCTCTCTCTCTCTCTCTCTCTCTCTCTCTCTCTCTCTCTCTCTCTCTCTCTCTCTCTCTCTCTCCCTCTCCCTCTCTCTCCCCTGGTACCTTTCAGAATACCTTCCAGTCAGGCCGGAGCCCACAGCTGAACAAACACACTCCTGAATGAAATAACCACACAGGCTGGGAAACACACCCTGACAGCCCCCAGCTGCACGCTACCTCCACACTGACAGAAAATACAGGCCGTAACTTTATTCATGAGTCACACACTGAGATTTCTTTTCTATAAAATCTCTTCTTTTTCAGGCATCTTTAGTCTTAGCTTGTTGCATTTTTCTAAATCCCTTCAAATATTCTTAATGCAGTTCTGAAAAAATGGCAATTTTTGCATCAGATGTTTTCAATATAAATTTTAAGACAGAAGAAATATGCAGTATTTAAATAAACATGTGTGTATATATATATATATGTGTGTGTATGTATATGCATATATATATGTGTGTGTGTGTGTGTATGTATGTATATATACATACATATATATATCTTCTTGATTTTGTGGTTGTAAGTCATTTGAAACATTTGCTTAAAAGTTCAGATGTTTCAACAAATTCTTTTGATATTTAGTATATATATATAGTTGTATTTTATAGATTTCATCACAAAACCACAATCAAATTGAAAAACAAAAGTTAAAGCTGAAGTCTATTTGCTTTAAAACTTCTCACACTCCTAAATGAACTCTGTCTGACTAACTCTTTCCTAAATCCACATACGGTAACTGCGAGAAAAGGTTGTGAGTCAATTGCTTATCCCATTAGACTGTTTTGTTGTTTTAGTGGCCCCATTCACAGCACGAGGGCCCGGGCACTCCAGAGTAAACTCTGATGCTGATAATTGACTTGTGACGAATACCTCTGTTTGTTCTGAGCGGTCTCCGGGTGACGGAGAGCCGGTGCTGAGCCGCGTGAGAGGGCTGTTTTGTTTTGCTTGTGTACCGTGGTCAGGCAATAAAGCTGCAATGAAAGGAGCGGTCTCTTCTCTTGGCCCCGACCTCCCACCCCCAAACTCCCATTAAGCCAGTCCCTGACAATGGTGGTGGCAGAGGGGACCAGAGCTCCCATGGAGCGCCTGTTCTTCACCGATCAATGTGTTTATTTAAGCAGGAAGCATCTTCTCTGGAGCACGAAGCACTCTTTCTCCTTTTCGGTTGAAGCTGGAGGTCAGACGTTTCCAGAGTAAAAAAGCACTAGCTTCAGGACAGCAAAGACTTCTGCTGGTCCTGGATCAGTTCAGGAGTTATGTTGGAAGGTTATGGAAACTCGTAAAAAGAGTGTTGGCATTGGTTTCTTTTCAAACTGGGGTTGTTGAAACTCTCTTCCATGTGAATATACGAGTTCCTCAGTAAAGCAGGCACCCACAAGAAAGGACCCCCACCCCCCTCCTGACCCTGCGGCTTTAATATTGAATGGCACATTGGTACCTTCCCCACAAGAATTCATAAACTAAACGATTAGCCTCTGTCTGTAATTGCGCTCTCCCTTGCCTAATAGGGGAGGTGAGGTAAAGACGGAAAAAAACAAAGGACAGTTAATTTGTGATTTCCTCTGCTCATTTGAAGGCAAATTAAGTGTCAAACAGCTAATATGGAGCATATTTCATTTTATGAGCTTTTAATTTAATTCTACTGCCTCATATCGCTCGAGCCCGTTAGCTGCGCTGCTAACGCACGCTCCTCGCCTGAAAACGGGGGCCATAAATAAACATGTTTCAATTAGGTCCTTCACAGTAATAGGATATGATTCTGTTCATTTGCCACGAATGGATGGTGGATGTGTCATTCTGGCGGAGAGGAAACAAGCTGCTGGGCGTTCGCCGTGTTTTTCTCTGGACACAGACGCCCAGTGCTGACTGGCTTGTGTGCGTGGCGGAGGGGGAAGCTGGCTGGATTGATGGAACTGCCGCAGGGCCAACCCAACTGTAATTACAGGCCGTAATGAGAGGCTGCATGGGGAAGTACTGCAATAATAGTCCCTGTGTACTTAGGCATATCTTTGAGAGGGTTAATAACGATTAATTCTGCTCACCGAGGAGAACTTGTCTTAAAACAATTCAATATTTCTCCATAAGCCGCCTCCTGTCCTCCATTTCCCTGAAGCGACAGCTATACGTTGACTGCCTCTGTTTGCTCGGTCTGGCTACAAGCAACATTACTGAGCCGAATGCATCACCTTTAAATCCTGGCTGTAGTGCTACGTTCGTAAAGTTTAGAAAGCTTGCACAAAGTCTGGAAGTGTAATTAACTCTAATTTGCCATCAGGTGGTTAGACCCAGATGTAATACCGCAACTGATGAGTGGTTCTTCTCACTGAGGAATTCAGTGCTGCTTTTTTAATCAAGCAGGCAATATTGTTGCTTCCCTGTGCAAAGATTTATAGTTTCTGCATAAAACCCACGTAAGTTGGTAGATAACACGTGTGACAGTGACTTCACAGATTTAAATAAGGTTGGCCACTAAACAGCTGTCTTATAATAATGACAAATAGCTTCCCTCAGTGTAATGTCATATTAAACAGCTCTATGCTTAATGGCTTGGATAAATAGGCCATAAGTAGCGTGGCAGAGCACGCCCGTGTTTCCACTGACAGCAAACCAAGCGCACAGATAACGCCTGTCCGGACAGAGTGACTGAAGACACCGGCGCTACGTAACTTCTCCCCCTTAATTCAATTCCCCGGCTCCGTGTTGTCCCTCCACCCCCTCCTCATTTCTTTCCTCCCCCTCCTCTAACCTGTGCTCCAGATCGTACCAAAGCACTCCTGACGGATAACAAGCCAGGCTGTTTGTTCGAGCCTGTGTTGCCGGTGCGTGTTCGCCCCATTATCTCTGCATAAGCTAAATGCTAAATTATATTTGCCATTTTGTTTGCAGTGACACGGGACATCAATCACCTCCCTTTTTTATTTCCTCCCCTCTCCCCTTTTTTTTCTTCCCTCTGCTGCAGCCCCTGAGCAGGAGATGAGGGGTTGAGAGGTAGGGTGGGCCGGAGGTGGGGATGCGAGGGGGGGGGCATAAAAAATTCATTACGCTTAGTGGCACATCAGCGAGGGAGAGATATGACTCCTGAGGAGGAGAAGGGGGGGAGTTGATAATGATGAAGAATATCAAACATAATGCGGCCCAAGTAGCTGCCCCATCCAATTTGTCCTCGTCGCGCCATGATCGCTTCCTTCATGTCTGCGGGTAGGGAAACAAGCGCCGCAAGGACGGTGAAGCATCTCCTGGTGGTGCTCACTGTTTGGACGCGGAGAATACAAATGATGGAGAAAGTAAAAGAGACAGAAAGAGGGTGACTAAAAAGTGTAGAGAAAAAGTAATTTGTCCGTGAGTGTAAGTGAGTGAGCTAAGGGAATGCTTTGAAGTTCTCTGCTGACCTGGCCAGCACCGACAGAAGCACTCCAGGGAAATACGAGACTACTGTAATAAGACTTCCCCTGCTTATAAATACTTACCACTTTCTCTTACGAGGCATGACACCATGTTTTACTTTACTTCATACTTGATAGCCTGTGCGTGTATGTGATTGGATGAGGCGGGGCGGTTAGCAGTATAGGGTTTACATGTCAGGAGCCCATCTGTGTCTGTCAGAGACGCATAGATGTCAGCAGAGGCAGTCCTTCCTTCTCTTGACAAGGCTTGATCACTGCTCTTACGAGACTCGCTCGCTCCCAGGCTCTCCCTCGCCCTACTCTCGTTTCCGCGTCTCTGACACATGTTCATTTGCGTGTCTCTGACATGCGGATCATGTTGCGCATGTACAGGGCCGTGGCCTTTTGATCCTGAAAGGCAAAGAGAGGCGCCCCGGCAACCACGAGGAAGATGCTCCACGCCCACAGGCGGAAGGAAGTTCAGGAGCTTGATTCGTATCACCATTAGGAGAGTTGAAGAGCTCGCCAGTGACGCGTGTGATGCAGCTGAATCAAATGCGTTCTCAGTGATGATCGGCGGTATTTTGGTTGAGTGTGTGCGTGCCACTGCTTCGACTTACACATGAAGAGGGGGCACAGGAGAAGGCTCGTAGATGTACCGTCCCTGGGTATGTCTGTCGTCGATTGGCACAGGAGGATGGAAGGTCGGGAAGAACTGCGGTGAATCTGTTAAGGATAACAGGAAGAGAAAATAAATACAAGTTATATTTCTTTACGCTTTGTAAGATCCTCTAAAACTTATCGTCTTGTGAATTTATTCTCTCCTCAGCTAATCTAAATAGCAGCTATAATGAAAGGCAGCGGTTGATGGCTATCTTTCTGCAGACCCACCCAAATGAGACTTCATTAAATGCACTCAACTAAAAGCTGCACCGCTCCAAAATGTTCGCTAAGGAAGTCACTGTAAAATGTCTCAAGGCTGATAGAACCCAAAAATAAACAGCGGCAAATAACCTTAAGAAAAGCAGCCAAATGGCACGTTTCTCACCATACCGAGCATAATGTGGTTGTGTACAAAGGATAACGTTGAAGTATAACCAATGAAATGTACAAAAAAAGAACAAAAACACCTATTATTCTGTTTCAATGTTTTGTCACAACTGCCAGAGAGAATCGAAAGGCTTCTATTTTTTTCCTCTCCCTCCAGATAAAACATTAAAACATTTGCATAATATGTTCTTCCAAGCCTTTCTCTATTTTTACCCCTGAAATTGAAACTGTTGACTAGATGCAGTCATGCAGTCATCTTCCAACCTTAACTGCACTCCACACCATAATCTTCAAAAACTAAAGCTGGAATTTTGTGCTGCAACTGTACATCCATTGTTGGACAAGTTGCGACGAGCAAACCGTGAGTGGGAATCTTGCTGAAATGCTGAGGGTCGAGTTGTGAAACTGGAATGGGTTAAAACTTGTAAAGAAACACAGAAACTGCAAATGACGAACATACACACACACGCACACACCCACACACACACACGCGTCCATAAAGCAACAAATCACTTCATTCACATACAGTACTATATGAACACATGTCACTTTATTGCCTGTTACTGAGACCATTGCCAAGTCGCCTATCACCACCCTGAGGCGAAGCATGTGTCAACATCTGCATACCTTCACGCAGCAAGTCTCTGAGGCTGCTGGCTATGTGTTTTTTTTGCTTGTAAACATTTGGAAGTGTGTGCCAAGAGGGCAGATGGCCAAACGGTGGGGTGCCCGACAGCTCTGCGAGAGTCGCTCCATGCCAAACGCAGCTGCATCGCCAGGCGAACGCAGCAGGTGTTGATCCCCCAGCACCTCTCAGGTCTGCTTACCTCATTACACATTCATTCAATGGGATCACTGCCAGCTTGGGCCAACACAGCAACAATTAAGAGGGGATCAGTTTGGCGTTGTTTGTAATCCTACAGTCTTAAAGAGGTACTCTGAGGATTTAGTATTGCTTTTCCATAAAGTTGAGAGACAAAACAGAATTGTCAAAATTGAAGAAGCCGAGGCCAGAATACCCTGACTTTTAGAGACTTTGGAAAGCTCTCTCTTAAGCCAAAGTTAACATTATACAGCTGTTTTCACCGTATTCCCCATGACATGAATATTGACTTTGACATGCTGGTGGAGAGCCTCATTAAGTCTAAACACTGGCACCCCATACAACGTGCATACAGACAGCAAGCCTCACACAAACCTGCTAAAGAGGTGGACATGCAACAGCCGACGCCTTATTTTCCTGTGTTGATATCCCCAGAAAAGCAGCTTTTTCTGATGCAATCTACTGAATGAGGACTTCTTCTCCTGTGATGTGATGGCACATATTTCGAGGTCTTGTAGCAGTGACAATGAATAAAGGAGAAGTTGAAGTAGAAAAAGTCTAGAGGACTCAAGTGAAATAGAGCGCTGCAGGAATGAGCTCTAAAACTCTCAGAGTGCTTTTTGAATGGGTTTTTGGTTTGATTGGTTTGTTCTATGACATAAAATACGTATGTAAATATCCCACTCTTGAATTATGATGCTCGTACACGTCTTAAGTAGTGGCTAACACGTTAAATCAGGTGGAAGCTAGCGAAGCTTCATGAGATCGGGATGTTGTTCGTTTATAGCTTTTTACTTTTGCCGATTGCATTTATACTCAAGATGATCATCTTGCTGAACAGAAAGTATCATAAACTTGAACTTAACACGAAACTTATTTACTGCAAAAATCCAATGGATGGTATTTTCTCGAGGGAACCGGGGTTATGCTAACTTCTCCGTTAGCCTACAACAATATTTCATCCCCGCAGCAATTCACTGTTGACTTTTGAATACATTTTTATGGTGTTATATTCCCAAATACACCCTGAAAATCACTGAATATTAGAGCACATTAGGGGTTTGCTTAGTGTGAGTAAAACAGAAAACTTCTAGAACAAATACAAGGGTTTTCATCCTGTTTTCACAATAGCAAAGATAAGTGGTAAAAGGCTCTGGCATGTATCTGACCACTCAGTCTCTGTCTGTTTGATAGTTTTCTCCTGATGACTCAGTTTTGGCTTGGCTCACCTCGGCTGATTCCAGAGTTACCGAGGGAGGCGGGGGGGAGAAGAAGAGAGGTTTCTGGGATAGAGCGATGTGCTGGTGGTAGACAAGGGCAGAATCTGCTTTGTTTACTCTCCACAGCTTCGCTTCTGGGCTGTCGGCCCTTGGCTGTCAGACTCGGAAACGAACCTTCATTTTACCGAGGTCTACAGTATGTACTGTGTTCTGGCTCAATGGTAGCACATCTGATCTTACCGATCCCCGCCCACATGACTTGAACTTTACACTAACTGTCCTGTTGGGTAATGAGGGATGACTGTAGAGATTACAAACTGTGAAATCATTTTTAAAAGACCCCACCCTTTCACCCCCACAGAGGACACCTCCATTCCCACATCCGCTACTCCTTATTGAATTACCCAGATCTCCACTGTGTTTATGTCTCTGGAGCTCCTCACTCAGCACAGCCATGTGCCTAGACTGGACGCCTTTTTTTTTCTTGCTCCTTCATCACTCTTTCCTTCCCTCCCTCCGCTTCGCTCGCTGTGGCTGCATGGCAAACCGTTCCGCTGAGGTTTATTTAAATTCAACTCCAAAGTTTACTTTACCATGGCCCTATCTAAATAGAGCCTGCCACCTCTTTTACGCCAGCGCGGCTCTCCATTAGCGAGGCAAACAGCCCTGTGTCACTGGAGGGAATGTATACAGTCGCAAAAGAACAGAGGGCGAAGGAGAGAGGGGGGAGAGACTCCATCCTGCAATCCATCTCCAGTGTTTCCTGTAGGGACTCTTTACTGTTTACTCCGGGACTAAATTGCCCCTGCTCTTCTGGATATTCAGGGGTATTCTCATCTCTCTAATACAGAATACAGCTGGAAGGCACATAGAAAGCAGACACACGCGTCACAATTTTTTTACCTTCCCACTGCGGCCACACACCACAGCAGCTCCAGCATTCCTAAAGACAGTGTAATCACAACGGTTTTGTCCTGATTGCATTTGGTAAACCGCCGCTGGCAATAAAGCACCAATCAAACACTGAAAGTCAGGAACACATCATATCAAAGTTTGCAAAGTTTTTGGAGACGCATCTATTGAAACATAGAACTTTTTTTTCCTACCAATTCATCAGCTCTTCAGAACTCTTCTCAAACATTTTAATGACTCCAGAGCAGCAGTATTCACTTTTATTACCTTTTTTTTATTATTCTTTTAGGAAAAGGGATGGAAGTCATTAAGACATGATTACAAATGGGTCTCAATGAAAGGGCAATTAGAGACAAACTTTGACCAGGCTCATTAATTCTAATTCAACACAAACACACCATGCTCAGGACCAAAAGCCAGCTTCCCCTTCATTAAAGAGAGGATGGTAATTGCCTTGTCCTTTATTGGACACTTGAATCATTTCAAAAGAAGGGGGAGGACAAAGGAGGATAAAGCCTAAAGCACATCATTTGCAATATCCTCATTGGTTAATCTCCTTTTCATAATGGCAGTTTTACCACAAAGGATGGTCACTGTGCTTTGGAACGCATGTGATGTGATACTTTAGGAGAATTTGAGCTGTCACTCACAATTCTGATTTGGGTTTTTGATAATACACAAACAATTTCTCATCTTTCTCTTTTGTTGTCATCTCAGCATTGTGAGTTCATTGTCTTGACTGCTTAAACCTGGGCTCCTCCTCTGCTCTGGCAAAGGGTTCACTGACTCCGCACTAACAGTGTCACCCTGAAGCCGAGGACCAAACGCTCTTCCGTAAACACCACACTTCTCATCGACGCTCTGCTGCGAGAGCACAAAGAGCCAGTGACAGATTGTCATAAGCGACTAAGGCGGAGTGAGAAAAGGGATGCCGGGGCCCGCTCCAGAGGTTTGTGAATTGCTAATGTGGAACATATGAAGCCTGTGCCGGGGCTGCGACTGCCAGATTTCATTATGCCACCTCTCTCCCCACTCATGATCTCACTGCTCAGGCACGCTCGTCTGCAGCGAGGCCCCGTAGTTACACCATAACTGTGCAACACTTCGCAGAACGTGTGAAAGATGCTACAGACTTTTGCTGTTTGCGTGTTTGCGAGTGTGCAACTTGTGACGCTCGTTTCTGGGAGAGAACACAAGAACATGTACATGACTTTACTGTAAAAAACCCAGGACAATGCAGTTCGGGGTGTATTTTGTTGCTGGTGTTTTTTTTACCTACTCCTGGAGATGTCACCTTGAGATATTTATACTAGTGGTCCCAAACTGTTTACCCAATTAAAAAAACAGATAGTCACCCCACAACTCGAATACTGCAGATTGGTCAGGAGCCCTTGGTGTCACTTTTTAACACACCCTGGGTACGTCACTGTTGTCATTATTCATATGTTAGGTTTAGGAAAAGATTTTTGGGTTAAAATACGCATGTTTTTAGGTGACTTCTGTATGTGATGGTATTTACGTAACTTCAAATAAGTCAACGCTGACTTTAGGTCTCACACAGGACGGGAACATTCGTCTCCTGGGTCAAAGTCCTGTGTTTGTTTGACCCATCCCTCCAACCCCACTTCCTTCCTACGGGTACTTTGGCACTGTTTGCTTGGCTGACTTTCGTCGCTCTTTACACAACTACTGTGTGTCTCAGTCAGATGCTAAGAGGCACTGACCAAGCTGCCGTATTTGATGAGGTGCGAGTGAGAACAGGTTGTAAAATTAACATCGGCACACTTTGCATATGACCATGACATATCCATGAAAACTATTTTAATATTCCATGAAAAAGCAAATATTCAACTCCATGCTGGGAATAGCTAATGTACAGCAGTTAAGTTCATCATTAAGCTTAGCCTTTCCCCCTCTACGACATCTGTTAGCATCGGGTTTTTGATCAAAGTTGTGGAAAATCAAAACACAAGAGTTTTCTCCAGGATGCAGTATTTTATAACAAATATATACAAGCATAGATAAAGGAATCAATTCATCATAAAAATGAATTACACTTGGGCTTTTTATCTTTTAGTAAACACAGATGTATAAGACAGATATGACAGCTAAGACTATGAGTGTTTAGCATGTGCCTACTTTGCTACAAGTATCTGGCTGATAAGCAAAGGAGATGCAACGCCACCATTCAGACTGTGAGTAGAAATAGTTTGGATGCTGGCTCTCTTCTTTTTCTTTTTCTCCCCCTCTGATCAATCCCTTCACACCCCGTCTCTCATCATGTTTGCTTACACTGGGACCTCAAGCTGTTTGGACATGTAAATAACACTTTCGGAGACTGTTTAGCTAAGCTCAATGGGAGTTGCTGTTGACTTTTGAAGCGCTTTGCTTTAATTACAGGTCCCAGATTGTTTCAGGTCTAATGGCCTAATTACCGCTGTATAAATTAGCCTAATGTTCTTGCTGTGCGGAGCTTTCTCTACTGTATCCGATGCTTGGGAGCTAGAACAGAAAAAAGCTTTTATTCAGAGAGGTTAAATAACAGAGGAATGTTAAGTGTTGCTTTGCCAATCTCTCTGCCATTCATCATATACACAAAGCTGACAGTTCACACTCTGTGCTGTTCCTCCGTCAATCAATAGATTTGTTTCTCTCCTCCGCTGTGTTCTCCTCCGCTTTTCGCTTTCTCCGTCTCTCTCTGCTCAATTGCTCTCACACCCTTAAACATAAACATTCTTTATAATTAACATAGTGGAAAAGAAAAACAGAAGAGAGAGTGATTGGTTAAAAAAAGAGAGAAACGCCAGCCATGCACGATAACAGACTCTCTGTTCATGTATACATTCCATCGCTACTCGCTGTCAGAAGTAATTTGTTTGTCTAGACTGAACAAGTCGGTAAATGCCCATCGTTTCTCTTCGTGGTTCTACAAGTCTGTGCATATTTGCACTGGGACCTAATGTTCAAGCAGGTTATCGCTTTGTGCCAATATTTACAAAGTTAACTTCAGAATCATTTTTCCTCCCACCAGTACAGCATCCACTTGACGTGCAACAATTGCCTGCCAAACTTAATCTAAAAATTTAAACAGATGAATGTCCCCTGCAAAATATGCATCCATTTGCAGGATATTTTCGGAAATAAGATACAAAAGCCTGATTTCGGCGACCAGCTTGATGAAGATAAAGATGTAGGCTTTCCTCCAAAGATCTCTTCTACCTCCTCCCTTCTCCATAAGTCACGCAAACATCTTGATGGAACTCAAGCATCTGTAAGACATTTACCAAACTGAGTGCATCTTAACAAATTGCACGCCAGCATGAGGAACCTTGCCTTGTTATATAGACTGGAGCTACGCACGCACACAACTATTCCAGGGGCCCCCAGCACCATCCAACCCCCAGTTATGCCCCCTTTTTTTCCTTCCCTTCCCTTCCCCGCCTCCCATTCCTCCCTGTATCCCAGTGTGGATCAGGGAGTGAAGGTTATTTCACGAGGCCTCTGTGGAGCACCAATCTATCTCCTACATTTGGTGAATTTCTCCAGATTGGGATAAGCTGGGGAGCAGAACAAAGCGCAATGCGTTGGTCCCCCCCCTTCCCCCCAACACCATCTCTACCCTACCTCATCCTCCAGCCTCCTCTCCCCCACCCAGCCGGGGAGAGATTTACACAGCAGTTTAGTAGCTGAAACACTGAGCTACACTTCTTTCCCTTTCTCTGTCTTTATCTCTCACATCTGTCTATCTCCTCCTCTCCAAACAGTGATACCTCTCAGAGAGAAGGGAGTTGATTCAAACCTCAGGTTAACTCACCAGGACTTTGCTACATTTATTTTGCTTCAGTTCCCCCCCTGTGTGATTCATTCTACTCAGATACAAGGCCGCTTTAGGGTTTGATCCTTTTTGAGATCTTTATTTAGGAATTGGAGTCACAGGAGAAATGAAAAGATGTATTTTGCCCACAATCTGTTTTTTAAAGCTCCTATAAATGTATTATCATTTATTCTGATCCATATATGAGCCAAGGTCATATCAGTGACAGTGGTTATGATTGCCACAGCTGTATCAGGCTACCTTGTGACAGACTGACCCTCTATAGTCTTGTGTCACAGCTCCTCCCTGGTTCCCTGTGCAGGTGATACTAAAACTGCATGCGGCTGTGTGATAGCGACTGTGAGGCTAATACACCTGCATTATAATAACACACTGGACTGGACACCGTTTGGGGAAACAGGACAGATTCTCAATTTTGAATCATAGTGAGAGGTCACTGTCATTTTTAATGTAATTTTGCTTACAAATTACATTTTCACATAGCCATTGTTCTCAATTCATAGCGTGTGCTATGAATGTCAACTTGCAGGGACTTGGTTCTTGGTTAACAGTGGTAATCCATCACAGGGTGCATTTTGTCACCTTTATTTTGATGTCAAAATTGTGTATTATCGAATGGTAATGTGGTTCACAGAAGTAGACGTTTTAGAAATTCTCCTCAGTGGTTCATTCAAGGGCAAAGCAACGCATTAATGTTGCATTGAAGTGAAGAGATGTGGATGTTGCATGTTGGCTCTCGCATTATAATAGTTGCGGTTTGAGAACACCCTCTGGAATCTACATCATCTATCTCAAGTAGGGTTGCAAGCTGATTTTCATGTGGTAAAAATTAGTGGAAACCAGCACTGCCTGGAAGGCGAGAAATCCATCCAAGAACATATTGTATCCTTTGGAATATCATGCATAGGTGATTCTACAAGCTTAACATTCAAAACCACCGGTGCAGTTTTTAATATGTTTTACACTCAAATGGCATTTCCCCCTGTACTGTAAGTCCATGCCTCTATTTTCCACCAAACCCATACAGACATTAGACAAAGTCTGTGCAGGCCTCTAGAGGTACGTGGCCATTATTTGGGCTAATGGAGGAAACTGTGTGTCACAGAGCAAAGACAAAGCCCGGTGTCACAGCAATCAGACAAATGGCTGCTGGGCTCTGCAGGGCCAGACAGGGGTCGACGCTTCTGGACCAATTATGTCTTATGAGTGCAACAACAGCTGGAACTCTCCTTTTCACTCTGGGTTCTCTGCGTTGCTGTCACCTTAGCCTCTCTTTCACCCTCTCTCGCACTCTTGCATCGTCTTCCTAATTCTTTCAGTTAATCCTGCTATGTCTCTCTCTTTTTCTTTGCCTCTCTCATTATTCAAAGTGCGTCCTCCTGATCTTTCCTCTTTCCCTCCTCACAGCATCCCAAAAACAAGGACAAAGTTGTAATCCGTTTACCGCATCCCCGTCAACATATTCCACCCAAATAATCCTAAAAGACTTACAACCAGGCCTAGGTACTATCAAGGGAAGGGGAGTAAAGAAGAGAAGAGGCAGGATGCACAGGGGAAGGCAAGTGAGAGCCATAGAGGAAGAGGGAAGAGAGAGGGAAGAGAGAGGGAAGAGAGAGGAAAGCATACAAGCGGAGTGGAGGAGTGAGGCAACAGACGGAGGGAACTTGTGTCACAGTGATTTGGGTCTTTGTCACGCAGGTGGCGCCCAGGGGTTCCCTCAGCCTGGGCAGAGAGACAAACTGGGGCCCATGTAAACCTTAAAGAGGATTAACCCTGCCGGAGCGCTTTAATGAGACCTGAAAGTGCCGGGCATCGGAGAGCCCCACTGATTGAGCTGCGCTCGAGTCGGCTCCCAACGGTCCGCTGGCCCAGTGGCCCAGCAGCGCTGCTGCAGCCCCGTGGCCTACAGCTGCCCGCTCACACTGAGCCACATCAAAGCAGCCTGTCTGGGAGAACCCCGAGATGGGAGGAAGGGGAGGCGGGTGGGCATAAGGGAGGTGGAGAGCGTGAGTGAAGGAGAGGTGGGAGGAGGAGGGAGATGAGGGTGCCTGGATGGAGGAATCCCTTATCTCCTCCTGAGAGGATGCTGCTCTGTGGTGCGAGATTGTCTGGAGCTGCCACCTGTCCCAGGCATCTTTAAAGGCAACACTAAAGCCTGTGATGGGCCTGACCTCCTTGAGCTCCCATTCTTTTATGTCTCTCTTCATTTTCTGCTTTGTTACACCCCCCCCCCCCCCTTCTTCTTCTTCTCCACTCTCTCTGGCTCTTCTCTTTTTTTCTGATGCCTCTGTCTCACTTATACCCTCAGACTCAGCCCTGACTCTCTTCCTCTTTCCCCTTTTCTCCAGTGATATCTCACATTTCACCAGGCTACTAGAAACATTTTAATTACACTGTGTTCATCAGCCTCCACTCCGTGTAGAACAATATATACTTGCGACCCTCCAGAGACGAGAGCAAGATACGGGTTGTTGGCTGAAGGGATAAGGGCGCTTATCTTTGCCACTATGTGAGAGGAATGCAAATACATAAAAGGAGTGATGAGATTTGGATACACAGGAAGCAAACATGAAGGCATGAAATAACTGATTCTCCTGTAGCACACAGAGGTGATTATCCTACTGGAGGGTAACTTAAGGAGGAGAGAAAAAGCTCAAGCTGAAGGGAAGCCCCCATGAGCATTCAGTCTTTCAGTCTCTCAGTTTTTCATTCTCTCAGTTTTTATGGTATAGTGCTTAGTGTTATTGTTGCCAGTGGTGTTTGCTGCAGTTGATTCTCCTTTTGGATGGACAAGATGCAGCCAATCTTCATTTTAAGCCTTCACAGCATCAGCAAAGTGCTATTGTTCCTGCTTGCCTCTCTGTGACTCGACTGATTAACCAATCTCATTTGAAAAGGAAGTAAAAACACAGTGACAGATGTTGTGACGATGATACCAAGAAGTGCTGAGTATTCTTCTTTGAACATCTTAAGTTCTCCGGAAATTCTTCTAAATTCTTCTCAGCCCCTTCGCATTTAATCTTGTCATTGTTAATAAGAACTGCCATTATTCCCAGATATTCTGTTCACACGCTTCAGCTTTGTGGCGAGAGCACCACATGACCTTAAGATGGTATGAAAATGCATTCTTGAAGCACTTCAAACTCTGCTTAACCCCCTTAAATCATCATGCGCTACAAAGGGGCACATGCATGTGAGAATATGGCCTATCTTACAGCATGAGATGCCTCTAATAAGCTGTATAAAAGGGGATCATCTGATTATCCCTTGTGTGCTGGACCAAGGGGCCACAGCAGAGCGCAGGCCCATGTTGTTCTTTCTTGATGAAAGGCAGTGGGTGGAAGGGATCCCTCTCCATTGCCTGCAGTGTGCCCCAGGCTTCTCTGCGCCGGCACACCGCTGGGGGACTACATCGTGCCACTACGCTCAAAAAGCCAATATTGAAACAATCACAAAGACAAACACTTACCCTTGAAAGAGGCACGTGTCTTCTCACCCCGGGCTCTACTCTGTACTCCCCAGTTCTTTTGGGGGGGATGTTTGAACCTGTACCCCAGCCAGAACACCAACAAGAGGCCAGAAAGTTTACTCTTTGAGTGCAATTTCAGAAGAGTGCGCTCTCTGTAACTTTTTTTTTCACCTACATTGCAAACACATACTTTATTAATTGCTCTTTCTTACTCTCTTGCTCTTTCAAGATGTATGGAAAGGTCCGATGCAGTCCATATGAACTGAAACCACTGTAATTAAATCTGGAGAGTAGAGAGGCCATTGTTGTGCCGATCACGTTCAGTTTGGTGACAGCTAGCTCATTCAGTTCAGTGGTCAGCTGCATTTTGATATTGAGGCAGACAGACTGACGCCGGGTGCAGCGGCTGGCGTGCTACGGCCCAGTAGACCTGAGATCAGCCTGCCGCAGCAGTTTAGAGTTTAACCCCTGTGACTGGACACCCACACCACCCCCACCACATCATAAAACCCCCGGACGGGTTTTTTATGCAGTGGCTCAGTGTTCACGCTAGCTTTCCAAGAAACACAGGGCCAGCATGATCCAGGTAGCAGTCACCTTTGGTCAGGCTCAGAGAGCAGCGTTACTGTTGTACATGTGAAGGAATCCTTCAGCTGAGAGATCCATACCTCCACTGCCTCTAGCTTAGCAGGAATGGTTTCTGAGATCAGTCAAGGACAGCTAGGCTTTGGTGTGGGGATTAGGCCCAGCAGCCAGATCTGTGCTCGATCTTTTTAAGGAGCTAACCCAAAGACTATTGCACTGATAGGGAGTCATTACAGCCTGGGAACACACTTAATGTATAATGTCTACTCCAGTAAACTATTGTATTGCATATACAGTACAGCCAGCTTGTACACTTCAGTGACGATCTACTTAAGCATTGTCTGTAAGTTGGCATATTTACTTTCCTCCACTTGTCTTCCTTTCACTAGACATTCTCGGGTGTTTCAGAGCAGTTTTAACATTTGCAAGAAAGCCATTGAAAAAGGATGTGCTTTAAGTCCTTCCACGGATGTGTTTAGTTTGGCAGAGAAGGGCAAGTGTTTAAGAAAGAGACACTTTAGAAGAAGATCCCCTCAGAGGAAGCAGAGATGCTTCGCCAGCAAGTGGGCTCACTGTTGCTGCAGGACCACTGACCGGCTAATCAGCACACAATGTAAACAGATGTCGGCGCTGCGCATCCCATTCACACTTCTACACAATTAAGATCTTTAAAAAAAAGACTTCTCCATCATTAATCCTCATCTCAATCCTTTTTTCTTATCCCACGGCAAAGCCCCATGTATTAGTGTCGTGGTAAGAAGGATGTGGACTCTTATCCAGTGTTTGCCCAAGAAAAGCGGCTAAGACTCAGGCATCACCACAATTAGCTAATGCTAACAATGGCAATGTTTCCTTAGTGCTTCTTCCTTTCTGCACTGAAGTGGGAGTAAAAACCAGAGTAAACACAGTCTTAGGCCGCGGACGTGAGGGGAGTGGGAGATCACAAGTCTGGGTGAATAGCAGAGATTTACCAGACCCCTGAAGATAAACCCCCCTTGCTCTCTTCTTGTTGTTCACCTCCCACGCCTCCCAGAGCTTCGCCACCACGTTAACGACCCAGCGACCAGGTGTGGGGAGACTGCAGGTGCCGTTGCATTTAGGCACATTAAGCACTGACACACACCGACGCTAAGAGTAATCGGATTTACCTGGCTGTCTGCTGCCTGGCGTGGCACACTATGCAAGCGCAGCACAAAGGCTTAGGGCCCCCTCTCCATCACAAACACACACACACACACACACACACACCTGGGATGAATTTAGGAGGTGACAAAGCCCTCATAGAGAGAAACTACTGCTGGTGGATTTGTGTGTGTGTGTGTGTGTGTGTGTGTGTGTGTGTGTGTGTGTGTGTGTGTGTGTGTGTGTGTGTGTGTGTGTGTGTGTGTGTGTTCACATGTGTATGGAACCAGAAACCAGAAAAGGAGCCAGTGGCTTTCCACACCTTGTGGCGCAGGAGTGTCGACAGACACTACAGGCTTCTGGTTCAAAGCAGCAGAGGGAGGGAGGGAGGGGAAGTGGAGGTTTTAGGGGAACCCTTTCGTTCTGCTGACCCTCAGACCGCTGGAGCTCATGGGGATAGAGCTCTGGTACTGGGTTCAATCAGACAGAATGGGACCGCCGCCTTTAGGGACACCCCATGTTCTCAACACCTGGGGCCAGACGGAGGTGTTTTACACACCAATGCTCTCATCTCAGATCATAAGTCTTCCTGAGCAAAGTCAGGATCAGAGAAGTGACATCAATGAAAAACACAAGAAGCTTTTCAGTGTTTTTTAAGTCAGAATCTGTTATTATCCATCTTCATCCGTGTTATTTCTCCTTAAAAGTCTTAACTTTTTGTGCATTATTCTTAGATATTGATTCACTATAGGGCTGAAAGTAACAATGATATTCATTATTGATTAATCTGCCAATCATTTTCTTGATTAACCGATTTTTTTTTTTGTATTTTTTTGTCTATAAAATGACAGAAAATAGTGAAACATGTCAAAGTCCAAAGAGATGTCTTGTTTTCAGTCCAAACCCAAAATGCATTCAATTGAATATGATAGAAAGCAGGAAAGGTCCATATTCCAGAGGCTGATTACAGTATTTCCTGCCATTTTTGACAATGAGGCTGAAACTTTGAAGTTGAAGCCCTTAAGATAATCAGTTCACAGTGCTATCAAGAAGAGAGAAGCTGTGCACTCTCATATTTAAGATTAAAGATCCTTTTAAACCTTTAAACCATTTAACCTTTTAAAATCAAATTATTGCAGATACGTTGATCCACTTTTTATTTTAGCACTAACAATAAAAACTTGTTATACACAAACGTGGAAGAAGCAGTGCAGAAGGAAGATCAAATCTATGTCCATCATGCCTGCAGCTGCCCAGCGAGCATCACTCTGCTCTCCTCCACTCTGCCTCGTATGATTGCAAGTCTTCCCGCCTCTTGAGCCCTGATGCACAAAGAAAAGCCTCTTGAAGCTCTACGGCCCTTTTGACTTTTCCTGCTGCTTTTGAACTCTCCATTTCAGACTGTGACTTTTCCACATGACCCAAAGCCTCAGAGTGACCCCCCTTCTCTCTCTCTTTCTCTCTCTCTCCTGACTCCTACCCCCAAGGCTTCAGTGATCTGGAACCTGCAGAGCTCCTTCACACATACCCACACACATACATGAAATGAGAAGTGGCAGTGTTGCTGAGTTAGGTCAGGATGTAATGGCCAGTGTTCTGCCCCTGAGGGCCCTGTCCACAGAACCATTGCCTGCTTTTGAGTAACCTTTCCCTTAAAGAGGCACCTTCGTGACTCTCGGGCACCCAAGCATGATGGAGCATTAGCTAATGAAGTGGCGGAATAAATAGAGTTACAGTATACGGTAGGGGTCCGCTGGACCTTTCATTACTGCCACTGGATTAAAATCGCTCTGTCCCACTCCGTCTGCCCCAATTCAGGGCCAATTTAACCAAACTAAACAAGCTATCACATCAAATCCTTGTCTGCAGGCTAAGTCCTGGCTACAGTGGCCACCAAATTAACCTCCTAATCAGCCTCTTACTCCCCAATCATCCATCTCCTGTTCTCTCTTTGCACATACACACACAGCTTCACTTTCATCTAACTACTACTGTCTATCTCACCTTTTCCTTTCAAATTATCTGCAGTATCTCACTCAAGCCACATCTTTCCCTTCACCTCAATCTCTCAGGCTTCATCTCTATTAGTCTCTCTCACCGTCTTTCTCTCACACAGTCTCTGAGTCCCAGGGAGAAAAAGAGAGAGGGGGGGGGGGGGGGGGGTCAGAGTAGGAGGTGGTGAGGTTTGACACGGTACTGCTGTGGGGCTTTGAAGTGTGTGTTGATGAGGGAAAGCAGAATACTGTGTTCAGACAGGCCCCTAATGAGGGAATTAAGAAGCTACGCTGGCCGTTCCCCATACTAACTTCCCAGGCACAAAACAAGACAAGTGTGCGTGCATGTGTTCACATAAGTGTGTGTGTGTGTGTGGAGGCAAGAGTAAGCACAAGAGAGAGGGAGAGGCTAATCTGTCAGACTTCATCTGGCAGTCCTGCCTCTCACCCACAGTAAAGAGACAAACTTGGCCTCAGTGCTCAGGGTGCTACAAACATGTCCTTGAGCCGTGTACTTTCTTAACTTAACAAAATCAACAAGTTTTCCACTTTAAAAATAAATAATACCAACTACTTTGCGGACTTACGATAGTGTGGTTCTAGGTAGCCGTTGCGGGGGTCCATGGCAAACAGAGTGCCTCGGTACGGCAGGGCATGGTCAGCCAAGTGGGGCAGGGAAGCATGCAGCTCCTTCTTGAGCAGAGAGGGACGTTCTTCTGTGGAGGTGGAGGGCTCCTCGCCGGCGGGCGTCGGGGCCTGGGAGCTGATGGCATTGCGCCTCTCGCGGTGGTAAGGCGTGCCTGAACTCTCGTCCTCTGCAAGGGTAGACAGATAGAAAGAGAGGATCTGATGTTAAAACTCTGGAGGAGGATAAAACAATGAGCTACAGAGTTACGATGAGGTGATATAAGAATAGAAGTTGGGAGCAGATGTGAGAATATCTCTCCCACCATGGTGGTGTTACATGTACACACACACACACACACACACACACACACATGTTCTGAACACCCTTACACATGGAGAGGAAGTCAGTTCACATAGAAAGGCGCGGGGGAATGAAGGAGATGGGGATCAGCTTTGTACAAATAAAACCTACTGGGCATTATGGGTGTAAATCTGCCTGGATCTGCCAGATGTGGGAGTTCAGAGGCAGACGGTGTTTGAGCAAATGGACACCATGGATGAAAAAATCCCAACCTCTTTCTTTTGCACAGTTTTGAAAGTCTTAAATTCAACTCTGTCTGTTCTTTTTTATATATAAAGAAATAGATTCCCATGGAGAAGGCAATGCAGGCTTCTCTGTCTGCATTCCAAGCTGCCCATTAACCAGCGCCATGAGTTGTATCAACCCCACCCTCCCTCATTCTCTTGTTTTCTCCTCATCCCCACTCTCTCTCTCTGTTCTCAAACTAAATCTGTCTTACTCTGAGGGCAAAATTAAGAGGAGTGGGGTTTCTGGAGAAAGCTTCCTGGCATGCTGGGTAAAAAGGATAAATGTGGAGTTGAGTTCGAAGGGCTGAGCTCGACCAGAAAGACATGACCCTTGACCCTTGGCCTGATCTGTGAAGTGACATGCATTGGGGTCAGCTAGCCTCCTGACCTGGTATTAGCCTTTTCTGTAGTATGATACTATACAGACTAACTCTGGCACTCATGAAGGCTAAAAAATAAGAAAAATGTTTTGTACTATTAGTTTGATCATTTGCAGAGTGTGATGCTTTACTTGTTGTGCTCCTTCACTCCGATCGAGACAGTTTGGTCTAGTCTATCCAAATCCTGACTTATTCATCAGCTGCTGCAGTAAATGTTCTTCAAGTTCAGCCCCGGTTATATGCAATTATTTTTTCACCATTAAGAGGTCATCAGTTTACTCCCTTTTAGCTTTACTGCATTAATGTTGCTCGCTGAAACCTGGCAAAATGCCGTTGTACTGGCGCCAGCGGTTCTGCAGTATTAGCAGCCTAACAGTGCAAGGCTCCCAACTATGCACTTCAACCAAACAGCATCCAACTGCCAATTAAGAACAGAGGAGAGGGCCATATTAAAGAGCACTACCTTAAGCACTGAAGAGGGCCGCCATAATGCTGTACCACTTCACAGAAGAAAAGAAGCGATGAGAAAAGGGGGATGTTAAGAGAGAGGAGCAGATTGAGAGAGGCGAAGAAGAAGAGACCAGGAGTAGCAACCCACGGGTTCCTCTTTTATTCCCCTCACTCTCTCACATCCATTACTAGCGTTCGGGCCAGCCGTACCTCAGCGCAACACTGGCAGCAGATTCAAGGATTCTTAACGCGGAACTGACAGCCAGAGAGGCAAGCTAGTCTCATCCACGGGAAATGACAGTGTCAGTTATGATATAAGTATTTAATCCTATACTGCACAGCCAGTGATCTTATTAAGGGAATAATGGCACTTATACGGTTAAAGCTGGATTAATAGGTCTGCTCTTGCAAAGCGCAATATTAACATAAAGGGATTTCAGAATTGGGTTCATCTCCTGACAAGGATTGAAAGAAGTCGAGACTGTAAACTATGCTGGGAGCAAGCACTGCTAAGGGTAGAGCATGGAGCTGTGTGCTTCCAGCGTGTACTCTTCCACATCCAGAAGATCGAGCATTACATCTGGGAAAGTAAAAACGATGTCTGGATTTATGAGATTTTTTTCATACAGATATTTGATGTTTTATGTATACTAAACTACTTAGGAGACTCAAATGCTGACTTTAGAAGATATATTATGCATTCTTATTTTTGAACTATTTTAACTTGTCATGTTCACTTTCTTTCCCGCTTGAGCCCATTTCACACATGCACTGAGAACCTGAACGTATCTACTCAGACGTATCTACTCAAATGTCTGAATCAGTTGGATCAGACATTAAACAGACTTTACCCTGCCAGCTCCCTAGTATGAAGTCTTTGAAATGTCTTATTGAGCCCATGTGTAAATAGAGCAAGTGGACATGTTGATGAAGCGGCTCATGCGAAACTGGAAGAAAACAATCATCCAAGGGTGAAGAAGAAGGAACAAAAATCTCTAACTGGAGAGACGACGAGATCCGGGAACTTCTGTCAGTAACGGCCAACGCCCAAATCTTTAGACAAATTCCCGGCACAGCAAGAGACTCGGTTGTTTATGACTAAATTATGAACCAGGTTCATGGCCGTGGTGTAATTCGCACAATGTCCTGCCTCTATACAGTCGCCACCCCTTGCCTAAACCAAACAGATTAATTACAGTAAGTTAGAACGTGTCTGATACACAGTGCGTTTACATGCACATCAGTAACCTGAAAATGGCTGTACCTCGGTTAAGGGAATAATTAGATTATTGAAGTTCCCACAGTATACATGAGAGGGGGTTGAATTGGAAAATGACGGGAGTAACTCGACCTCCGGTACAGTAGGTGACGCTCCGCCAACATACAGCTGCTCGGAATGCGGCTTTATTTTCCGGTTCACCTTTGTCAAAATCACAAGCTGGGGGAAAATGGACGACTTTGGGACAGAATTACGACAGAAACGGGTCTTCTTGGTAGTGATGTTACTTGCCATGGTGAAATCCTCCCTCGGTTTAAAGGTAATGCTCTATTTTTGTTGTTTTTTTTCCCATTGTCTTCGGCGCAGTTGCTTCCTGGTTTATTCCATTTCCAGGTCAAAAGCCACTGCCGCGGAGTGGGGAGGAGGGAGTTCTATCCCTGGCACATGCGCAGACGATAAACCCGATAATAATCCGGGTAAAGCGTTTATATGCCAGAGAACTCCGGTTACTAAAGGAGTTATCTAGGTTTGTTAACCTGGGTATGAGAACTCAGATTTTACCCAGGGTATGGTGTTTGGGTGGTGTTTGAAAAACCAGAGTACGCCCTAAACTTTAAACTGCATGTAAACGCACTGAGAGAGAATCTCCTGTTGTGTCTTCCATGTGTTAAAGGGTAACTTCGGATAATGTCCAGACCTGATTCATCGGACATTGTCCAGAGTTCATATGAGAAAATGGCTTTTTTCTTCCTTCTCTTTCTTCTCCTTCTGCAGTGACCCCCACCGCTATTTAGATATGTCTCTCTGCTCCAAGGGAGGTCAAGCGACTAATAGTTCAATCACAGCAGTGTCACAGTCCCACCATCCCCCTCCAGTCACCATGGAAAGCCCACAATGGGGGTTCATCATTCTACCGTATAGCACCTTAAGGGGGTTCATTACTTCACTTTATAGCACCTTAAATGGTTAAACAAACACTCAGCAGCGCAAGGGTCAACTGACTCCTGGGACTACTGGAAGAGAACCAGGAATCTCAAGTAAGGTTTCTCTTCTTCTACCTGCTGGTGGAAACTTTTTGTTTCCTTACAACATGTCAGCCGTGTCAAAAAAATGGACTAATGAAGACAGAGCAGACGAAAGTAAACATGCAACTTTGAAAAGTTCAACCCTGCAACACTTCTCTAACTCTGACCATCCGCCCAGCAGACCGTTTCCCCTTTTCCCTCCCTCATTTTTTATTCCTCTTTTATTTTCTCCTCTTTTCCCATGGTTGCCGCATCCAGTCCTCCACCAGTTTGCAGGTCTATTCAGCCCAATACAAAAGCAGCAGGCCGGTCCTCTGTGGACCAGAGGAAAGCATGCCTCTCAAAAAAACAGAAAAAAGAAGTATCCCGCTCTCTCTCTATGGTGATTGAATTTCTTAACATCTTTTCAAAAAGCGCTTAAATGCCTGGAGGCGAGAGGAAGAAACAAGCTAATGGTGGATGGGGAGCACTGAACAAATTTCAGAGCCCTTTCCTGCTCGCGTTTGAGGTTGAAAGCAAGCTCCTGCCTTTCAAGTTTCAAAGTCCTCCTTCCTCCCGCAGTGTCACTGAAGGATTTGAAAAGAAGGTAATTGTGCTCACTGCCGTCCTGATCAGAGCACACGCCCCAGCTCTTGTATTTCAGGAGCTTTCTCTGCCACTATTATGGTACCTGGTGTTCCATTCCTGCATTCTTCCTCCTTTACTACTCTTTCTCCTCTCTCCCTCTCTCTCTAACCCTCTACAAATGCACTCTCTCTTGCTCTCTATCCTTCTTTCACCCCCAGCATGCCACTCATTAAATCCTAAAGCCCAGGTCTCTCCCTTTTTCCCCCTTGTCTGGGGTCTCCATTGTAAAAGTGGTGCGAATACCTTCAGAGAAAAACCCTATGCATGGCCTTTAATATGGCGGCATAAAAGAGAGCTTGGATGCAATGACAAAATGAAATTTTAAAAGAGATAATGAGATATGGAATGGGGCCAATTTCCTCTGAGAGTTGGGCTCTGGGACAAGAGGGGGGCTGAAGTTAAGGGTGCACAGCCAATTCAAAGAAATGAAAAGTGAAACAAAACCCTTGGCTTGTTGTTTGCGAAGGCATTTTTAAGAGGCTGAGGTTAAAAACAAGGATTGCTGTTCCTCCACATGCCAATCTGTCCTTGACTCCCGAGCATCTGATTTGCCCTCCGGCCTGCGCTCAGTCAGTCAGACTCTCTAAAGCTGGGACACGTATGTTTCAGGGCTGCACAAAGGGCCATTGCACATTGCTACTCTTTTCCCCCTTACTGCCTTTTCCTAAAAGCCTCAACATCAGAGGTGTTGTTGTACCTCTGAGCCGAAGCCAGACATACGCTGTGTTCCACCTTCAAACTTCTCAAAGCACCGTTGTCAGAGACACAAACACGTTTTGGCTGGGGAGCACATGGAGAACAAGGAGGAGAGGAGTGGAGGATATACAGTGAAAACACAAAACACTTCTTCAAAGCTCCTCTCCTCCTGTGCAATAATCTCTTGCTCCTTTTTTCTTTCTCTTGCAAATCAGCTCCCGGGAAAGACTCAAGACTCCCCAATTAACAATGAGAGGGGGAAGGAAAATTCCAGCAGCTGGCTAGAGTTTAATAAGAGCACCTCTCCAAGCGGCTTAGGCTTATGTACCTGATTCACCGGCCCTGGCATTGGCGCTATAGACAGAAGGAATAATTCACGATTAGCGCAGGCTGAAAGACGAGGGAGAGGGGAGAGAATGCTCAAACTCCACCAAACCCAAGACAACAAGAGCACAGGGGATTACCGCAATTGTGTGAGGTATTTTTCTGATCAACTTCTTGTCTGACGGGCTCAGTGACACCAAGGGCTGCGTGCCTTCCCCCACAACAGAGATCAGTTTGGAATTATGTGAAGGTTACCAAGTCCTGATGGAGCTTCCTGTATCTGCCTTAAAAAAGGGTGACATTTGAGAAACTCCTTGACAAACAAATCTTCAAAATGTCAGAAGGCAGAATCAGGTCATTACTCTGATATCTGTGGGCAGGGTAGTTAGCAATCCCCAGTCAAACAATTTGACATAGCTCTGGAGAACTTCAGCATACATAAAGTTCACTCCTTTTAACTTCGCGCTCATGTTTGATTCTGTCTCTGCAGAGTGAATCCGTAGTGGTACATTATTTAACCATCAGCGTGTGACTGATGTTCGGTATGAATTGCAGAGAGAGGCACGGGCAGGTCAGGATGCTCCCTCTCCTGGTTAGCAGTCTATTGTCAGCTGCTGATTTCCCACACAGCACTGGCAAATGCCCTCTTCAATATTCATCCAGCAAAATTCAACAACTCCCACATCTCAATTTGGCTCTCGGCAGCCTCACGCCCCAATCCCTTGCTCCACATCCCGCAGCTGATCTCTCTGCCGTCAGGGGTCTGCTGGGACGCACCCAGAGCTCAGCATCTCGCAGTCCCAGCCTCCAAGCCTCCAGCCTCCAGCCCCAGGGCAGGGGAGGGGCAAATCAAAGCCTGCTTGGCGCCTTCCCTCCTTCCAGCGCTCACCTCAAATCAGACTCACAGCAGGGTTGTGTCATGCCAAGCCTCTGCCTGCCCCTAGCTACCCCGTATTCACCCATTAGGGGCACAGGCCCACCATAGAGCAGAGCTGAAACCCCACTACCATTTCATCAGGGCCACATTGTGAGGGAGCAATGAGCATTGCAGTCAGGGAGCTGAAAGCCCTGCACATTGATGCGTTTTGACCATGGATAGTTATGGCTTTTAAGGTTTTTCACTCAAAGGGCACCTTGGCCTGCATTCTTTGAGGAATCAAACACCAAGAGATGCATTTGATCCAGGCTTCAAAGCAAAAAAAAAGCCATTTGGTGCTCTGATTGGCTTATAGACTGTATTACCGTAGCATAGCTTAAGATAGTCACAAGTCTGCTATGATCATCCATAACCTGTTAGTAATTCATACTGTGCTCTGTAACAATATAAAATGATTGTGTGCTAGGGCAGACTAGGGCAGAACTATGTCCGTTTGGGATAGTGGGTCTTTTAGGGTGAATCTGGGCACAATGCCCACCAGACTAGAGTGGGCCAGCTTTCCACAGGGCCCTCAGCATTGGAATCCCACTTCTGACACCAGTGATCCGGACCAAGTCTGTGGCACTCAGATTAGCAACGGCTGGCCAAGAGAAATGGATATCCAGCAAAGCAAAGAAACACAGAGCCAACAGTTTGGATAAAATAGAGAAAATAATGCAGTAATTTCAAGCACATCAAATACGATTCAAAATGCCAATGTGGATGTTTCCCACCTTACAGTAAAGAATCAGAAAGTTTCTTCCACTTAACTTTTAACAGTTCAAACTTCACATTTGTTCCCCAAATACTTGTATGTCAACAACGATTTTGCCTGTGTAAAAATGCACATTCACACATTCTGTTACATGTAATCAAGTGCATAACTGTGCACTGCATTGAGGCGTAGAGGCCCCCATTAAGATAGTTAGCCAGCACTTACTAGAGCTGGATAATTAGCCACTTCAAAGGCACCTGCCCGCCATCCCAGAGGGGGCAGGAATCGCAGGGCCCCCGCCCCGTTTAAAAGCATGTTAAGTCCTATCTGAGGCTAGCAGGCTAATTTAACTCTTGACATTTGATATCTAAGGAATGAGAGGGATCAGCATTTAGCTGGAACAGGATTACCCCCCCACACACACCATCCCTCCTCCTCCTCTTCCTCTCCCTCAAACCCCCCCCATCTCCCAGTCGGGCCGGATTCATTAATTTTCCTGCTGCTAAGCACTTTATCAATGACTGGTGAACGTCTAAGTCCAGAGTGGAGTCTCTCTCTCTCTCTCTCTCTCTCTCTCTCTCTCTCTCTCTCTCTCTCTCTCTCTCTCTTCTCTCTCTCTCTCCTCTCTCTCTCTCTCTCTCTCTCTCTCTCCTCTCTCTCTCCTCTCTCTCTCTCTCTCTCTCTCTCTCATTCTCTCTCTCTCAATCTCTCTCTCTCTCTCTCTCTCTCTCTCCTCTCTCTCTCTCTCTCTCTCTCTCTCTCCCCCTGTGGTGATTAGGTCTGTGGATGTTCAGATCTGTCTGTCTAATTCACTGCCTGCTCTGTTGCTGCTCATCTATTCCTGCACCTGCTATGCAGCTCAGGAAAAGAGCTGTGTTTGAACAACACTTCGGCCGCACTAAGGTTCACTTTGAAAATGCTGTACAAAGTGTGAAAGCCAGAAAAACATTTCCAGATCATTTAATTAAAGGTCTCTGTTTAATTGGAAAAGCCTAAACCATAGGAAAACTCTTTCTTCATCATATTTCAGTCAGCAAAGAATGACTTTGGTTTGTTGGATTGGCTTCTTAACTGACACTCCCTGACCAGGTTTGACCATTCACATTGAAAATGCATGCCACTTTCATACCTATACACTCAGGACAACCATTTTTGAATATCAAATATGTCACAAGAAAGAGCATAATATATTTATTGTAAACCCGTATAAATGTCCAGCAATAACAGCACCCCCAGCCAAACATATTCAGCTATTGTAAGTAACCTTTGACATATCACAGGTAGAGAGGTGCCGGGAGTTAATTCGCATCCCATAACTCTACATTAGTCTCAGTCTATGCCTTCTGCTGAATGTCTACATTACAGGTGAATCAGGGGCTACACATGAGTGTGACGGATCTGGTTTAAATGAACAGCATGCACAGGCCTTTGATGCTGCAGCTGGTAATGCTTACAGTTTCTAACCCGTCACATTTGGACATAAGGTCTTTTACCAGAGAGCATGACAATCAGAATTCCAACTACAAGCCAATGCCATAAAAATAACACAACTCAACTGACTCCTTCACTCTGCTTCCACAATGAGGGCTGTTCTTTACACACATTATGTCACCTAGTGTTAAAAAAACACAAATTTAATCACTTTTTTTTGCCTTTACAGCTTGTCAGTTTAATTATCTACAAAATAATATTAGTTCATTTTTCCACATTTCTTTTTCCATTAAGGGCTAAAAAAAGGTCCCAAACAAGGAACCCTTTATGAACCTTTCAATCAACATTTGCCTTCCAAACATGCTATCATCATTACGGCTGACGGATGAAAATCCCAGACCTGACCCTCACCCGCCCCCAGCATGTGATATGAATGGGAGTGCCCGCTTAATAAAACAGGGTGTAATTCACCCCACTCCCCCTTAAAATACAGGTGAGACCTGGACCCCTTCATTACAGTGTCTGCAGCAGGCAGGGAAAGCTCTGCAGATTAGAGGATCTGCTATGTTGGCAAACAGACTTAACCGCTGTCTGCTGGAGGGGCTGGAGGTGAGTTGGGGGAAAGGAAAAGGCATCAGACTTTCTATATGATTAGATTGTAGTGCAAAAAAGACAACAATTCAGGGTGAAAGTTAAGGTTTTGGACGATATGATGGACATCACAGGTTAGATCACTAAGTTCCAACACGCTCACTAAAGTACCTTTCACACATGCACTGCAAACCTGAAATTATTTAAACAGCAAGCAGGGCAGTATGTGAGAACGCAACTGTGTAAAGTCTGATTGAGCCCATATGTGAATAGAACAGGTCATAGTCTGGGGAATTTACAGCAAGTAAGTGGGTGCGTTGACGACATTTCTATTATGCAGCTTACGCAAAAACGGTAGAAAACAAAGACAAGAAAAAGGGCCATTTACACAAAGACGAAAATGTGTAACTGGAGAAACGCTTAGATTCAGTAAAGGCGCTCTCCAAACTTGTTTATCACCAAATTTCAAACCGACTACATAACAGTAGTGTTAACCATGTCATGTCCTTCCTCCGGCACGCTCTACCCAGGTGCAACCCCTCGCCCAGTCCGGCTCAATGGATATACAGTGCTTTGTCCCTCCCTTTGCTCCCCTTCTGCTATCTGCATGTTGCAATTCTTGAATCCCCTTTGCTACAGGAAACAAAAACAACCGCAGAGCTAGAAACCCACATTGATCATGTCTGTATTGAATCTGAGGTTGTATTTGCAGGACTAAAACAACTCGTGAACATGACTGGGAAAAGGCCAGACTCCACTTCGCAGGACACTCATGCCCAATGTTTACTCTGGCATGCACCATTGACATTGACTTGACCAGTGTACTGATCTGCTCCACTTCACTCAAGCTTCTGTGATAATGGTTTAATGCATTTCTGCGAGAGCTAGCATATCATCTGTGGTTTTAATAAGTCCAGTGAAGCCGAACTTTATTTGTCTTTTCCTTTAGCAAGTCTCACAACAACCGATATACGTCTTTAACATCTTTAGTGGTATTTTGCAGGGAATGATTCATTTTAAAAGAAAGCTTTTGATGCAGGTTTATGGTTAAAGTTTCACCTTTACCAGCCCATACATGGGACACGTTCCTCTATCTGCCCACATTTTGTGTAGCTTCCTAAATCACCTATTAACCTTTGTTTTTCCATCTTCCATCCATCACATCTCCTGCTTCAACACCTTCTGCTTCCCTTACTCCCCCCATCTCTTTGCCTCCTGTTGCTGTCCCGTCTCAGTAATGAGCTCTCCTCATGTATGACCTCTCCTGTCACTCCCACCAGTCCAATCCTCTCCCGCTCCACTCTCGCCTCTTTCTTTAATCTCTGCATTACTTTGCCATTAATCCCACATTCCACATAAGGATGGCTGGTGCAGCTCAGATGACATGTTGCCTTCGTAATCTGGTTCATATTGAGTCAGTCGGATGGAAGGAGAGTAGTGTTTAAAATGATTATCTAGAGGCTACTTTAGGATTCACCTATAGCATTCCCTTCCCTCTCCATCCTTCATTCCCACTCTTATACATCCCAGCTTCTGCATCTCATTCACACTTTCTTCTAGCTAATCTCTTGTTACTCACTCCAGGTTTTCTGATATCATCCCTCATTCTCCCAGTTCCCATGTCTTTCCCAAATCTCCTCAATCTCCCCCTCAACCCTATTCCTGCACATTCCCTCCCTCTCTCCATCCACTACCTCCCTCCATCCATCCACCCTCCCCTCCAGAGCCGCAGTGGGACTGTTGGACTCACGCAGCCCCATGCTGAGCTGCTCCAGAGCCAAGCCAGAACAAAGAACCCATTGAGCCGAGCGGAGACATAATGTGGGCCGCCTCTGACAGCACTGAAGATGAAGTCATGAGGTCGCCAAACAGTTAATAATGCTGGCCCATCCTCCAGCTGCACCAAGTGTGTGTGTGTGTTTGTGTGTGTGTACAGTTTAGTGCAGTCAAGTAAAGTGAGAGAAAATGAGAGATTGTGTGTCTGTATGCATGCATGACTGGGTATCTACAATATGCAAAAGCATGTGTACATATCTCAGAACATGTCGATGGATAAAAAGCTTTTAGGAGCGTAATGAGATACTCCATGACACTCAGAAATGCGCTCAATCACTTTGTAAATACCACAGAGGAAAAACAAAACCTTCAGAGAATTGCACTTTTAGTTTTGGCTTTGCTCCAGCTGCTTTGAAGAACACCCACCCCACCCCACCAGCGCCCCTCTTTCCTTATTGGAGTCTGTCTGGCGCAAAGTCTGACATGAGACACATCTCCCCGGGACTGGAGCTGTCGCTGCAAGGCCCACTCTCCGAACATCATTAGACTCACAGCTCCAGGTGAGATCAGGCAGGGTAGGAAAGACAGAAAGAGGTGCATGTATTTGTGTCTCTGCACAAAAGCATGTGGGAGATTGGGTTCAAGTATTAATCTCAATGCCTCTGAATGGACATGGCCTATTAAAATGCCTTTACAGGACCACTTGCTTGTCAAGAGGCCTCCAGGCTGAGTTGGGCTCAGGACAGGGGGAGGAGGAGGAGGGGGAGGCGCGGAGAGAATGGTGAAAGACAGCTATGCAATTGATTAACATTAGAAGGACTTGCTCAAGTTCAAATTGCACGGCCCCTCTGCTGTAAGCTACAGACATTTGTTTCCCCGCAAGTAGAATGTTTCTTTTAAACCCTGTCTCTGCTACACATCTGAGTTCAATTCTCCGCATGCCCTCTCTCCGAAAATCAATTCCTCCTCCTCTCCTCTGCTCTTTTCCTCCAGCTCTGCGAGCAGACCAGGACGAGGGGATTACACTGTCCCTCCCCAGATCCGAGCAAGACAACAAATGGTTCTTATCAACGGACACCCCCCCTGCCATCGAGGAGGAAGAGGCAGGAAAAACTGGCCCGGGCCGCCCCGGCACGGATGCGTTTGTGGGCTCTGTCTGCCAATCGTGGCAACTCTTTTCACACTTAAAGCCTGAGCTATTTACGAGAGCCCCGGGAGAATGCGGACGCAGCACCAGAGGGTGGGAAGAATAGAAGGGTGAGAGCTGCTGCTTCTCAACCTCTGCTTCTAATCAATCACCAAAAATCACTGCCATGGTTTATGGCCTTTGATCCTAGCTCCTCTTTCGCACTGCAAAAGAGAGAGAGAGAGAGAGAGAGAGAGAGAGAGAGAGAGAGAGAGAGAGAGAGAGAGAGAGAGTCAGGGCGGGGAAAGGGGAAAGGGGAAAGGGGAGGGGGATCAGGGAGAAGGGTGCGAGTCAAGGCCCAGAGGGTGTAGAGGTCAGGGAAGAGAGATTAGGGGGTATAGAGGCTTTTTTGCTCTCTCCAACCTGAAAGCATGTCTTGATTTAATCCAGTGAGTTTGTAGCAGAGAGCAGAAAGTGGCCCGAAACATACAGGCTGCTTTCAGACAGAAAATAAATGCCAGGCTCCAGATTTTTAAAAAATGCGTTGTTTAACTCAACATCAACCAAAATGTTCAGGTTCACATGCTGTCTCTTTAAAACTATAATGCATGCTATTTCATTTTATTTCACTCAATGACTTCTTTAAAAATGACACTTCTATCTATTTATCATTTTAAATTAGGGAGAATGCAAAAACAGGCATAAACTGCTGTCATATTTTTTGTAATGTACACATAGAACATGTGTATGCAAATTAATGATGCATTTGTTTAGCGCAAGGAGATCCAACTGTTCACAAGCTAGGGCATAGATTGTTTTTCATGACCTTACCACTTATATGTTAAACAAGATCTTAATGTGCGTAATACAATTCATATTTGTTGATAACAGTATCTTGAACAGAATGCACAAGATCATCTCTCTAGTAGTCTTTCATATAAACTCCAACCCTGGTGGCAAAGCCACTAGTTGCTGCTTCATCCCATTTAACAAGAATCCCACTGTGGTAAGGAGGAATGAGCGAGCGGACAAAACAGAGAGGACGCGGAAAAGAACACACCACAATAAATCCTCCTGGCAGGGTCAGGACACCCCTGCTTTGTTCCTCCTGGCAGGAGGGAGGCCGCTGATGCCTTCCGACAAATGGACGGAGTGGTAGAATAATCAACTACTGTTTCCCCACTTTATGTGTTTATGAGTTTATGAGGCCCTCTGTCGCCCCTGCGCCTCCCTCTCTGAGAGGAGATCGAGCAGGGGCGCAGTGCTGAAGAGGATGCAGCGGGGCTAGGCTGGTCGATCAGATGACTGATTTTCTTTTTGAGGCTGGTTGTCGGCTCAGAGACTTGTCTCTGACCCCGTGACCTCTGACCCCAAGGCCATTCTGGCTCTCAGCGTGTCAGTGAAAATGATCTCAGGTTCTTCTGAGGAGCCATTGTGATGGTCAGCATGAAATATCACAACATATTAGAACGAGAAATATACGGCCGAGATGTCAAATTGAGATTGCCTGAATTAATTAAACCCAAATTAAAAGGAAAATTAACTTACATCGTACAACTTGGGTTGTATTTTTTGTAATACCACTATACGGTAATACCATTAATACCACTATACAGACCAAGTTAATTGTCAGGATCTGGTCCAAACAAGGGACACACTCATACAGGCTTTTGACTCCCTGGCTGCTAAACTTGGTTAGAAGAGAAAAGCAAGACGATCAGTACCTTTACCACCCATCCATCACAGATTACAGACTGCAGTCCTGGTTTACCTTTGACCTGCTGTTTTAAGTTGTGTATCTGTCCAGTTATCCTGTGCACCAAAGGACTGACTCACTTTGGGTTTTATCCATCCAAATGAAATGGTTTAAATAATCTTATTTACAACATATCTGATTGTCTGACTGCTCATGTTTCTTGTCCTGTCTAACTTCATTGAAGCAATGTGTTCATAGATATCACATGCCTTGTTGAGTCCAATGTTATCGTAGCTGATTAGAAATGCTGCTCCAAAACTACAAGTTGCAATAAATCTGAATTTCTTTCAAGGGCTTATTTTGAGGTTCAAAGCTATAGGTCTTGCTACACCCACCGGGGCAAACAAGTAGCATGATCACTGACCAAAAAAACAAAGATGCAATTCCACTACAGCTAAATTCTGGCTGCATCTCCACAGCGTGCAAAAAGTCTCGAGGCAGTGGCTTATATGCGTCTTCCAGCAGTGAAGGAGCAGTGGAGCTCCAGCACGCGGATCTTGGCATGCGGAAGTGTGCCAGACAAGACAGAGGCCAGGGCTGGGCTTGACTGGGCCGGGCAGCTGAGGTTACCCTCCGCCCCGAATAGCAGCAAGGCTAAGCTAATCCTGCGCCCCGGGCCCCTATGAGATGGCTCTGCCAAAGTCTGTCCCCCTGCTGCTGCTGGAAATTGCCTTCAGTGCAGAGGTCCATGAAATGGCTATGGCTCACCAGTGAAGGCAGAGCACATCCACAGTGTGCACATGGGGCCAGTGTGACTTTACAAACTCAAATCTACAGGTAGATTTTATATTTGAATCTTATATATCTCTAAAACCATCAAGATGTGTTGTCATATTGTGGATAAATGTGTTTTTTTCACTGTATTTCAGCTTCTATAACAAGTTTGATGTATTTTATGTATTATTTATGTACCATACAGAGGTCTTTTGACACTAAAAGCCAGTTTTCCTGTGTGGGGTTGTGTGTCAGGCTCTATAACGCCTCCTCCATTGTGCTGTTTGACCTGTGGGCCAGCCCGAGCTCCCATGAGGTCCCTTATCCCTCCATCAGTCCTCTCATTAGCCCCCACAGGCAGAGCCCAGAGTAGGGTAACACAGAGGGGCCCCTGCTTCCTCCTCTGGTCCCCATGAAATACATACAGCACAAATACAGATGACAGAGATCACCTTATAGCAGCAGCAAGCCCATTTCTCAAAATTACTAACAACTTGTTTCCCATTAAGAGGAAAAAATGCCAGTTTAAGGAAGTAAACATATTTCCTGTCATTTTTAAATCCCCATCAGATCTCGTCATGATGAATCACTTGTCAGCATTTATTGTCAGGCAGCGTCTGGGTGTTCTTGTTAATTGTATGTGTTTATTAATCATTTCGATCTTTGGTAAGATAAAAAAACAACAATTTTTTAGGGGGGATAAAACCGGGATTAAAAAAAGGAAAGGCGAGGTGGCAGCATGAGGAGGGAGGAGGAGGAGGAGGAGGAGATGGGGCAGGACACAGTGGAGAAACAGTTGATTATGAGTCCCATCAAGTGATCAATGATTTCATTAATAAGACGGATCACGCAGCTGTCATGGCTGTGACACGGGCTGAGGGATGATCGGCTCCCAATGCTCCATTTCCCCCAAGCCTCCCTCCTTCCCTTCTCCCTCCCTTCTCCCTCCCTGTCCTTCCAATATTGCCTCCCTCCGCCAACGACAAGGGAACGCCAAGGAAAAAAAAAAGGAGATGGAGCTGGGTGTTGACGGGGGTGGAGGTGGAGGGGGGGAGGTTAGTCATGAGGGAGGGAGGGAGGGAGGGGAGGAGGGTTGGAAGAAAAGTGAAAATCCATTTTGAAACCCATTTTCAATTAGGGGTCCACAAGCTGTTATCACAGGTGTCCCAGAATGGGGGCCCGTAAGTGAAAATGTCTCCTATCCGTTTCTGAAATGAAACCTTATCTGGGAGGCACAAAGATGGCGGGGACAGCGTATCTGTAAATTACTTTCCATCCCCGCTGTTAACGGGAACTTTATTTCTGTCAGATGACATTGCCTTTCTATTTACTGTTGATCATTTAAATGGCTGCCTAAAAAGGAGGTGGCCCCTTTACTCTTCCTCTATCTCCCCCCGCTCTCTCTCTATCATTCTTCCTTCTATTCCCATCAGCAGATTCTTCTTCAAAAGCAGTCAAGTGGTTCTTTTTCTTCTTTAGCCACGCTCTCCATTTGCTTAGGGATTTCTCTGGTAACCTACATGAAAGCCTAACATTTGTTGCCCTTTAAGGCTTAGCCTCTTTGCCTCTGAGACCCTTGCTCTTGCCCTTTTGATGCATGACCATTAAAAGGTCCCAACTTCCTAACCTGCTTTACATGGGCTGTGTCATGTTAAAACAACACTCAACACTGAGTTGTGTCCAGGTGTTCTGCTCCCCATTTTACAATTCTCATCCTATTACTTACACTAACTCCCTCTCTTTCCTCAAATCAGCAGCAATACCAGAAACTTTTCCCCTTTCTTTTTCTCCTTTGCAAATAACCAATCCTTCAGCCTCCACCCTCTGTTTTTTCTCTCTTTTTTATTAGCAAATTATCCCATGACGACAGGATTTATTCAGCCAAGAAGCATGGACATCTTTTTTTTTTCTTTTTTTTTTTTTTTTTAGCTCAGGGCCCAACAAAAGAATCAGGGGACTTTGTGGTCCACCTGCCTGCCGAATGATGAGGGTGGGAGGGGAGAGCAACCCCCCCGAACCACTCCTAAAGAGCACCAATCACAGCATTGTTGTGGCACAGTCGGCTCTTTTGAGCTGTCAGTGCAAGAGGAGGGGGCACAGAGATGAATGGCACACAGGATGAAGCCACCATTTAGCCAACCATGTGGGAACGCTCTACCAAGGACTCAATAATTACTCTGGGCCTGCTCAACTTGGACGAAACTTACAGGGGCAGTTCTGTAGTGGACATAAAGTGGAGCTTTTAGAGCTAAATTTGCTAATCCCTGATCTGATCAAATACCTGTTTGTAAGCTGATCCCTGTACTTCTAGGTCTCACAGATCGATTTGGAAGCTAAACATCCGCCATGACTCCTCCACTTCTCTACTTGTTTTCCAATTTTCGCAACTTATCGTAGTACGTTGTTGCCGGGTGCAACCACTGGGTTTCCACTGCGCTGAGATCAGGGGCTGCTGCGCTGCTTGACGGGGGGAAATATTTCGCCAGGACCTTCCTAAGAAGAACCAGTCACTGGGGTTCCACAGCTGCTCACAATTACCTTTTGTTTGGATGGAGGCGGCGGGGTTGAGGGCTACGGGGGTTAAAGTTGAGGCGAGTATAGGGTTACACCTGATAAGAGGTTATGAGTTCTGGGGGCGACTTGGGAATGTGCCGTAATTATAAAAACACAAAGAATGTGTAAGCTATCTTCTGATTCCAAGAGCGAGATTGGCATCTAAAAGGGACCTTTCTGTGCAGATAAGTATCATCCCTCCCTTCGTCAAGTGAATTCTGAGCCTACTGTATTTTAGGGAGTGCACCGTCGTTCAGAGCTGTAGTGTGCCTTGTGACGTAGCTGAGTCGGTGTAGGAGACGAACCTTATGCTGTACGGAGCTGTAATTACCAACACATTACGAAGAAAAATCCACAATCACGGAGCCAAATTACAGCCATGCTTTTTCCACAACAAACCTTTTTTTCCCTTTAATTAATAAAACTGGCCATCTGGGAATGAGTAAGAGTGAAAGCGTTCCCAAGATGTTTAAGAATGCATTACCTTACCCACTTCCTGCGCTCACTCCCATATGGGGAGCAAGTCACAGCAACTTATTTACCCTTTCTTGGATTGTTTGTCTCCTCTTCACACTTGAGGATGATCAGATTTGACATGAACAGAGCCAAAGCGGTGACAGAAAACTCCCTAACAGGCCACCAGCTCCAGCAACTAGAGCCAATCCCTCCATACCCAAAAAAAAATCCAAATCCTCTCACTGCTAATGAGCACAGCTGCAGCTTATGCCGCGGTGATCTCAACTCCGGTTTTGTTATGACTTCAGTTTGATGCTCCAAGGCTTTTCCAGCCAAACAAGAAAAAAAATCGGCATCTAATATTCCTCTCTCCAGCATCTGAATTAAGAATGAAAAGCCGAATGACGACAGGGTTGATGAACTGTAAGCTCCGCGCAGCTTTTAATAGCATGTGTTGAAGACATTGCTGTGTAAACATGCCAAAGTTTTGCTACCAGTTAGGGTTGTATGCGACTCACCAGGAGAATAGGGGTAAAGTAAACTGAGTAACGTGAGCGAGGATCTGTGCGTGTCTAAATCTTTAAATCATGCTTTTGGGAGTTGGTTAGTTTCATCTTAATGTAATGACAACACAGGCAAAACTAACATTTCTGGGTCACCAGTAGGTCAGTGGCCCTGATGCTCAAATATGTTGCTAAGAAAGGTAGCCACACCTCAGTCTCTAGCTCACAGAGATCTGGAAAACATACAAAAAATGCTTGATAATGAGATGCTGCAAAACTTTTGACTAAATTTGGGATTAAAGTGGATGAAACCTGGGATTCAGTGGCAAGTTTATGCTCAATTTAAGGCCTTTGCACGTATTTTTGTCCAAAATTGTCACACATTTAATCACATTGTTAATCACATTTGCTTTCAACTTTCACCCATCATGATCATCATCCAAAATGGCGTCTGATAAGCTCATTCACTTCCGTCACAAAGTTCTTTACATCAAACAAAGAATAAAGAGGTGTGGGATTTAAAAATAGATTATGGGAGGTAGCAGGGAATCGGAAAAGATCACAAAACAAAGGATGTACGAAAGATTAGTCAGAAGTGATTCTGCTCTCGGCAGCTAAACGATAGCTTCTTGCTAATGTCATTCATTCATCAGACCCGTTTGGGACTAGCACTATCCATTGCAATCATGTAATTCATTCAATTGCTAGCACGCTTTGACCATTTTCTCTTGCATTGCAAACGTTCGCAACAAATACAACAATAAAACACCTCAAACTCTGTGTGCAAAGTGCGTAACGATTTTTGATATGTGGATGGATTTAAAAAACATCCGAAAAATACGGACTCAAGGTGCAAAAGCTGGGAGGGATTAAGTTTCCTTCCCAGATGTAACCGATTTTACAAAAATAAAGTTGTGGCTGGATATAAAAAAAATGTGAATGTATTATTTACCCGGTTTATTTTTGAAACTGTCTCAGGTGAAAAAGCACCTGGATGTCAGCTGTGTAGTGGTTTTTACCTGTGTCTAAACTCTTGACTAATGGACCAGTCACTCCAAAAGTGGGTGTTTTCAATATAAGACCGAAATTATATCTACGTTAACCACAGTGTTCATGTACCGTTTGAGGTTGTGCTGGAGGCCACTGCCTTCTCGCTGATGTCATTGCGCGCTGATGAGCCCTTGGTCGCCACAATGGTCTCCACCCTCTTCTTCTTCTCAGCTGCTGAACTGGCCTGGGACTGGGTTTCCATGGCGATTGCTCATTCCTCAACACCTCATTGAGACGGGATAACTGGTGGAGAAGAAGAAGAAGAAGAAAGGACGGGTGAATATAAGACACAAAAGACCATTTTTTTGTTGGTTTCTCAACTTCAGATCCAATCCTCCCTTTTCATGATGCCCAGAGCAGACCATGGGTCAATCCACCAGCTCACCCTGATTTATTTCAACTCAAACCTGCTGGGCTCTGATCTGCTTGTCAGGACACTGATCTCCTTCACCGCCAACTGTGGTTAAATATCCAAAAACCTTACTTACCTTACTTTCAACTATGTCATACTAAACTTCTGACTCCGTGTCAAAAAAAACCTGCTATAAACACAGCAAGTCAGGACATCCTGACTAGGTTTTATATCTCCGAATAGGAGTAAAGGCAGCTTGTGGATAAACTGATAATCCTGCTCTAGCAGTCTTTCCAGAGAGAAAGCAGAAACCTTAAGGGGATACCACAGAGAGAGCAACATTCACAGTCCTGAAAAAACAAGGGTTGTTTGAAGGCCCTTTTGGGAATATCATGGTGCCGGGCAATTTTTCTTTCAAAGAATAAAGGTGGTTCAAGTTAATACTGTCTGTGGGTTGAGAAGGGGTTCAGCCAACAGTCTAGCAGACATGCTGCTCAGTTCAGCACCTCAGAGGCTGTCTACAAACTCAACTCTATCTAGGTCATGGAGGTCTCTGATTATGGAGACAACATGGTGATACACCACAACCACTCATTTACACAAAGTACAGGACAGCTTCATACGGTCCAATACAAAGCCTTTACTTAGACTCCATAATTCATGGATAATTACTGGAAATATTTAGTCTGACTAACATTTTCGTTCCAATAAACACTGGCTAATTACCCGACTGTACTATTTAATTGTCCTCCACCCTATAAACATACATGGATATAAAAGCCAGCAGTAAAGTCAGCTATAATGCAAACACAGGAGTGCTGCTGAAACTATAAGAGAAGGAAGGAGGGGGCTGATTTTTACCAACTCCCCTAGGAGAGAAGGCGAGGGGGAAGTGGTGAGGGGTAAACTTCAGACAAACACTGCGTGCTTTGTTTGTTTTTTTTCCCAACCCCCTGAAAAACCAGTCTGTCATCCATTCTGACCCGACAACAACATCTGTAAGCGATTGCTGGCTTACAAAAAAAAGAGATGGGGGAAAAAAAACACAATGCAATTACTCCCTTACCAATCAAAACAGAATTTAACAAGAGCTCGTCCTCTAATCACTCCCACATGAATACATGTGTAGCCATCATCCCCAACCAAAGACACTTTTTGTCCTACTTGCACAGATATCATCTCAAATCACTGCTGCGTGTTTGATAGGGTGAATGCTTTTATTTCTTTGCAGCACTAGCGAGTTAATAGTCTGCGGGCGCATGTACGTCTGCGCATTTTAAGTTCCTATTGTGATAACTGATCATAGGTGCCACTCATTCACTTTCATCGGCAGAAACCGAAGCAAGGGCGCGATCAAAGAAAACTTTTCAGTCTGCTTCTTTGAGACTGTGATTACATCATTCTAATGACTGAACTTGAGCAAAAACAGGGGAAAGAACAGGGAGAGATCCTCCTGTACGGTTGTAACTGAATAGCTCCCAACATGCTTTGCCTGAGGAGTGAGCATACGTGTGTGTGTGTGTGTGTGTGTGTGTGTGTGTGTGTGTGTGTGTGTGTGTGTGTGTGTGTGTGTGTGTGTGTGTGTGTGTGTGTGTGTGTGTGTGTGTGTGTGAGTGTGTGTGTGTGTGTGTGTGTGTGTGTCTGTGTGTCTGTGTGTCTTCCTGTCACCCCCCCAGGTGAGTCAGACCAGAGCTATAAAAAAAAGAGCTGTAAGTGCAGCGAATAGGAGGGTCAGGATTGGAGTTTGTAGGGGAGGTGAGGAGAAAGCGGGGCATTCCACTGGTGGGGCAAATATTCACAAGTCCGAGCCACTGAAGCGTGTCTGACCGGCCTTTTGTGTTCCACCAGGCAGGCCACAGTTCCAAAGCAGCAATTAAAAGCAGGACCTTTTCACCCATAATCCCTCTGACCTGGACGCCCACACCCAGTCCTGCAGATGTCCCCGTCTCTGCTTTTGCCTCTCGTGTTGCTCATTTTCACCCCTGTCCAACTCTCTGAAAATACTCCCCAGCACCAAGACACTTTGTATGTTTATATCAAGATATTGTGGGGGGGCGAGTTTCTTGATGTAAAAAGTTAGATTTATGCGTTTATCCTTCTAAAATCTGAGGACAGAGATCTTCATTTAGCACTTTGAACCTTCACTGAAGAAACCCAAGTCAGATGCGAATGAGATTATTATTTACATTTACACAGCAGAGAAATAAGCATCTGTATGGGGGCTACCTTACAGACCCTGCATCAGTGGTGTGTCCCAGAGGCCTGGCACAAAAAGAAGGAATTACAACTAGGCATCCATCGCTGTTGTTACTCAAAATAAATGTTAATTTCATATTAATGTCTTTCCCATGAAATGTCTGTCCTACACCCAATTAGAGAAGAGAGACAGAGGGTGTATCTTTATTTGTGCTCAACTGTAATCCTTCCACACAGAAAGGGAGGCGATTAAACAGGTTTAAAATACCACAATTCAGACTGTTCCCTCTGAAAAAAAAAAACATTCTTATTTTATAAGCACATTAAGCAAATCAATTTAACATAAATTATACGCCTTGGTGACAAAGGCACTGAGTTGAAAGTCATCGGCAAATTGTACACATCAAAGTGAAACACTAAAATAAACTTTTGCCTTTGATAAAAAGAAAACATGTTTTTTTTTCATCATGCAAGCTTAAACGAAGGCTAACGCTATCAAAAATCACTGCCTTCTGTTATTTAAAGGCTCCATCTATACAAGCTTAATTCTATGAAACTGCTTAAGGTGTGCCTCCCATTCCACTGCATTCTGTCATTAGGAGCACAGTTGCAAATGCATCACACACACACACACACACACACACACACACACACTCTCTCTCTGAAAGTGAGGGACATTTTTATATAAACTCTTGAAGTGTCTTCTTAGATTTGGCAACCCCCCCTCACACATGGTGTACTGTATTTGTGTTCATTTCATTAGGGCGACTGTTCAGTGTCGAGGGCCCCCCGAGGGGGGAGACTGGCAGCGCCGCAGCATTCATCATCATTACATCAGCGACCACCGAGATCTACTATCTTAGGCTTATCAACGCGGCACAAACGCACCACAGCGCAGCGAGTTAGAGGGGAGGGGAGAGATGGGAGATGGAGACGATTGAAGGAGATTGTGAGCAAAAGTGGGATAAGAGGGGGAGAAAATGAACGGAGGAAGGGAGAAGCATGAGACTGTGTGTGTGTGTGTGTGTGTGTTTGTGTGTGTGTGTGTGTGTGTGTGTGTGCACCTCACTGTGCCCCTGCATGCCTGCACATGTTTTCCTGTGTGTACAATGTGTGTTTTTGCACATTTCCCAGCTATGCCAACAACATTAAGGGCTCCTGCACAGCTGGAATAACTAAAACACTGAGGGGCAGAGAGGAAGGAGGAGCCGAAGCCCTTCGGCGAGATTAGCTGAATCTAGCAATAAAACAGAATGCGCTGGCTCAGGCTGCATGTGTTTGCATTGGATAAGGTCAGTGAGGGGATGGGGCCCCTTAAGGAGACAGTGGAAGTGTTTGCTGGTGGTAAGCGGACCTGCCATGGGGTCAAAATCCCGACTGAGGAGGTGTTCCTAAAACTCAATGGCTCTCAGAGGAAACCACATACTTGGGTTTCCATGCTGTGTTCAACACTGCACTTATGGCTTGCCCTTGGCCCTCGAAGGCAAAGGGGAAGGGGGGAGATTGGGGATTTTGTGGTTGTGGCTCCCATTCACCAGTGAAACTTAACATTGTGCCCAGATGGCACTAAGTCTGGCCTACAGCTGATGGGGACCAGCCCCTCAAGTAAGGGCCATTTAGCAGGAATTAGTCACACCCCGCCACACACATACACACACATATCAAATCCCAGATATGCACATCCAAACTGGTTTAGTGCTCGGCCTTCTGCGACATGGTTGAGCTATTCACATTGTCAGTCATTTACATGTTTCTGTATCATTGCTTTTTACTGCTACACTGTAAAGTTGATACATTTATTGAAATGATTTATTGGTTCATTTTTTTGAATCAGTAAATAAACATTTTTTATGCATTTTTTGCATTAAGGTTTTACAAAAGACCGACTTTTCTTTAATTTGTCTTTACACCTGAGGTACAACGTCATATTCGCATTCCATCAGCAAACAATCTGGCTGCTATCACAATTGCACTGCACAAGATTTGAATAGGAGAAGCTTGTGCAAATGAGGAGTGTTTATATTTTTTTGTCAAGGACAAACAGTGTAACAACACAGCCCATCAGTAGCTTTCAGCAGAGCTAATAAGATTATCCTCGCGTGCGTCTTGGTCCTCTCCTCCTGAGATGCTTTGGAGGGCTGGTGAGGGACCCTGTGTGTTGCACAGCAGAATGAGCTGAGTGCATCTTACATTCCTGGGTAACAAACCCACACGATGTAATCGTAATGCTTACACGATGCTTCTTTTGCGCTCACTACCCAGTAGATAAGGGGCAAATAAAGCATGCGCCACAATGGAAATCTTGAGTGTTTTCCCCACAGCCCCCTGCTTATTAGACTGTTTATTTATTTTGACTTTGCATTTGTTCGTCAGCCACTTATGTCAGAGCAAGAAGGGCTGTGTGGAATGAGACAATGGATAATGCAGGCAGCTTTGTTGCACTGGTGGCCCAGTTATGGAGTATTGGTTTCCCCTGCTCTCTCCACTTTATTCATTTACTTCCCATGCTGAAACGTAGGGCCTTTGTTTGATCAGACACTTTTCCTGATTCTTGAGGAGAGGGGAAAAGATGCTTGTTCAGCCATTTACTGGAGGCCGGAGCAAACAATGCAACCTATTACTTCAGCAAAATACCATGACAGACTTTGGGAAGAAAAGAAAAACATTGTTCTTTCTATATGCAAAAGTTTTTGGACTTTGCAGAGATTAAGATTAGCATGATTACAAATACTTTCCCTACTTTTGTAACCACAGGGCCAGATGAAATTCTGTTGATTCTAAAAATCAGTTGTTGCAGTTGCAGCCACGTGCTCTAAAGCTAAGGCTCCCACTAGAGTGGTCCCTGCACATGGCACCCACTGTAAAGAGTGAGGTCTGTATCCTGTCAGTGGGCCTCTCATCTCCAATGAAAACCAACTTGTGTTTGTGGAGGAATTCTTCATACAAGGTTTTAGAACGCACTGTGATGCCACAACCAGAGCGTGTCAACAACATCCTTCACTGTGCTTCACAGTGAAGCAGTACATATTACACACACGGTGAGCTGCGTTGTTTTAGAGTGCAGTTCCTATGTAATGTGTGTGTGTGTGTGTGTGTACATGGCACAGGTAGGAAGAGGGACTTTGTTTGAGAGTGTGTGTGCCATGCAGCATGATGCTGTGTTGGTATAGGGGTTGGATGCACCAGGTGCTCTATACGCCTTCTCAGTATGCAAGTGCGATCACTGTGTGCAGAACATAAATAAGAAAGGGGACCCCAGGGAGGGGATGAGTGGAGGAAGAGAAACTCCTGTAGCGATGAAAACCTCACACACTACTCTCAGTGCCTCCTCCTCCTCCTCACACATGCACTCAGAGAAGGATCAAGCACGTGGCTGGTCCTCTGTGAGTGTAGTGACAGCAGGTATGGCTTTGACAGAAGAGTAAAACAAAGAGTATCGGAGGCGACTGAGAGCAATGCGGATGCTGTGGAGCCACAGGTTACGGAGTCATCGTGAGACTGCTCTGCCCACTCCTGTTCCTCCTTACTTATTGCATGCAAACATTTTCTCTTCCTCTCAATATTTCGCCGCTCCTTTCTTTCTCCCTTTCCTTCATTCCTTTGTGTCATTGGGATAAGTGTTGAAGCGGAGTGAGTCAGTGCTGCCATGTGATTAATGATGGGCCCTGGCGTCTCCGGGGCCGAACGCTAACAACAGCCAGGGGGCAGCGCGATAATGCACAATAATAAAGCCAGCAGATGAACAGCCAGGCAGCGCAAGGCCTATTAGCTAGCCCCATCAGGACGGCTAAGTGAGAAATTAGCCCTTCCCAAGCTCCGCCACAATTCATCAAGTGCTGCCCCTGAATCCCCCCTCAAGAAGTCATAATGTTTACTTAAAGACTGGCCTCGATGCTCTAGCGGCGAGCTTTATTGGCTCTTATTAATTCCCGTTCTGGCCCTCACGGCCACGCCATTTAAACCGAATTAAAGGGTTGAAAATTGGATGAGATGAAGTTGTCTTTGTTGTGTTTGGCTCCCGCATGATAAAGCTGGACCTAAACAGAAGGAGACTAGGAAAAAAAAATAAGAGGGGAGGGCAAACGAATCAGCATGTAAAGGAATGCTGAATGAAGCTGTCCTAAAATGTGCCGCAGTCAGTCAGAGGAATGCATGGAGAGAGGGGGGGGGGGGGGAGAAAAGGGAGAAATGGCATCGCTTTAATGTTAGACTTCCTGTGTGGATGGGAACAGATCCAAAAGGGTAACACTGGGTCACGCATTCCACAGATGCAGAAACCAAATGATTCTGTTGTATCTTCCCATTCTCCTTATCTTTCATCAGAAGGGTTGAAAAATACCATAAAATAAGGTCACTCTATCAGCACTCCAACCTTATTTCAACACGTCAGTGATGGACAGGAGACTCAACACACAGTACATGCCTTTAATAAGGCATGTACTGTGCTGGACTTAAAATGAAAGCACGATGAATCACACTTTTAAAAAAAATAATCTTAAAATGGGCCTTTATTCATCAGCCTGGTCAAATTACCCATTATTTAGAGCGTTGATATAATCTAGTGTTGAACACGTTTAGTTTATTAGTTGAATCAGTCATTTATCAGGAAAAAAATGCTAAACATTTGCTTGCTCCAGCTCCTATAAAATGAATGTCCCACTTAGTTAACATCTTTAGGTTATGGACAGTAAGACAGAAAAAAATGAGTTATTTCAAGACACCATGGGGCTTTGGGAACATCAAATGGGCACTTTTCATTCATTTGTGTCACTTTATTCCCTTAAGGATTTAATGATTAATACAATAATAATAATAATAATAACAGTCACCAGATTAACATATAATGCATATAGTCTTTTTGCAGTTGGTGTTTGAAAAGTTTTCATCCCTCTTTGTTATATAAGTAGTGTTTTCATAGGAAACCACAACAGTGTGAGCAGGTTCACTGGCCCTGGTGCAGGGCTGTTAGTGGAGCATACAAGTAAAGAGTCTCATCCATGTGAACTGTGGGTCTGTGTTGCAAGAGTGTGCTCTATAGAGTAGTATGGAGTATACGGCAGTGGTGGTGTGAGATCAAAGACAGCTGAAGCTCAGAGGGAGTCCCGTAGACTTCTAGCTCCCTGACGGCAGCGTCGGGAGACAACTCTCTCCCTTCACTTTCATATCAGCCACAGAGCCCCCCTATCCCTCTGCACACACACACATTCGCACGCACAGGAAGTCTCGGAGGATTTGGCAGTGCTGCAAAACCTGCACCCCACCTACAGTACAGCATCACTAGACACACACACAAACACACACACACGCTGTTGCTCATTCAGAAACACACAGCTGAATACTTTGGATTTTGAAAGGCTGAGTTCGGAAGAAACTCACTCACTCTCCCAGTGAAAAAAAAGACTCACGCAAGTCAAACACAGAGATGATATCCCCACCACACAACACTGGAATGAGACGCCATAAACCTCACAGCGCTGCCAAGTGTTCAACAAAAAACTTCCCATAAACTCCAAAGAGCGCAGTCACAAAATGGCCCCCTGAAAATCCCCGCCATAAAGAGCGAGGAACAGGACTGTCATTAGACAGCCAGCCCCCTCGGGCTCGTCGACATGATCGCGAGGAAGCCAAACATCTGGGTGTGTTTACTCGTTTCAGCTGTTTGCAACCCCGCCTCGAATAAATCTGGGAGCTGTAACACCATTGCTTAGGACAGCTCCTAAACAAACACGCTCGACGCTTGCCGTTTCACTCACTCACTTCTCTCTGCACGCTCGAGTGTTCCAACCGAGAGCCGGGGCCGGCTAACGCAGGCGAATACATTTATGGAGGAGGAGGAGGCCTTAATTGGAGCGTTTGACGGGTGCCTGGGGTTAATTGGGAAGCATGGAGAGCAGCTGGCTCCACGGTGGAAGTTGAGACAGGGATAATAAGTTCACTCTTTGCAGGAGAGACAGTTAGTGATGAATCAGATCAGAGGAACGGTGTACAGTGTAATCATCCTCACATCTCCCCTCCTCCACCCTGCTCTCCTGACAAGCAGACACAACCTGGCTCCCAGCTATGCAATCTGGCACCTATCACACAGGACTGGCAGTCAGAGTGGAAGAGATCACCCGGCGATGGTTCACACACGTTCATTCAGCTAATCACTCGCACACACAATCATTCTTACCTCTAGGACACGGAACCTAGTTTATCAGTTCGCCGGTCGATGTATGTAAATCTCTCGAACAATGTGTGTGCTAATGGCTTATTACCCTGCGTTAGCTGGTTTGCATTGATCTCTACGTCTTGAGGGAGATGGGGAAACTAGAGCAGTTCTCTGCTCATATGTACTGAGCAGGACTATAATCACATCCCAGCTTGTTTCAATAAAAGCAACATTAGCATAAACCATCTCAAACACACTAAAACCTTCACCCCAGCTCTGTCCGTGCAAGAAAAAGGGGAAAAAAACTTTCCTGGATTACAGTGTAATCAGGGCCATATGGGATGGGCTGGGATAACTTTGTGTGTCTCTCTGAAGTGTGTAGATTGTCTCCACAGATTACAACTTTCTAAATGAGAACTGTTTTTTTCCAGAGGAGCACATCTTAAGCCAGTGTATATATATATATACTGTATACATCTCTTTATATATATATATATATATATATATATATATATATATATATATATATATATATATATATATAAGAGAGAGAGAGAGAGAGAGAGAGAGAGAGAGAGAGAGAGAGAGAGAAAAGAAAGTGATTCTCTCGGGAAACTAGTAGCTGCAAAGGGTTTAGCTATAACACCAAACTCAGTTCCTTGTGCTGGGAGGGTGGCTGAGGGAGCATTTGGGGGCTGAAGGAAGCCCAGGTAGAGTCATAGGCAGTAATGGGAGGAGACAGGGACTTAGAGCGCCACACAAAAGCCAGGCTTTATAAATAATTCCAAAAGCTAACAGGATCCCTTGTATGTGTGAATCTGTGAAATACATTCACAGATGAATGCACACACACACACACGCCCCGTCACCAGGGGGAATAAGTTATTCACACTCCTCCACTTGGGGCTGTTGAAAGTCTGACCTGCCTAGATTGGTAAATTTGGGTGAATATCTTTCTTGCATAGAGGATGCAAAAAAGAAAACAAGTCCTGGTTGAAAAAAAGGTCCATTTCAGCAACACACACTCACTCACTCACTCACTCACTTACTCACTCACTCATAATGCAGGGCAGCAAAGCACACCGGAGACCTGTCTTGTAAATCTCTTTGTGAAAGCAGCTTTGGGGGGTAGACAGGGGCTTACATACTGAGCCCTGAGGTAGAGCTACAGACTCCACTCCCTCTAACCCCCCCATCGTCTTCCTCCCTCTCCCACACACATACTCTGCACTCTCCTCTTCTCTCTTCTTCACTTTTCTGTCCACCAACATTTCCTCCTCCTTTCTTGCCCTCCTCTCACCTTATCCCTCCCTCCATTCTTCCCTCTCCCCTCTCTCCCCTCCCCTATGTCCCAGCCCAGGCTCCAGAGCACTGGTCCTTAGCCCTGCAGGCTCCCGTGGTGTTGCGGTGACTAATGTCCTGCCTTTGCTCAGACAATGAGTTTGAGACAGAGCCGGGAAAGTGTTGAGGAGGGAAAAAGACTCCAGCACCTTTTGACAAATGGAACCCTTCGAACTCCCGTGCCCACTGAGGAAAGCTTTACAATGTCGCGCTCCACGCTCCACGTCCTCCGAGGGACGACTGCAACCCGCAAAGCCGCATCTGGGGGAACATAATGAATTCTTTGGGAAGTCTAACCTGGCTTTCTTCATGAATAAGATATATTTCCAAAGCATGTCGACCCCTCTTAATAAAAACACCAGTCTGGCAGGAATAGCCAAAGCCGTTTTAGGGCCCCATGTACACGTTAATATTTCTGTTTCTCTATAAATTTTCTCGGGCCCTCTTCTTTCCAGGCCTGTCACTGCAAGGCCAGCCCTGCATTTCCCCTGGAAGGTGGAGAAGCCATGATGACAAACTGTCATCAAAAACGGCCCTCTCTTTCAAGGAACTCAAACTCTTGGATGCTCCCTCCTCTTCCCCACACACCCTACCCCCCATGTAACCCTGAAAGGAACTGGGCTTTGTCTGAGGAGCAAAGGAGAGAGGAATCCCCCCTCCCCTCAATCCTACCTCCCCTCCCCGAACCCTGTTCCTCACTCCCTGCGGAGTATTGTTAAAACACAGCCCCCTCTCTTTCCGTGGCCCGGCCTCTTAAAACAGCGTGCTTTGCATGAGAAAAAACGATTAGTCTTCAAATGCTGTGCTGTCAAAGGAGGGCTCTTTCAGGTTGGGGTAGAAATTTGCTCAGATAGTAGAGTTCCCCTTTTGTTTTTCTAAAATGAGGCATTATTAGAGCCAGGGTCGGTTAGCATTCATTGCTGAGAAGAACACACTAGAGGGGTTTATACGGGATGCCCCCCCCCCCCCCCCTTTCCAACTTGCCCCAAGTCCGCAGCAGAAGGAAATGAAGGAGCAGAGTGGGGGAAGAGGTACTCATCTAAACATGTTTGGAGAGGAGAGAGAATGCCTGGGCATGTGCTTCTTTCAGGTATTAACCTTGGGATTTACATTTGACATTCAAACAATAGACCCCTCCTTGACCTCCACTCCAGGATGCAGCAATACTCAGGGATAACTCCCACTGAAAGACAGCTACAAGCAGCATGGGATTGCAAACACATGGGGTTCACATTGTTCACATTATTGCATGACAATGCATAACTTAATTACTGGTGTAAGAAAAGGAGTTTGTTTAGAAAATGCATAGTTAACAATATCTTGCTCAGTTGAAATAATTTGGAGAGGGAAAAAAAGTGTGGATGTACTGCTCTCTTGGAGGAGACAGAGCCTGACTCATGGCTTCACACATCAAGAGGCAGGGGTAAGTGACAGATCATTGTTCACAGCAAGCGGCCAGTTCATCTGTCCCCCAATCACAACCCCGCCAGAGAAAGCACAGACCCCCTCACTGATGCCACAACCGGCTCCCGTCAAAGCTGACACAATGCCACATCTGCAATAACAGCCCCGGCCCCGGAAAACTGTGTCTTTAGGCGCTCAACTTTACACGCAGCCCACAAGCAAATGGGCCCCAAACCAAAGCACTTCACCTCTTGCTGCTATACTTCACACCGCAGACTTAAAGACATTTTTACGGTGCCTACAGCAAACACAGGAGGGGATGAGCGGCGCCCACATGCAGGCGTGACCTGTCCTGTTTCTCCTCAAGTGTGTGAGAAAAGAAAACAGCCGCTAGCTGGCACACTCTGCATTCTCGCACACAAACCAGCATATTTGCAATAAAATTTTACCATGACCCACAACGGGGCTTATGTTAAGCTGTCAAACACAACTTAATCGATCATAAATTTAAATCACTTTATTCAAATTTACTTTACTGTTTTCACCCTTTTTTTCTTCCTTTTTTATAGCCGTCTTCGGTGCCTCACTCTGGGAGAGCAGTTGACCAGACTAATTGTCAGGTCCAGTTGGAGTTTCCACAGCCATGGAAAACAAACCAGCCCTCTCTCAGCCCCTGCTAAGGCAACTTGAGCTCCCACTTTTTTTTCCCTCCCATTTCTTATTTCTTCAGACAAATGTAAAAAGGTTGCTTCCCCAAGAGAGGGGGAAAGGAAAAGAGACTAAATAAAAGCTAAACACGTATGCCTGTGTATGAGTGAGCGGATGAGAAACGGAGAACGAGCGGTGAATGAGCAGCAGATTGCATGTACATGCATGCAGTTGGAGTGCAGCGAGGTGTATGAATGTTGTGTCAGTATGCTGTTTGCAAAAGCCTCAAGTGTATTAAGATTCCTGAATGTGTGTAATATACATATCTAAAATTACAGTGCGATATCTCCAGTCTCACACCCTCTTCATCGCCACTTTCCCCCTCATCTTACGCATGCCTTATCCAAAGACATCACCCGGCTTGAAAGGTGCCTTTAGCAGGCTCCTTGAAGCGGGGAGCGGGGGTCCCGCTCTGGGACAATGATGGTTGAGGTGGAGGGGAGTCGGGGGAGCAGGAACACATAGCATAATAAATCTGCTGGCGGAGCTGGGTCGTCCGTGCGGAGAGCCAGAGAGCCAGATCTGAGGCATGCCCTGAAGGGATGGCTGGGCCTGGGGATTAGGAGGCCAAGGAGAAGCCCTTGCGCACCCGAAGACCCCTTCTTGTCTCTGCTCGCACGCAAATGCATCCAGACGTTTTGACGCTTCTCAGGTTTGCCATCTCAGCCCAACTTTTCCTTGCACTCGCACACCACACTAGTGAAGAAACACGCACACACACACACACACACACACACCCGCTCTCATGCACAGACTTTTTTTTCCCTCAATCACTACCTCTGTCTGACTTGTCCTCTTTCTTTCCCCACTGTGTCTGTTTCATTTGATGTCAACATATCAAAGTACCAAACCATCAAAGTGAGAGATTTCTTTTGGGGGGCATCTACTCAACTACGCGAGTTACATGCAAGGGAAGCAACAGCCAATCAAATTATACAGGGAATTACACCAAACTTTCACTGGTCAGGCGCTTTCTGTGTATTTTAAAATCTTGTAATAATTGTCATTCACACCTCTGTGTGGTTCCTGTAACCTCCCACGTAACAGGATAAAATCAGAAAACACCTGCAGGGGGAAAAACCTGCAAAACAAGTGAGCTAACGCTAAAAATAAACTACAGTCCTCATTATCTTCAGGATAATCAACTTCCTTCACATTATCCTCATTTTAACAAAACATTTGCCACCTCTTTGAGGGCTTCAGGTCGCAGCATTAGCACAACAACACAGCTCATTAGGGCCACTTGCATACAAAACCTGATAACAGGTATTCTTCCTGCAGGGTGTAAAAGGCCTGAGGAGAGAAGCTGCCTTTAGCGAACATAAGGCCCTTAAAAAGAGGAGAGGGCCATACCTCAAAAGATAATAGCATGTCATCTCCCTGCATTAACATGACAGCCCATATTCTGCCAGGTCGCCAGGTCACGGGTGTACCGAGCCAGTGTCGCTATGCATAATTTTACTCAAAGGAGTGCTTAAAGTTGAGATAAAAAAGGGTACGCTGCTGCTATCTGACGGACTGACTCCTGCAGAGGGACGCGATATCCGCCTGTTCCTCACGCGTGGAGCTGGAGGAGCAGAAAGCGGCTATGATACATCTTTGCTGGCTACAGTAAGCGAGTGGCTCCGGCTTGTGCATCTCATTCCAGCAGATTAGCATCTTAAACACTGCTGCATTCATCACTGCTGCTGCATCATAATGAAGTCTTTTTTGTGTGTAAAGGTGCACCTGTTTGACATCACTATCCCCCTTGGTATAAAATGGAATAGTACAAAAAATATTAAGTGTACTCATATAATATTCATACATATTTATTATTGGAGTGGGGTTTTTTTCATAATATGCATCTGTTTTATTGTATATCTTTTTTTAATTGCTGACACCCATGAGTGTAAAAATAGAAATTAAACACAGTTATGTTTAAAGAAAAAAAAGTCACAAATTTCTTTTAATTTGATCACATTTAATTTAAAGCTTCTGAAAAATGTATCATATCTTCTATTTCATTTGAATACAATCAGATGCCATCATAATTTTGGCCTCATAATAATAATAATTATATGGTGCTTTTAAATATTAGTTATATTCCAAAATGTTTTACAAGTCACAAGCAACAAAAAGCTCAACATATAGGGAGAAATGTACAGCCATGTTGGTTTAATCTTGATAAAGAAATTTAGAATTACAAGTGATTCTCACGATGTAATTTAAAAATATAAAATATTAAATTCTGAGTGGTTTAAGGCCTGATCCGTCTGCTCTTTCTTTTCCATGTTAACTGAGCTGAATAGACACGACAGGGATTCATTTCCTGCTTGTAAGCACTGTGAAATGTTATTTTGTTATCATCAATAAAAAAGGGGGAGATATTAAATGACAGTTTATGTGACAGTCCCCCTTTTGTTTTATTAGACAAATGTAACCAAGACCTGCTGCTCAAAGCCAAATCCACAGACAGGATGAATGATGGAACAGCCTCATAAAACAGCTAAAAGGAGATTTTTATCTGTGTGAACTTGCGCTGTTAAACATCTTATTTGGTGTGTTCACTCACTCCCTCCGTCTCAAGGCGGCCAGAACCCCCGTTAATAATTTGCCAAGTGTCAAAAAAAAAGGAGGATTTGAGCTGCACCGCATGGCTGAGCACCTTGGACCCTCGTCGTCTGAAACCCGAGAGCAGACAAGCAGACAAAATGTGGAACAGCTGGCGAAGGACAGGAGGGAAAGTTTCAAACAAATATCCGCACATGTGGAGGCTCGGGGGCTCTCAAACGTTTTCATGTCCTGGACCCCCCAAAAGAAGACTTCCCTTTGGAGAGGTTTCTTTTCTCAAGTCCATATGACAGTTTTTTTTTTAGTGTTTTGTTTTTAAATTAAGGCCTGTAATTGTTTTCTTGTCCATTTAAATTGTGATAAATCCAGTGAATTCTACAGTGACTTTACAGCATTTCTAATTTTGCTCGGGGCCCCATAAAACTCCCCACATGTCATGGACCCCTGCAGGGCCACAGACCCCACTGTAATGGGCTTAAATGTCTCAGAGCACATGCCTTCAAACACACTATGATGTGTGCTTTTTTGTATTTAAGGTGAAGCAAATGATAATTTCAGAACTGCTTAATGCAAATCAAATTGCCAGATTGAAATGAAAATATGTCCTGCTTCTGAATGTTTTGACTCAGATACTGATACTTTAAAAATAATAAATAAAATGAAAGAGAAGAAAAAAAGAGTAACACACTGCAATTTTCAAAAAAAAGAAATGCAAAAATGTGAAACTGTAAATGAGTTCTTCATTTTTTTTGCAGTGCAAATATTTCTTGTGTATCCAACAAAGGCCTCGAATTCACTTTGAAGTTTTGAAAATACTATAAAAACCAGTGAGGTGGAAACATTTGAGGTGTAATGTTATAAAAGGAAATGTTAAAAAGGTCAAGGGGTCAGTCACAACCCTGGTTAGATTTAAAAAAAAAAAAAAAAAAACCCGAGCATGTGCACGTTACTGTTCCAATGAGTCTGCAGACTCTAACAGGAGAAACCGAATCAATAACAGACACTGAAATGTGATCACACATGCACATAAATATGCATGCCCCCCCCCCCCCACCCCTCACCCTCTCCCCACGCGCGTTTCTTTACGCAAAAGTCCAATAAAGTTTCATGTCTGCGAAGAAAAATCGGAAAGTTTCAGTTGAAAAAAACTCTCCAACATAATTACACGTGTTTCTTCTAACACATCAAAGATCCAAAAAAAGAAAAGAAAAAAAAACAACTTTCCCATGATTACCAAAACTTTACGCAGCTTCCAAACTAGTTTCAAAATGCACATCTGCGTGTCGGATACTTGTTAAGTGTGCCATCCGGGGCTTTCTAACAACCAACACTTATTTCACAGAGCATAAATCACACACCCTGTCCAAGTGTAACACAAGTCTGGGCTGCGTTTCCCTGCTGTTTCTGGGATCCCACATCGCAGCTTTTTCATCGCTGTTTAAAGAAGAAAAAGCTGGTGTTTTTATACCAGTGTTTCCTCTGCCAGTGTCTACATCTGAACCTGTTCGAAAGTCCACCGATGTGAAATGTGAAACCTCCCCGGCTTCACAAACTGCCTCCCCAAAACTTTAAAAGTGGACAAATAGGCGCAACAATGTCCAGACATTTTGGAATAGATTACTTACTTCGTTCTGGGTGATTCCCCCCTTAAATTATTGACTTAATTTATCTTCACAGGAAAAAAAAATAAAGATGTGTCTTCTTTCTTCAGCTTCTTCTCTTCCTAAGTTGCAGATGTGCCTCTGGAGTTGCCTGGGACTTTTTTTTTTTTTTTTACGCTGCAACTCCAACTCCAAAGCGGTGCTGCCAGAGTTTTTCCTCTTGCCTGTCTTTCTCCTCCTTCTCACAGTTTGCTGTGTCCAACCACCGCCGGACTAACACCATCAGCCTGCCGATAATCTCTGCCGATAGCAGACCGCAGATGTGCGTAAAACCAACATAAGCGTCAGAGAAGCGCATGGAGAGTTGTTATTACATTTAGTGCGCTTTTTCGAGGAGAAGAGAGAGGGCGAAGTGTGGGACTCCAGCTGCTCCTTCCCTCGCTTGACTCCTCCCTTCGGATTGCTCCCTCCTTTACTCACTGCCTCCCTCCTTTTTTATTTTCTGTTCCCCCTTCTTTTTTTCCTTTTTTCTTTCTTAAAACCAACAATACAAATAAAAAAAACAACAAGTTTAATCCTATTTAGTCCTGATATTACAATGTTTGGAGCATAAACCAGCATTAAACTGAGTTTACCCCCCTTCCTCTTTCTCATAGGCCTGTGTGACACATTTGGAAGTTTACAACTGAACCAAAGTTTAACAGGAAAGTTAGATTTTGATCATCTTTGCTGTTTCATTCCTGTTTCTTCTTGTGTGTCCATGTAACTTTCTTAAGAGTGTTCCACTGTCCCTGGGTCAATAAGGCTGCAGCTAATGATTATTTGAATTATTGATTCATCCATCGACCATTTTCTCAATCTAATTGATCAGTTGTTTGGTCCGTGTCAGAAAATGTCGATCATGGTTTCCTGAAGCCCAAAGAGACGTCCTCAGATGTCAAGTTGTTTTGTCCACAGTTAAAAAACGTTCCATTTGATGTCACAGAGGAGGAAAGAAACCTGAAAACGTTCACGTTTGAGAAGCTGAAATCAGAAAATGAAGAGATTAATCAATTATCAAGATGAGTTAGCGATTACTTTAATGGTTGACAAATACTATATGAATCACTGCATCTCTAAAATGGAACACATGATGGACTCTAATGGACTCTGCTTTATAAAAGATGTGATTTTCACAGGCTAAAACTGCTACTTTTCATAAAAGTTTAAAGGACAGCATCAAATATATTGCCCTATAATTAAACTCTAAAGGGGACACATGACACAATACATTTGGCATGATGTCAACCTGCGTAACTCTAAAAACATTCACATCAAATGGAACATGTTTATTTTTAAATTGCATTGCCAAAAATAAAAGTCCTGCACCACATGACAACAGGTAGATATTTGTTATAATGTAATTACTAATTACATAATGTCATCAGTTATTACATTAAACTGCAAGCCCATGCAGGTTTTTTTGAATAGGACTTTTCTCAAACATCCACCATTTAAAAAACAAATTTACATTATGGAGCCCACATATTGGAAGCTGTGGATTTATGAGAGCTAAACTCGTCTCCTGGGCTCAGCCCTTCAGAGTGATACCTAATGCTGCGCTAAAGCAGAGGGAAGCCTTCCTGTAGGGTTAGGTTATAATCAATATACATAATCAATATACAGGGAAATTATGTGGTAAGAGAGGTCTTTAGGGTGCTGTCTCAATCAATGAAGAGGTCGGAGTTTGGAGAGGAAAAATCACCAGTTAATCGTTTAACCAGGATTTGAATGTGTGTGGCCGAGAGGTCAAGTCCATCAAGACTCAGTTAGTGTATTTACCTGGATAATAACTGGTTAGCTACAGCAAATAAAGACCTCTATGATTCAAAGGAAGTTCTTTTTTTTAAAGGATGCTTTATGATCTCTTTTCTGATTCTTATTATGCAAATAAGGTCTGCATTAACTAATTACTGCCTTGATCAATCAGAGCCCCAGATCTCCTGTCACAGCTGTCAACATCTCTGTCATCAATAAAGCCCCAAATGTTTGATTCTGATTTCGTCAGAATATGAAGATGGATTATGAATGACAAAAAAATGGACTATGATTAGTCTTTGTGGAGCTATTTTAAATATTGGAGTGCTTCAAAAGTGTCTCTTACAATCATTAATAAATCGACAGCATGCATTTTCTCCTTATGGTCCATAAGATGTCAAAATAACAGCACGTGTTTAAACTTGATGATTTTAAATCCAAATGCAGACATATTAATTCAGGTTTTGAGTTTAAAAAACAGAAAGGCTGCAGATGCCCAATGATAGACAATGAGCTGTGGTATGAATCAGTGTCATTAAAATTAAAAACCCTTGTGTCCGTGACAACAGGAAGTCAGGCAGCGAGAGAGGAGACAGTCAAAGGTGCTCTGTAAGACACGACTAATTCTCCTGTCAGTTTGTCAGGCGGTGCTCATCTGGCCTGGACTACACAGAGATAAAGTCCTTGTTATGAATCTCTCAAAGAGAATCTGAGGAACGTGGAGGTGGGGGAGAACATGAGGGTAAAGGAGGAGGGAGGGGGTTGCACATGGGCATCAGTAGGGTTAGCGGCTCCCGAAAGTATTTCATCAAAGAGGGCCAGGATCCTGGGGATTGAGATTCTGCCTGGAGGCAAGTAACCAATGGTCTCCCAAGAACATATTCCAAAGTAAGGCTTGCAGAGCCAAAGCACACATCAAAAGCACCTCTGTAGCCAAAGCGATTCTGGAGGAGAAAAAAAGGGGTTCGGGTCCCTTCTTGGCCCCCTTAAAGCCCCAGATCTCACCCCAATTAAGAAGGAACTACTGTTTGTTCCAGACCCTGAGATCTACAGACAGGGAGGTGCACTCACTAAGGCATGCTCACAAACACACGGACACACACAATCACATATTGTCACTTTTCCTCAGAGCTAAATCTAAAAAGAAAACTCTGTGCCACTGAAGATCAACATCTGTGTCTTGGGCTTATTTTTAATGACCAACTGACAGAGCGTGTGTTTCCAGCGTCGGCCATGATCTCACTGAAATAATATGTAAGTGCTCTGTGTGTCCACGTATGTTACATGAGTAACAGTAAATCAATACTTGGCCGAATGTTGTGTAGGCATTTGGATTTTTGCCTTTAATTCTGCGCTGCTGGACAGATGTCACTGTGAAATGGATACGGCAGAATAAGCATATTATATCCACACAGATGTGACTGCTGGAAATGCACTGGCTGCATGAACAGGGGAGTGACACAGGCTCCTGTGTCTTTCACTGCAGAAAGGCAGTATTTTAAGATAAAGGAATATTTGAAGTGCTTTCACTTGGTATTGAGGTCTTTTATTTCATTTAAAGCAGCATTGCAGCGTGGAAATACTCAAGTAACAGCACTGCATTTACTTGAGGATAGAAGTATTAGGAGGAAAATGCACTTTGAGTATCAAAAGGAATAATACTCATGCCGCCGTGAGTGTTATGTTTATCATATTAATGAGTTTCTCTTTTGTGTAAGCAGTATTTTATGTAATAATGTTTCCCCCTTTATAAAATAATCACACAGAGGTTTTATATGTAAAATCCTACAGCTGTCAAGTGTGTGAGTATACAGTATATTGTAGTGGAGTAAATGGGGTACTCAAGTACAAGTAGAACAAGTAGCTCAAAATAGTACTTAAGAACATAATCTTGCTCTGAGTTGTATCCCCGTCACTTCCCATGTTTCCTGTCTGTTACTCTTAAAAGGAGTAACACTTGTTCCTGATGAAATGGATCTCAAAACCAGGGCAAATAAAAACAAAATGTATGTCTTGATATCTCAATGAATATTTCTTAAATTTGCACTGCAAGTTTTTTGTCTGAAAGCTTCCCACGTTTAAATATAAATATGATCTCATGCTGTGTCCATCGCGTCTACGCACCGACTCTGAAACTTCCTTCTGTTTCAGATTTGAGTTTTTTCACATCTGTCAAAAGTCTTTACTCAGCGCCACCGTACATGCAAAACGTCATCATTGAAAATAACATATGATAAGCCAATTCACTTCTTCCCCCAACACAACCCAAGTAATAGTAACACAGAGATGTGGAATTTAAAGACAGATCGTGGCAAGTGATTGTAGAACAACTTTGAATCGGGGACGGTAACGTAAGTTACTGATTACAAAACAAAGGATGTACCAAAGGTAAGACAGATTGGGATCTAGGCAGCTAATTGTAGCTTCTTGCTTATGATTAATCATTCATTAGCTCTGTTTGGATTAGCACTATGCAAATGACGAAGTGAGAGGACCACAAAATCCTCCTCACTGCAAAGGCTGTCTCGTTCTGCCAATATCTGCAAGCAATCAGTTCGTCTCACATGCACTACTTTCATACTCTGGAAGTTATAAAGCTCCTTTCTACTCTAGGCCCTGTTACACCAACCACCAACCGCACAAGGTGCCATCTGCTCATCAGGGTCTAATGTAATCATTCAGACGCACATTCACACACTGATGTCACAGCCTTTGGGAGAAATTTAGGGTGCAGTGTCTTGCAGTCTGGAGGAGCCAGAGATTGAGTATCGTGATGGGGGTGCCACCAACCGTGGACGACCGCTCTATCTCCACAATAACAATATTAACTTTAACAGTTTTTGATCTTGATCTGGTGTTAGAGTCACTGTCCTTTTAAAAAACAAAACAAGTAACTCTTTTAGCTTTTTTGGTGATGCATTTTCAGATAATTCAATGTGTTTTTAAATAGTAACTTTAGCTTAAGAAGCAGGAGAACTTCTCAAAATTTACAGCAATCGGCTACAGTGCAAATACAAGACCAGGGGACTCTGTTGCTTGTTCTCCCTCTAACTCCGCGTGACTATCTGTATCTAATAAAGACCTGGTGGGATTTACTTAATGTTTGTCTTGCTCCTAAACTACAAGTGCAAGTGTGTCAACAATCAACAAACGATTACAACCACCTGACACTGGGCCTGTTTGCCAGGGACCAGAGATTTGGGATTACACAAACACAACACAAAGGCAAGCTTCAGTGACCTCTAGTCCACTGTCAAATATAGGAGTCTGTTAGAGAGTCATCCATCCTTACGCTGTGTACACAGAGTTCAAAAAGTCTCCCTTCCCTGGTTAAATTAGTTTCCTTTTTCTCACATGTACTGTACCTGTACACACTCGTACATTCAGGACACTAAACACAGCACTCCCCTCTTCTCCTCTCATCATCCTTCCTCCCCCCCCTGCCCTGCCGGAGGTATCGGGTGACTTGAGTGGGCCCATTAGTGTGAATGACTGATAAGACTCTCAGCCCCCCAATAATCAGAAAAGGATATTTGCAGTTATTTTGAATCCGTCAGAAATAATAAACGCCAAACTATATCCACTTGGGCTATTTAAGCAATTTCCCCACGATAACATCCCGTGGGGATTTCATGTGGATTCCAAATGACGACATAATAAAACCACAACGCCTGCACACCCTTATCAGGCTGGATTAAAAGGGAATAATGAAACAGAGAGGGTTTGGAGCCTTGTGTGGTATGAATATGATTATCTAATGGACTCCAATGGAAAGGCATGTTAATTCCACTTTAACGCGAGACCTTTCCCAGACTATCTCCTGCCCCTGGCTCCTCCTAAGACCCCTCCTTCCTCCCCCCGCCTCCCCGTCGACCCGTTTCTCTGCCTCTTTCTCCCCTTCCTTTAAGTTGAAATAATCGTTCTGCTATTTTTTTCCACAGAAGTCATTATGCCCGCCCTCTATCTCTGTGTATGAACGTGAGCATGGGAGAGTGATAAATCCCCCTCTCGTCTCTTCACACTCTTTTCCGGTCTGATTGGAGTGTTGGCCTCTTAACTTTCAGACAAAAGCACTCTGGGCAATTATCAATATTCAGATTTTTTTTTTCTTGCTCGGAGAGCATTGTTGCTTGAAGAATGTGGGTCACTCATGGAAACTCAAATCAAAGTTTCTGAGCAGCCATTTGAAATCATATTACATGGTCTGATACTGGGCTTTAACAAGGCCTTCATATTTGAATACTGGGCCAAAAAAGCATCACTGAAGAGTCACTTTAAACGTGTGTATGTTTATTTATTTGTTAGGTTTTAGTTTGAAAGTTGTCTGTGCGCTTAAAACGTCAAACATCAAATTAACTGATAAGTCAGGGCATTTTTATTTGTATATTGGGTGAGCTAAATTAACCTTGATAAATGTCCTTAAAGGGTTTCCCCAGTATGTATCTGTTAACGTACACAGCATGCATGCTGAAAGCTGTTGCACCTTTGTTTCAAGGGCAAACAATTACCCATCCAACACCAAATAAAGATTTAAGTCATGTGCAGGCTCTGCTGTCAAGATCCTGTAAAGATGTTATCATACTCACATCACTTGTGTGTGTATTTTTCAATAGATGCTGATTGATTAAAAGTACCTCTTCTTTTGATCAACCATAAAAAAAAAGTCCCGGAGAGATACAGGCCTCGAATGGGGGGTTATCATTAGGCCCATTAGGACCGATAAGACTCCTTGAGCTGCGTAGACAAGTCCATTCTCATCTATTGAGGCACGGAGCAGTATTGTGCATCAGCGCACACATCCTGAGAGCAGACTGAGCTCCCACAGGACACAGTTAAAAAAAAAAGCATCAATATTTCATCAAACTACTCTCTCTTTCTGGTCCAGATCAAAGCCTCGACTCCCACAGTCCTACAGGTAGAGATGGCTCTTTTGTTTTTGCTCCTCAGGTAGAGCAGCAGTCAGACTCTGTTCGCTTTTGGTAACCTTGCAACGCTCACCCCATCCATCTCACAGCTTACTGCCTCGTTTTGGAAGACGAGTTAAAAAAAGGAAGGCTTGAGACTGTGAGGGTGAAATCCTGTTCCAGGGATGTCCAGAGTTTGAACTTCATGGCCTGGTAGTGCTGTATTATTTCCTGTTTTTCTTTCCCAGGTTGGCCCATAGCGAGACTAATGGTAAACTGAGGCTCTAGTCATTTTTCTTTGAAAAACTGAAATTGTGTTTGCAAAACTTCATTCCTGACTGTCATCTGCATTATCATCATCATTACTACCGGTTTAATATGTTTGCTGCCTCCTGTGATTAGGCTCATTTGAAGTTCCTGTCATGCCAGAGCTCAGGAAGTAAGGTTCAACCATGGGCTGGTTTTTCAGCATTGTTCATCGGGTGAGCTGGAAATGCATGAGTGTAGGTGCACAGCTTTGCTGCAAGCCAAACACACTTCTAATACAGATTGAAGACAGGAGATTGCCTTTGAAGTTTTTACTGAAATCTTGTCAAACTGTGAAAACAGAATTATAGTGATTACAAATCAGAAAACAGTGAGATTCCATAAACACTTGGCTTGACTTGGATGAAAGATATAGGGAACGGGAATCGTGGCCCTCTCTCGACAGACGTCTTCATTTATCTTCAGCAGCTTGTCCCTAAGGGTAGCAGGGGCTGATGCCGATCCCAGCTGGCATTGGGCGTGAGGGGCACAGGACGCCAGTCTATTGCAGGGCACATGGCGGCAAACAGAGACAGACAACCATTCACACCTACGGGTAATTTTAGAGTAATCCAGATTCAAACCAGGAACCCTCTTGCTCTGAGGCGACGGTGCTAACCACCACATCACCGTGCCGCCATGCATGATATCGTAAAAAAACTGAATTGACTTGACAGTTTGCCACCAAGCGGCAAAATCCGGTGCTGAAAAATGAAGTCACCGCGGAACGACACTGCGGTTCCTTGAATGGCCACTTGAGGCTGCCTCCAAAAGTGAGTCAATCCCCATAGACTGCCATGTGAAAATGCCCAACTTTACAGCAGAAATAAACATGTTTACAGTCTATATAGGTAACTTCTCCATTCATAAAAACTGCACAGGGTGAATTTCACATTCTTCACCCCTAAAGCTCTGCATACTTTAGGGAAAGAAAGAAATAAGAGAAGGAAACAAAGAAAGAAAGAGGTTAGTGCCATCATGGTGACTGTTGACTTAATCCGGCCTCAGCTCAATCCATGCTCCACCTTTTTGCCCATTTTTAAATTAGACTAGATTATTAGGCAACTTCAGGCACTGCCAAGATGGCGACTGCCATAGCCATCCATTTTGAGCTTCCTTTTGGCTCTTCAGAAACCTATGGGTGACATGACGTAGACTACATCCTTATTTTATACGGTCTACCCCCCTTACTGTTTTAGTAGTCCAGGTGTTGGCAGTTACTGCTGATTGCATCAGTTACACATTTTGCATGGACGAGCTTTCCAAGGACCAGCAACATGGAAACTCTAAAGAAAGAAAAGCATATGAATGCAACCTTGAAGTGGTCTAAAGTGTTTATTTCTGGTTACTTCATCAGACATCATTTCAGCAGAATGAGCTTTCAAATATCTTGGAGGCACGGTAGCTGTGGTTTGCATGTCTCTACACGCTGTGTTAGTAATAGATGAGGTCATGATTATTACAATGGTATTTACAGCTGATTTATGAAAATGAATGTAAAAGTTGTGATGTAAAAAATGGAAAAATCTTTTTATACTGGTCTGTATATCCAAGGAGTTTGATATGATCACTGCCGTTATGATGAACATTTAATCCACAACTAAACTTTTGTATTTACAGCTAAATCCACTTTTATACTTTAAACTATTACTCGAGTTGCCTACATAGATCATGGATGATATCACAGTTGTGGTTTTGGAGCAATCACTTAAAAATGGGGGCAGCGTTTTATTTTGTCCAATAATTTCAAATAATTTCCTCAAAAGTAAACTGACATTTAACTGTACATTTATAGGGTAGTTCCTTGTAATGTGGTACATATTATAGGTATGCATTCGAAAATTTGACATTTGCCTACAAACAAACAGAAAACAAAATTTAAAACTGTTATAACTTTGTCTTTCTTGTCCCTGTAATAAATAGAAAACAACATTGTTCTTTACTGGAAACTACCTAGGAAATGGGCCCAATAGGTGTTAATTGATCCTACTAATGTATCACCAATGTAACAGAATTTTAAGATGAAATATATAGATGTTGTATGTAATAGGAACTAAACACATTATTGCATATTAGTAAGGCATGTGATCCGTCATGTCCCATGATTATGTCACTACAAAGAAAGAATGCCTTCTTTTTAAATCCACCTTGAAGTGTTGCTATGTTTGTGCATGGCATTGTGTTTTGTGTGTGTGAGTGTGTGTGTGTGTGTGTGTGTGTGTGTGTGTGTGTGTGTGAGAGAGAGAGAGATAGAGTGTGTGTGTGTGTGTGTGTGTGTGTGTGTGTGTGTGTGTGTGTGTGTGTGTGTGTGTGTGGGTGTGTGTGTGTGTGTGTGTGTGTGTGTGTGTGTGTGTGTGTGTGTGTGTGTGTGTGTGTGAGTAAATCTTTTCCCTCCCCCCTACATCAACCCTGGTTTTCTGTTGTCCCTGAACACACCGTGCCTCTCCTCCTCTCGTCATCAGCGTCAATCTGTGGCTGTCACTCGGAGCTGGACAGTGACTAACGACACTCCCAGTCAGTCAAACACTTATCACCACACAGGTAACACACAGGCCTGGAAATGACTGACAGGAAATGGAAACGTCTCTCATTCTGTGGGCCCGGGAGCTGAAGTGAAATATTAGCTGTGGGAGCGATGGCGGATGATAAGAGGCTCCCTGTTTGGGCTGGAATTGTGGAGGTCCAAGTTCTATTACGTTTCTTTTTACGGCGAAGAGTGGTATGAAGATGCTGTTTTGCTTGGATAAAGGATAGCTTTTCTTTTTTTCCCATTTCCTTTCCTATATTCATCATTTCCCTGTGTTCTCCACAACACGCTCTACATTTACTGATGAGCCACACTCTAACTTTCATGATGAGCTATTTGTGACTTGTTATTATAGTAAATGGTGCTGTCCTTTTTGACAAGCCATCGTCCCTGAGGCCTTCTGTGGTCCACAGAACCAGACCATAGGCCAGCTGAAGCCACTGCAGCCCTCTCAGTGTCAGTGGGTCACATAGGCTTACTTTGTCTCCCCTATTACTCATGGACTCCAACATGTCCTCCCTTTATCCCTCTTTTTCTTCATCTCCTTCATGCACAGACACACACACACAATTCCCCCGTGCAGAAAGATGGATGGGATGTTCCCAAACCACAGGTGCTGCTCTACTTGTGAGTCTTTCACATTCTTCACCACACAGTCCAGACCTGCTCTTTTTTTTAATTTATTTTTTTACTTTTTACCATTTTCCCCAGTGGTGATTACTATGGTACTTCAGTTGTGGGATAATGAGGAACATGGAATATTAGTAATACAGTATACGATCAATCTGCCTGTCTATTAGCATCTCTTTGGGAATGAGATGCTTTTGCAGTAACAAGACAAACTTCATGAACTTGAAGCTTGATGCTCAATGCTACTCCCCCAGACATGGCCTCCCATTTCAGATCGCCACTAGATGGGGTTCAGTTCCAACTTGTGTGTTTGCTGGTAACTCACTGAACCTTAAACCACAGGCTTACTCCGCTGTGCGAGCTACGCCACCTTGTGGTGGATATTATCACACTGACACATTCTGGTTGATGTTTTTTAACAGTGAGGTGTAAAAATGACCCCACAATATGAGGCAGTGATGCCCAAGCAGGGGTATCTTTACCCCAGGGTTTATATGGAAAGGTTGTGCAGTAGTTAATTTGTAGAAATAGAAATTATGATTTGATGGTATTCATCCTTATATTTGTTTTTAGGAGGAACATACAGTGCTGGAATTTAACTGAGGACAAATTTGAGGTACCACTAAACTACATTTACTATTTATTCCATTGCATTTATTTAACAGCTGTCGCTACATTTCAAAAACATGGGACAAACTAATAAAATTCAACATCTTGTTAAGATTTTAAACCAGTGGTTCCAAGTCTTTTGGATATAATGATACCTTATAAAATGCAGTGTCTACTTGGGGCCCCTTGTCATTTTTCAGATGTCTGTGAGTTGTTTTCATTTTCAAAACTTCTCTGATGGCTGAATTTAAATAAGACCCAAAGAGGTCACATTATCCAATATTTCACAGGAAAAAGCCAAGATTAAAGAAAAGTCCAAGCCCTGTACCTGAAGTAGTTCAAAGGTTAAATTAGTGGCAGCAATTACTGATGTAGTGCTTTCTCCACGTGCATTTAATTCAACAACAACCAACTCTGGTGGACTTCGTCTTGGACACTAACATACAGTAAGTCCGTTGTAGCACCTTAGCATTAAGGGTTGTGATTGTGTGTGCCACCAAAAACCTAAAAAGTAATGGATTGATGGTTGACTCATCCAGTTTCTATCGCTCCAAATGGTGGTAGTAGTATATAAATGCAATCTAGACTTAATACTGAGGAAAAGAAAAATAGACATCAAGCTTAAACATCAACAATTTCAGGAGCACTATATCTTGCATAGATTGACATCAATGACTTAATACAGTCATAATGTTTCTCTGCAGTAAAATACTATCAAACTATTCATAAAGGGAATAGATAGGTGAGATACATCAGACAAAATCGTTTTGGAAGCACTGAAGTGATGCCACAGCGTTTTTGGTGTGTTACCTAATTGTATCACACCTCATTTGATACAGACCCCAACTAATCTGTTTACTTGCATCATCAAGTTTTGAAACAAGAAGATAAATTGCATTTTGCGATAGAATATAACACATTTTTTCAAAGCAGCGTGAGAAGCACTTCTCCCTGCTACACTCAAGATGAACTGAGGGATCTGCTCTACATGAGCCTTTGAATATTAAACTGGCGTACACAACCTTATTCTGAATACACTAAAACTACAGTGGTGGTAACGTTGCCATTAACGTTGTCCAGTCGAGTACAATTCAAAACATGTGCCAGGGGTCTCCACGGACATCCACGGTGAGGCCTCAGCTCTGCAGTTATGCCAGGAGCACATTGTTATTGACTTGACTGATGGTTTCCTGTCGTGAGAGGAAGAAGCAGCAGTACATGAAAGAATGTGTCTGTGGTCTCACCTGAATACAGCAGGTAGGCTGCAGTTGTCTGGGGCCAACCTCAGTGACCACAATAACACACCGTTTTTTGTTTTTTACACACAGTGTGCTCGCTGGTATGTACTTTGTGATGCTCCTCTCTTTTTCTTCCTCCATCTGTCTTTTCTCCTCATCTTTCTACATGTCAGTAGACATGCAGTGGTATTTGATAGAGATGGAATTTAATTTTCCAGCTCTAAACCAACTATACAACCGAATCGAACCCTAGATCTGAGAACGCAATTACAATCCTTTAAATTTGGGTCCTTGATCTTGTAATGTATTAATACAGACAGTGGTGGTAGGGCGAAAAATAATTTAAAAAAGGGCACCCTCTCGCAGAAAAGTTTCTGGCAAAGGGCAGCCTGTTAATCTCCTCTATGGTCACCTTAAAATTCCGAACACTTTATGATGTTTTCTCCAAAGGAAGGGCACCCTAGAGTTGGTTTATCTGCCATAGGGATCACCCAAGAGAGCACTGGATCGGGTTGATTTGCGTCACTGAGCTGAGCCATAATGCCAGCCTCAAATCTCAGCTTTGCTTTGTATTGCCTAATGTCAGATTTGTATCAGATTGCTACCAGTGGTTTCATTAATGAAACTGTGGTTACCAACCCACCATTTTGACTTGTATTAGGCTTTCATGTTTTTGATGGCACAGGTCAGGCAAGTAATGACGTCTGCTAGATTGTGGATTGTATTTCATGCAGATTGCGTGGTTTCAACTTAAAACACATCCAAGCATTCAGTTTACCTTTTTTGGAAGTCGTTTGAAACTGTGCTTCGAAAGTTGTGGCTGAATATGGAAAGTTTCTCAGGCAATGACATCCGTCTGCCAGCCAACCGTTGTGAGGTGACTGTTGGAAACCTCTTTCATGCCAGTTGGAATGGGCACTCGTTAGCATCCGCAGTGAAACCGTCAAGTCATAGCCAGACATGGTTCAACAGTCAAGAGTGTCAGACTCAGAGGAGCGCACAGACTGTCAACAGGAGGCTGTCTAGTCAGACTGAAAGTATTGTGGATTGAACGGACCACATTTAAGTAATACGTTAGACCAGTGAAAGCTCTCAAATGCTTTCCCATGTATAGTAGATATGAAGTGTTGATGTCATCACTTACTGCTGTCTTCATATACAGTATGTACAGTTGTAACTGTGGGGGACAGAATACCAAAGAAGAAAACTACAGCGTGATTTCGATTTTTCTCATTTTTAATGTTGAAAATCTAAATTGTAATTGAGTATTTATTCAGTTACGGCAGCACACAACAAATACACAACGTAACAAATGTAGGAATACAAACACTAACACAAAAAACAGTATTTACACAAATGTACAGTTTATACAGTGTCTCCAGAAAAAAATGCTTGTGACTGTCAGAATATGAATGTAATGGACAATATTCTAAAAGAGTATTTTTGCTTTAGAAGTTGAAACTGTTATCATTGCTCTGCTGGTAGAAAGTAATGCATGTGAACAACATGAAAACTACAGTCAGTTAAATTATAGGCTCAGGTCTCAGGTTTAGGATTTTAGTAAAAAATGTGCATTTATATGGAAAGGGCAGGGGTAGTATCAGTGTCTGACATGACAGAGGGGCGTTTGGGAACTGGCTGCATTTTACTGAGCCCTCCTTTGCCCAGACCACCAGCACACATCTTAACAATCCTCAGGAGGTCTTGTCTGAACCGCACCCCAATGAAGACGTACAGGAATGGGTTCAGGCAGGCGTGAGTATACGCCAAGCTCTTGGCAACCTGTCCAGCTATATCAAAACCAGTTATAGTTTTACAATCAGTGATAGTAGTATTAGCTGCTTGCGTGGCCTCCATTATCAGCAGACCATTGTGAGGCAGCTGAGAGAGAACAAACACAAACACCACAGCGAAGATGACACGTAGGGCCTTGTGCTTTTCAAAGCTCTTGGCCTGCAGAAGTGTGCGAATGATGACTGAGTAACAAAAGACCATAACAATTAGAGGAAGGAAGAAGCCCACGCAGATCTGCAGGGACAAAACCAGGATCTTAGTCCGGTTGTACGCATTGTTCCAGTAGACCATAGTACAGCTGGATGACCCACTCCGGTCCATCTTCACCTGGGCGAAGATAAACTCAGGGAGGGCCAGGAGAGTGGAGACCAACCAGACACCCAGGCAGGCAAGTTTGCTGTAGAGCAGCCTCTGTCTTTTCTTCAGGTTCTGGGCCTTGGTGACTTGTACAATAGCAATGTAGCGGTCCACACTAATGCAGGTGAGCAGGAGCATGCCGCTGAAGAAGTTGATTTTATAGACCGCTGACACTATTTTGCAGAAGGGGATGCCAAAATCCCAGCCCTTAGTGGCATCCACAGCCCAGAAGGGCAGCATGCACAGGAAGAGGAGGTCAGCCACAGCCAGGTTCAGCAGGTACACGTCGGTCATTGTTTTCAGGCGGTTGCGCACAGTGGTGTAGATCCAAACCACCATGAGGTTGCCCACAGCGCCGAGGATGAAGATGATCCAGAAGAGAGGTGGTTCGTACTGCCCGCGAAAGTCCCTGACCCAGCCTCTTCCACATATGCCTGAGTTTTCAGTGGGCTCTGAACCATAGTCATCTGGGTAATCAGAAGGATCCTGCAATCAAACACAGAGAAACTGATTATCTACACATGCACATGTACAATGGTGAGGTAGTTGTGCTTGCCTTGAGTATTTCCATTTTCTGCTTTACATGTAAATATAGTGGATACCTCTACTCCACTATATTTGTGATACCTTTATTTACTAGTTAGTTTGCAGATTAGGGTTACAGATGCAAAATATAATCAACAAATAAATATGACGTATTATTATGGATAAAGATAAATCCTAATTAAACCATTGCTGAAATTCACAAGCTGCAACATTGAAGTAATGAACACATTAATGCATCAATAATTATTATCCTGTAATATGACCTACATTATTCTGAAATGGGCCATACTGCTTGATGAGTAGCCTACTTTTTGTACTTTAAGTTTATTTTGATGCCGATACTTTCATACTTTTACTGTATTGTATTAAATGTGTGACTTTTATTTGTAACAGAGTATTTCTACACTGGGGTACTTTTACTTAAATAAAAGATCTGAGTAGTTCTTCCACCACTGGCAACATACTGAATATACTTTGTTCCTCAACTCACAAACTGCTGTCAGGGCTTCACAGCATATCATGCTTCTAGTGGGGCCACAGTGATGTGGCATCAAGCGCTGTCGGTGACGTACAAGCTAACCAGAGCGTACAAAAAAAAAAAACTGCTGTCAGGTGCAGGTGTTGTATCTGTGCAGGAGAAACCACACTACTGCACAACTTCCTGCTGCTATCCATGCCTGGGGGGGAGGGTGGGGGGTAAAACGATCTTGGGGGGCTCCAGAAAGGGGCCCCGCAGCAGAACTCAGTACCCCAGAAGCATCAAGATTTAGGGCAGAGATAAAAAAAAAAAAGCAAGGTGAAAACGAGACTTAGGCTTTCACAAACAATGGAAAATGTGATGTTGATGCTAATGCTGATGTGGCTGTGACTGTGGTATTTGAGTATCCTACAGATGTCTACTTTAGATAAATCTACTGTTACTAGACCATGAAATCAAAAACATAAACACGTCAACATAAAGAACATCAAATATATCATATTGCACAAAGAGCAAGGCTTTGTTCACACAGCAGCCTGAGTTTTACTGTGCTGTATTCTTTAAAATCATACTTTAAATACCACAACATAAAGAAACATTGAGACACACATGCACTAAAAACACAGAAGTGGACGTTTGTTTCCCTATCTGTGAGGGAAGTATTCAGCACTAACAGTCTTTTTGACCTACTCAATAAGACATACATCAATATTTTCTTCCTTGTTTATCACTGCTACAGATAATTATTTCAAATGAATACTTACAGTCGCAAAATAATCAGTTCCTGTGGTCATATACGTTGTCAGTTCATAGTCCATGTTATCTACAAAGAACCAGATGATTATATTAATATAAAAATAAAAATGTAACATGGATCAAATACATATCGGGGAAATTGAGGTCAAATAGAAAATGCCCTGTAAAGCTTGTAGCAGTGCAACAATTCACTTACCCATTCAGTGATGAGATGTAGAGAGCGACCTCTCTCAGTCACAGTTCAGTTTCTTTGTTCGGGTAGTACTACTGGTAACATTAACAACCAGGCTCATCTTCACTTGCTTATATGGTTTCCCTTTAACCACAGGATGACGTGTTGATATAACGCAATCTCCCCCTCTATCTGCAGAGAAAGAAACAATACACAACCCTAAGTGCTGCTGATTTATTTCCCTAAATACAGATATATAGAAAAAATATGCATCAAATTAAAACAGTTTTCAAATGTGTATCTTTGAACATTGGCATGCCAGTTTCACAGAGAAGCTGTGAATTTTAGATATAATCCCACTGAACAATGGCCGTCAAACCAGAACAAAAACAATACACCCACATTCTTTTCACAGCCGATTAAGTTTTATCAAGTCGCAGCACTTTTTTGACACACTTTGTATACACAGGTGGAGCACTTAACACCACAGATGAGTGATGCATGAAACCGAAAACCGTGAGGTGTGATTAAAGATCAAAACTGGAAGAGGTAGTTGATGCTGAGATGTTGTAAGCCCCAGTGCTTCATAGCACTCCAAGCTGTCTAAAACTCAAAATGATTGTCCAAGCAACCATTATCTCTTCTTTTAAAATGTCAACAACATGAGGGAAGTGTTTTTAGGAGGTTTTGATTTCCTGGGAATTTCTCTTTCAAGTCAGCAGTGATGAAATATGCCTCGGACTTCTTTAAAAAAACAAAAAAAACATCCCCTTTTATCATATAAAGTGACTTTTTGAAGCCAACTTTTAAGAGTTAGATGAAAATAGAAAAACCACTCTCACGGTATATGAATGAGGATCCCAAAGGGGAATCACTCCTATTTTCACAGGGTCCTAATTGTAAAAAAATTAGTAAAGACCCACTTTGCAGTTCAAATGGTCAATGAAGGAATACTGACATTTTAAATGTAGTTTAAATGGTAAAAATCTGTTCAGTCACTGTGGAGAAAACTCCCTTGCCTGTAACATCAGTAGGCTGTAAGCTGTGGCTGGGTGATTACAACATGTTGACCCAGGGAAACAGGATCTGAACCCAGGAGGTGGTTAGCTTATTCTAGATCTTCTTCTCTAGGTTTTAGAGAGAGACTAGATATACATATTTCCCAAAATATAGAACTGGGCCTTTAAAGTTATAATAATTGTCTGTTAAGTAACTATCTATCAAAGAGTGAGTTAAAACAATGGTGATTGATCATATGACCCACTAATGAGAGCATTTCAAATGACGATTTGAGCTGTGGCTCAGTGGTGGAGTGGATCGTTCTCCATTTGAGAGATCAGCGGTTTGATCCCCAGCTCCCCCGGTCCACATGTCTGAGAGTTCTTGGGCAAGACATTGAACCCTGAATTGCTCCTCGTGCTGTGCATGGGTGTGAATGGTTAGATTGGATGGTATGTAGATGTCCACTGCCATCTGTGTGAATGTCAGTGTGAATGGGTGAATGTGACAAGTAGTATGAAAGTGCCTTGAGTAGTCAGAAGACTAGAAAGGCGCTATATAAGTACAAGTCCATTTACCATTTGTATTTGCTGCTTTGCCGAGAAATACCATCTGACTGTCAATGGTGACTTTCCTGCACTAAAATTAAAAGCCCCACACAGTTAGTGACGCTTTTTACATTGTTCACCTTCTCTCTTCAAATCTCCTGTCAGTGTGGAGCATGTTAAGGCAACACGCTACGTTGTGCAGTTGAGAGCTACGAATCTACAGACATCATACAGTCGACACTGTTCAGTCCCAGAGACGCTCCTGCAATTACATCTTTCCTCCAAAGCGGCCACTAGAAACGACGCATCTCAATTGTAATGGATTACAACTTTAACAGGATTATCTGCACTGCACTATGAAAAACAACACGTGCGTTCCCGTGTCAGTTGCTCCCAAGTAAAATGATATTCATGTGACATGTTCTGCAAAAAACACAAAGTTCATTGGTATTGCCAAGAGTAAAGGGAAATGAACAACATGACAAATAGTCACATAGCTGACCACACTGGTATAAAACATGACAAAGTAGAAAGTCCCTGTCATGCCAACTGCGTCACCTGAACCCCAAACAAAGCTGATAGTGAACAATAAACTAACTCATCTCAAGAACAAGAAAGGGATAAATAAAGCAGCAAAATAAGTCTGAGTTTAAAAAGTCATTGATGTCATGGTTTTGAAATGAATCAAGGGATGTGTTAAAATCAGTTTTGCTGGCTGTGTTTCCTGTGAGCGTGTCTTACTCTTGTGGGTCTGTTTTGGCCCTTTTGAAGCCCTCTGTAAGGCACAAGTGAGGTGCTATCTTCTCACAGTTTCATTTCCTGGCCTGACATATTGTTAACGCTCGATGCAGAGCGTGTGCCTCTTCAGAATTTACCAAATTCTGGTTGCATTTCTCGGTTTTGATCACGATGAGACGAAGGGAAATGGCTGCGTCGTGATCAGATGAGTGTTTTACTTCTGGGAAAGAGCTATTGAAGAAAGTGAGGTTTCACTCACACAACATCACAAACTGCAAACTGTACAGCTAGTTGACTTGACATTAATGGAAGACCTGGCTGTTATGCAAGGACAGAGCAAATGGCAGTGAAACATGAGTTTTAATACATGCAATGCATTTGACTAAGCACTTGCGATCTCACAGTCACATATAAATATTATAGAAGCCTTAATTACAGTCGTCTGCTACAGAGAATCACAATCACAAGGTCACAAAACACATTTTACATTATATGATATACAACTTTAATTTTGACATGCATACGGATTTTGAAATATGTAATCATTTCACTCAACGTGGAGCTTCCTCTATGCTGTTAAAAATAGTCTGAATAATGTGACATGTGACCCGACAGCTCTCTTCTCTGCTGGGATAGTAAAAAAAAAAAGGACATTTAATGATGAGAAAATGTTGAGAAGCCATGAATTAGTCACCGGTATAATGGTTTTAGCTCTGTAAAGGGTTTCAGTGCATGACAACAAAGGGGAAAAACCTTAGTCTGTGTAGTTTTAGCTAAGTCATCAAGGTGAATAGTGCAGTTACAATAGGAAATACAGTGATGATGCATTGTTTTAATTTTGATCCAAAATGAAGGGAACACTGGGTAGACAGAGAGGTTTTCGTGATTTGCATATGAACTCTCTGAGGTGAGAATATGCTGACTCAAAGCTGAAACCAGGGAGACATATGTCCACATCGTACAGTGCTTATTTGAGATACTAGTAAGGCCATTAATGTTCATAACGCTGGCATCTTTCCAGTTTAATCTCATGTCGCCACAAACAACAGACCACACAACTCATTCAGCAGTTTTTAATCACATGCTAGTCATACAGAGTTCTGTGTTATAGCATCATAGAGCTCTATGACACAGTAGATATGATTGAGTAAGACAGAGTTTATCTATATAGCACCTTTTAAAGCACACAGCTTTAAGAAGCACACATAATCTATAAACAGAAAGGACGCATATATGACACAGATAGATTACATTACAGTCACTATACAGGGAAGGCAAGTTGGTAGAGATGGGTTTTGAGAATTTCTTTTTAACCAATTTATGCACTATGGAGAGTTCCAGAGGGACGGGCCCTGGCTGCAGCATTTTGGACCAGTTTGCAGGTTGGACAGGACTGCTTGACTGAGACAGGAGAAGAGGAACTTGCAATAGTCTAGGCCTTGATGAGTGTTGCATCATTTTCTGATGAAAACATATAACTTAGATAATGCTGTTTCCAAATGATCTATCAACAAGATGGAAACAAACACATTGAGCAATCATTTTCTGTGACTAAAATGTGCATCTGATATCTGTTGATCTCTGTCTGTGCCACCTCAGCGATACTGTGGCTCTGATAGTTGAGGACTCATTTAACCTTTTACAGCCTTAATCACTTCCTAAAGACTGGCATGGGCCCTCTTAAGCACATTGAGAGAGATGGAGGCAGATGCAAAAGATCTGTGGAGAGAAAATAAATCACTAGTATTATATCTATTCGTGCTTTGCAGTTCACCCTTGACCTTGGAAACAGCAGTCGACGGATCAATCACAACTAAAAGCTCGTACTTGTTTCAGAACTGTGGTCTGCATCACAAAGTCTTCATGCTCCTTTTGGATTAAAGACGTACAAAGGTGTAATACTGGTACTGTGGTCACTGGAGACATAACATTGGATGAATAGCATCCTCAGTGGGCTCACTCTATGTGAATAAGTGCAATTCCCTCTCCGCTCTTTTATTTATTTATTTGTGGTTTATTTGAAAGGGACAGGTGCAATATACATAGACAGAGTGAAAACAGTAATCTAATGCAAAAAGCATATGGTTTATAGCATTCTAGTTTGTAAGTGCAGGAAATTGAAAAGGTATTTAGCCAGGCAAATTTTGGATCCTCAACAAAAATTTGGGCGCACTTTAAAAAAGAAAGGTAATTAGTGCATACAGTTGAAGTTGTTTACATGTGACATGAATTCAATTCAATTCAATTTTTTTTACAGTGTCAAATCAACAAAATAATTTCCCAGTCTGGGATCATTAAAGTAATTCTATTCTATTCAATAACAAAAGTTATCTCAGAACACTTTACAGAGTAGGTAAAGACCACACTCTATGACTTATTTATGATTTACATAGACCCAACCATTCCTTCCTAGAGTACGGTGGCAACGAAAACCTTTCCTATAACAGACAGGAACGTCAGACAGACCCAGCTCTGTGGAGGACGGACAGCTGTCTGCACCGGTTGGGGAGGAAGAAAAGGAGAGAATAAGAGAGAAAAGACGGACAGAGAGAGACAAAGACAGACACAAAGACAGACACACTTCCAGTAACTATAATAATATCATAGTAATGTGAATATGACTAACATGTTAAGGCAGTTAATACAGCAGAATAGTAGAAACAAGAACAGCTAAGGTGATAGATTATAATAGCAGCAGGAAGCATCATGCAGGACCACGGCAGCAGGCACCACCACGATCAGCAGAGACCTGCGAGACGACAAAGCACGCACAACTCCGGGGAAGAAGTGAATTAGTAACATGCATTGATGAGACATGAATGATACAGACAGAGAGGAGAGAAGCTCAGAGGATCAGGAAAAGTATTATCCCATGAGACCATAAAAAAATACAGACAGTAATCACATAGTTGTGGAGGTTTTTTTTGCCCCTCAGTTGCTTTTTAGGCGCATTCTGAGATTCCTTGGCATTTCTGCCCTTTGCTCCTCTTAATTTCTGGTTTGTAAAATCCCTCCCTATAAGGGTCTTTCTTTCTCTATAAACTGTGTCTAACGGCTATTCAAGGAAATATTCAAACCCAAGGTGACCTCAGCGTTAAGGCCACGGAGAGATTAAAACTATCTGCTGTTCCTCTAAAAAAAACAAAAACACCATCATTGTTTTTAAATACCATACAACCTTCTGGACATCACCTTACATTCAGAAACGTATTTATCTGTCATTTCTCGCAGGCAAACGTCTGCTTGGTGATTCTGGAGAAAAACCAAACAGAAGCTCTTGTCTTGCTAGTGAAACTGAGAAAACCCCTTTGATGCCTTGTCAGGGAGCAGGAAGCTCCTGTGAACGGGTACACCGCTCTGACATGTATTAACAGTGGGCCCCATATTGAGGGAAAGTACTGTCAGTGTTGCTGCTGTCAGCAGTGCGAGAAATTGAGTTTGAGTACCGAGAGACACTCGTCACCACTTCCTGTGTATACCTTCTTGCTGTGATTTATTTCATGCACTGATAGACAACTGTTCAGCGTCTGCATCCTATCTGAGATTATCAGCAGTTCTCCCATGACGGTTTCTCTTCAGCTGCTTCTGAGAGAAAACAGATGCACCCACGTAAATGTAAATTCATACGTATAAACAAACAGATGCAACACAGTCATACCCCCCCCCACCGTATATTTACTTCGGTATAGGAATAAACAGGCAGACAATGTTATGTTTTGACAGCAGAACAAAAAGGCATTAAAGAATGTTGTTTTTAGTGCTGAATATTGCCACATGTGTTAGTGCCCCTGTCCCCGCCCCTTTCTTCTGCACCTAAAGCCTTTAGGACACGCACTGCACATGATGCAAGAAACAACAGCATGAGTTTAAATCAGGACAAACTGTGGCTTGAAGAGTTTCACTGAAAACAACCGATGGGGGTTTGGTTGACTGGCTGGTGACCACTTTGTTGCTCAATCTACTTTGGTTGACACAACCAAGGCCAAAACAATGACTTTAATGTTGAATTGGTTCTTACTGGCGCTTTATAAGTGCAAGTCCATTTACCGAAATGGTTCATCCCTCTGATTCAGAATTAAAGGTCCCATATTATTTTACTAATTTCCAGGTTCATAATTGTATTTTGGGTTTCTACTAGAAGCTGTTTACCTCCTTTAATGTTTAAAAAAAAACCCTGTATGCTCATATTGTCTGTCTTAATGTACCTGTATTCACCCTCTGTCTGAAACGCTTAGTTTTTGGCACCTGTATCTTTAAGCCCCCCTCCCTCCAGAAGAAGCTGAGTCTGCTCTGATTGGTCGGTGTTTCCAGGTCTTCCACATCTGCGCTCTTGATGCACCGTCATTGCAGCCGGCGGAGAATGACTGTAACTGTAGAGCGCCATTTTCTACCTTTACATAGTTGTGACATCACAGCTGTACAGAAGTCCTGCTGGCTGGTTTAAAGACACAGTTTCGTAATACAGACTGTGCATTTCTCTGTAGATTGAGCATTTTATCAGTATTTATATAGATCTTTTATCTGCTTTATAATAAAAAACATGGAACTCTCATTTTTTTTTACAATATGGGACCTTTAAGTTATGCAGAACCAATACCATCATAGTACTGTAGCCCTGCTTCCTGTAGTAAACATGTATACAGTCTTACCTGATAGGCCTGGCCCTGTCGGCTTAGACACACATAACTTAAAATGTAATATAAGTTAGTGTGCTGGTGGGGCAGTAACAGCAGATTTCCCAGTCTAACCCTTGATGACAGTTATTGCATAGTATCTCCTTTCTGTCTCTGCACACACATCCTATATACTGTAATAAAGGAAAACATACCATAAAAACATCTTACCTTGAGTCTGATACAAATATCTCCCCCTGCATTGCTGAAGTAACCATTCATATTCCACTCCACACTGTTATCATGCTGATAAATTCATCAGGGGCATCATGGAGGTTCAGTGACCTAAGCCATCCTCAGTCCCAATGTGGACGTAAATGCCTGCTTTCTCCTCATGAGCTCCAGCCCATCAGGCAGAAGTGACTCAAATGTTGTTGTTTTTTCAGAGAGACTGGAATTCTAAATGTAAATGTATTGGCCTGTAAACCATACATGATTAACACATGAAGCAACACTGCATCAAAATCGTATCACGTGCTTTGTATACATTCACAGTAATTGAGGCCACATTTAGATACTAAGATCACACACTCCCATGTGAGCTTTTCCAGGTTTATGAAGAGAGGGCTATACGCTGTAGTGATCTGTGCATTATTGCAGTCTGGCGCCCCCTTGTTTAGTCAGTCAGTTCCAGTCACTGATGTGTATAAATTAAATCTATCAGAATTCATTCTTCCATCGTCTTATTGTTTACAGTGTCACAACACCCTGAAGCTTATCCCAGCATGCTTTGGGCCAAATGCGGGAGACAACCTGAACCAGTCCTTCAGAGGGCATAATTACCATCTGATATTTACATAAGAGCATGTAGCATATCTAAATATTAGAATACAATCATAGGTGGGAAAGCCATCTTCAATGTTCACTGAATTCCCTTGGTGTTTACATGATTAAATATTCCCTTCACTTAAAGTGAAAAAAAACATGTGATTATGACCAACTACAATGACCACATACTGTATATTTGTTAACAGCTTTTATTACCCCATACTTTTCACAATACAAACAAATGCACATCTAGTGTAATATAGGGTAGATGTATCATACTCTACAAGAGCATTACTTCATGAACATCATGTATATATTCATTTTTTTTCCTTTTACACTCCATCACCCACAGCAATGCAAAAAAGTACACAGTTAAAGATTCCAGACAAACGTACTCTCTATGTCCTTTGTGTAGGGGAGCAGGGAACTCCTTCTAGATCACTATCCATGTCTTTCAATATGCAAGAGCAGAAAAAAACAAATGCAATGGTATATTTTCAATGATCGGCCTTTCACAGAATGTCAGATCATTGAAAATATATTTGTGTGAAATGCTATTAAATCTCTAGGTAACAAATGAAAGCAGAGTTGACCTCAGAAGGTCATGAAACATTATTTTGAAGCTGTTTTCTATGAATGAAAGTGGTTTGGATCTAACTCAAAAAATAAAAAGAGTTTGGTTACAAAAGGGGCTGCTAAAATTAAGACTGATCAGGAAAACATCTATACTCAATCAAACATTACCCGATGCTGGAAAGCTAAATAACACCTCTAACCATCTGATTGATAAGACTGCAATGCTTCAGGCAGACAGTGCGTATCTGTCTAATTCAGCAAATGGACAAGGCCTCTTCAAACAGGGACATAGTAGTAGATAGTAATTGCATAGAGCACTGAGGGAAGTCTGCTCGCTGCTGTAAGTGGGCTCCAAAACTGAGATGTAGTATAAAAAAAAAGCACAGCTGAAGAAGGCTATCATATCGTCACGTCAGGTGTGTGTTCTGTGACCTCTCGTTCACACTCTCTACTAAAGCCAATAACTTTTGAAGATGCCAGATAAAGCATGAATAAAAAGGTGTTCTTTTTCTGTCTCTCTTGTCTTACAGCAGTGGAACGAATCGTTTCTTGTCCAAAGCCACAGTCAAAACATTTTGGTCCCGTCTTACACTCTGGACACCTGTTTAAACAGCTGTCTTGGGTCGAACTCATTCATTGGGCTCGTATCTGAAACAGACAAGCAATAACAGCGTTAATAAACCTAAAATTTCTAACCCTACCAAATGCTCCAATTGCATTTTTTCAGGCAGCCATTCCTCTTAACAAATGGTTAAATCAGAAGGGACACCTGATGATGATTGCACTGTGCTCACCTCTGCAATCGTTTTCTAATGTCTTTGATCTGCTCATTTTTCTTGGTCAGGATCTCCTTCATGTTGCGGTAGGCCGCAGTTTGCTGGAACTTCCTGTCCAACTCCTGCACACCACACATAGATACATACATACACACATGAAAACAACTGCACAGAGGCTGGATGCACTCATCCCAAACCGTCTCAATAACAAATGTTAAGTGCAGATGCATGTAAACACTGCAGTGATGTACCTTCTCTGCCAAGGACAGCTGCTCCTGCACTCGCAGAAGCTCATGTTTGGCAGATATCAGGTTCTCCTGCAAATCCTTCTTGGAGGCAGAGTTGACACTAAGAGACTTTTCATAGTCCTCCCTCAGAGCTGCCACTGTGTCCTCGAGACTGCTGATCTCCTGGGATTGAGCAGCGAGCTTGAAAGACAAAAGTAACAACATACAAGTTCACGTGGAATGAATTCATATTACATTTTCAAACTACAGAATCTAAACCCTATTCCTATACACAGTGACAGACAAAAAGCAACACTTTGGCCAGCTGGATACATACCATTCGAGGTCCAGGTTAGCAGATAAAACCGAGATGACAGCAAATGTTTGTATGCAATAAAATAAAGAAAAAATAAAAGAAAGCAAACTCAATGTGTCACCAAAGAAGATGCACGATTTGTAAGCCGAACTCCTGACGGTACCTGCTGTTCACCTTGCACCTTCTGAATGTCTTTCAGAGCTCTTTCTGCCTTGGTTTTCTCATCCAGTGCACTCATTGCCTGAGAGAATTAATCAGAGCAGAGCGTTAACAACGTAAACTAGTGCATTAATTATAAAAAAGATGCGCAGCGGATTGTTATACCTGGGATTCTAAAGTCCGCAGCCTGGCTTTGAGTTTATTATTTTCCTCCTGTAGTCTTGCGATCTCCTGAAGACATATTTAAGATAAGTGTGAGGGAGTGTATACATATGATAATAACGGCACAGCTTTCTACAATTCCTCTGCATTTGTTGTTCATGCAATGTTTTTTTTCTTACCTTGTTGAGAAGTTCAGACACCCCACCTTCATTCAGTGGTGCTAGCTTGGGTTTGCTTGTTTCCTGGTTTATCTAGGAATAAAGTCAACACTTTAGACAGTTCTTATTTCTTATTCTAAAACGTGTTGGCTATACACCTTCTTACTGCATGAGATGTAACGGTAAAAGTTAGACATTTTTTTATCCGGCTTTTTTTTAGAAATGTGAAGATGATTAGTGTCTACCTTTTGAGAAAGGTGTGAATAGCTGAACCCATGAAAGAGCGTTGAGCACAGAGAGTATTGCATTACAAAGTTGATTTGTTTTTCTTAAGCTGTGCATCATGAAACCACACGTCGACCTCAGTGATGTGTGACTTCTAAACCGCACGGCACGACATGTGACGGGCAGGTGGCCTGACACATAAAACAACTCAATGTGCACAGGAACGCTTCAAGCTACTGAGTTCCATGTGGGTGTAAATATCCTTTGAACACGTGATTAATGACAACTATTATTGATGGTGCTATTAAAAGCTCTACATGGGATAGAGCTGCACATTACACTCACCTTATCAGTGGTTTTAAAGTCGGTCTTCTCAAATTCAGCTACTTGTTCTAACAGCTCCCTATACGGATAGAGAAAAGCAAAAAGTTGGGTCATGGAATAATGAAGAAAATTACATAGAAAGGAGTACAAAAAGCTTGAAATTTTATCAAATATCTTAAGAATAAATGAAACCTTTGTCTATAAAATACACGTATATATACACAGTATATATATATATATACATATACTGTATATATATACATATATAAGGTCAATGCAATAATGAATGTACATCTTACACATTATAATACACCGTAAACAACACAAAATAGGACATCATAAGACAAAGACATAACACAGGGTTAAACTGATCTGATAATATCTCCTTAGGCAACTGTCAACTTGCCACCACAATGTTTTTTGATAATAATCTTCTATTTGGCCGTTTTCTATCTTTAGCAGGGAAAATAAACACCCATAACTTGATGGCAGTTAGCACTTATGTTAGAAGACATATGCTTGTGGTGACTAGAACAGCTCTCTGAAAAGCTTAAATGTGGTTTTTAAAAAGCAGCTGAAGACACGTAGACTGTGACAGTGGGGCGTACTCCTTGCTTTACATGCCGTATCAGTCACGTAGGGCTGAGCCTTGTGAAAAAAAACAACGTATTTATCCACCCATAAGAAGAACTTTTCCAAAACATGCTCAGAGTTTTTAACAAGGTGAAAAGGATACAGAGGTCAAAGGTTCATGAAGTTCACCTGATTAGCAGAAGTAGTTTAAATTATCAACAAGCGCATGTACTTTTGGCTTTACAATGAAGAGTTTATAACACGTTAAGAACCAATAGTTGAGAATTTCATGACATTTTGCTCAGATACTGAGGATCAGATCAGATAATGTGGAGGTAGTGAACATGGAAAATCCTTGCTTCCTCAATCTCACTTGCAAAAAGCGGAACAGGATTGCGTGTGCTGTGGACTTTAGTTTGACATTCAAATTTGTAAACAAAATTTGACTTAATATTTCATAAATTCTGAATAGATTATTCTAAATTGCTGCACTGTTTGCAGCAGTTAATCTATTTAATATTCTGACTACATCTGTGCCAAAAGGCCTTAATACATCATTTGCCAAAAGATCAAGAGTGCAAAGCACATTCTAAGAACAGTTTTAACAGGATTTATCTTTACTACTGGTATCACATAAACATGCCTGCATTGCTCTATGCTCAGGTTTCATATATGTAGAGGCCAACCTGGCAACCCTGTTTAGTAACATGAGCAAGTTTTAACTTTTTTTATCACCCATGGACTCAAACTTTGTGCAACTTTGCCACTTCAAACGTATGCACTCATAAAACATGACCTACTGATAATCATTGACCAAAAAAATTGTATATTTACTTTAGAAAAAGAAACTAGTTCATTTTTAATTGTTGTAAATTTGTAACAATGTTAATTTGAAATAATACATTTAATATTTTGTAGTAAGTGTAAGAATCAAAGATTTAGTTCACCAAAATTACAAAAGACGCATTTTCATTCACGCTTAGTGTTCTGCACTACAGGCAATGCAGAAAGTTTGACTTTTAGTTGGACTTTAAGATGACTGCTGCTGAAACTTCTGTAGTTTTAATTTTTTTAAGAGACTGCAAGACACCAAAATTGTATTTGGTAAAAAATGTTTCTGGATTGTAGTTCATTAGTGCTTGTGATGCATTAACATTCACCGCCATTCTGCAAAAGTCTCAAAATATAATATTTTGTAATTTAGGTTAACTGACATTAAAATGTAGTGAGAATGTGGCAGAAGTTGTGGTTTTCAGGCTAACTAAATGTCACTGCAAAAAGGAAAACCATTGAGTTAAATTCAGGTAATGACCTTTTGTGCCTGTCATATACTGTACTGTAACATATCACAAGGTACACCTAAACACTGCTGAGGAGGAAGTGGTACAAAGTGGAGGAGCTGTTCTCATGAACATGAAGGTGTATTGCCTGTCAAGAGGCCTTACTTTAGTATGGCACTCTCTTTGATCTTGAACCGTCACATCATTTCAAATTATTTTAATTTTGAAAAGTTTTTTCACAGATAATATAATGTGGACGGATCATAAAGTGAGAATATTCACAGGCTGATCAGAGATGCGGTTTTACAGTGCATACAAGATCCATATATTGTATATACACAAATGTGAAAAAAAGATATACATTTGTGCACACTTAAAAAGAAAATATTATCTTTCAGGACTCGGGGAGGCGCTGTATATTATATAATATCTGAATTTGAACATTATGTACTCGTGTGGGAGCAAATCTGACTGTCATCTTTTGTCAAATGTTTGCTGGGTGGGCCTGAGTGCTTCCTTTCCTTCTCACTGCTCACCTATTCTCTAGCTCCGAAATATCACTCTGCAGTCGAAGGTAAAACTTCTCAGCCTGTGAGAAGAGCTGCCTGAGCAGCAGCACGTTGGTGTGAGCTGTGTTGATGAGCTCCATCTCCACCTCCCCATGCACCACCGCCTGCAGCCCGTCCAGCATCTCCTTCACCTCGTCCACCGTAAAGGTTTCCTCCACCAGCCTTCAGAGAGAAACATACAAACACAATACAGTTCCTCCAACTGAAAATGAGTTAAGTTCAATTAAATAAAGTTGAATATAGATACAAAATGATACCAAAAACGTAAGTGAGACCAGTCACCTGCTATCTTTGAGTTCTTCAAAGCATGAGTCAATAGTCTTTAGTCTCAGGACCATCTTTGAACGTGCAAATCGCATGTAATTGATGACTTCATTCTGATGATGTTCATTAAACCCAAATTCAGCCTACATGGAGACAAGAATGGAGAAACTAGTATGAACAGAGGGAGGCTGTCATGGAAACCACAACTATACTAGCTTATAAGCTAAGTAAAAGAGGATTTCCCCCTGCTAATATCTGACGGCCTATTCGCATGAGCTTGCACATACAACGTGATATATCTGGGGGTGCATGCTAACTGACTAACTAACTAAAAAACTATCGAACTAACTAACTAACAGATATGCTATTATTAGCCTGCAAAAAGAGTGCTCTGGCTACCCATAAACAGCAAATTATCACAGCTACTCACCATGGTGGCTGTGCAGCTCACGTTAACGTTACTAAGTTCGCTAGCTTGTTGACTGAGGTGATCCAAAATAAAAACGGATGTTTCAGCAACTAATATAGGCCACACAGCGAACCGACAGACGCTTATGGTAATATACTGGAGACGAGGGTTCAAGTGAACTATGTTGTTCTTATTGTCTAAGTCGGGGAAGAGGCTAAACGGGGGTTATATCAAAGCTGTAAGATTATCTGGCAGGTTGGCTAGCCTAGCTCTGCAGCTAGTGTTTGCCTTGAGAATGCCTTGGTAACGGAGAAAAGCGTCATTGCCTTGGTTACCAGAGGTGCGTTCAACGGCGCTACGTACAACATGAAACAACGAGTTATATGGTGAAATGACTGCTAAAATGTCCCCTTAAAATTACATTTCAGAATTATTTTGAGTATTAACAATAAGAAAAGTATTTATACAGCTGGTAAACTATAAGATTTTATTCAAATGTGATTATATTGCCTACCTTTCATTCTTGTTTTTTAATGTACTCTGTACGCTCTATAGTTTTATTTTCTACTCCTTTTTTATTGTGTGTTTAAGTATTCTCTCTTCTTAGGTTCAATTACGTTACGTCATCATAATATAAGATCGTTATGTTCATTGAAAGCAAAAAGTGCCTGATCATTTAAAAAGTATAATAACATGATGTTTGTAAGGATTTGCAAATAATGTTGTAAAAAATGTTTTACGGTATGTTAAGAAAACGACATTGCCATAAAAGCCAAATTGCATATAAATAAATAGGCATTTAATTGCTATTATAAGCTTTTAAGACTGTATACAAAACAAAGCTGTTACTTATACATGTATTGATTGTTTCACTCTGAAACGGACTGTTATAGCCATATACATTGTTATAGTTTCCTTTTGTAATATATTCTGTTTTCATTTTTCGCAACATATTTTTTTGAAAAGCTGAATCAAGTTACATGAGAATGGTTATTCTTTACAGTTTAGATTTTAAACAGAGAGAAAAAAACAAAAACTTACAAACAGGCAAAAAAGAGCACAGAACACAACAAATTTAACATTAAAATAAATAAAAGAACTATTCTGTTTTCTATAGAATTATATTCTATTCGAGCCAATATTTTTTTCTATTTGTTAGTTGCTTTCTGAAGCTAGGCACAAAACATTAATTATGACATTATATCCCTGTTTTATGTTTATTCTATGTCATGTCATTTTCCTATTAGGCACATTGTGCTGCATTTCTTGTATGACAGGTGCTAAAATTATACTTTTGTTTTAGATCATTCTTCTTCAAAAGGTGCATCTGTTTTTTGTCAGGACATGATAACCACCAGGCCTATAGATTTTCTTCAGTTATTAATGTTACAGGTTATTGGTACAAGAAGGCTAAGAATATTTAACCTAAATGTACACTGTGTATATCGTGTCACCAAACTGATGATTGGGTTTGTTTGTCGGTCTAGAGTATTAAGCAGTAGATGGCAGTATTGAGATAGAAGTGTTTAGGCCTCTACTCCTCATCAGCAGTTTGCACAGATAATGTACACTCCCTCATATGGCTTTTTTCCCCCTGTGGCACGTACATCACATGTATATGTTTTAGCAGCGGGTCCTAGTTTGATTTAATAGTTACATAGTAAAGCTTTGGAATCGGGATCTTAAGATCTAGAGCTGCTGGTTAGAACAAGAGGACATATTGCATCTCTCAGGCATGTCAAACCACTGCCAGTTTGTTTTGAAGAGTTATTATTTTTATACTGTATCTTCAAACATTTTTTATTGTTGATCATGTAGCAGCCATATTTTTTTAAATGTATAATGGAGATAATGCTGTTTGGGACGCTAGTTGTAGCATATTGCAGTGTTTTTTATTATAGTATAATAATTACCCATTAGTAATTATTAGTATTCATGTTTCAATGGCTTAAATGGCGGGACTCATCATGGCTGCTTCTGCATGTGAACAAAATCAAAAACACACAGATCCTGTTGCACTACACTGAGCCAAAACGACGTGTCCATTTTAAGGAGGTTGAAAAAAGGAAGTTTTTTTTCCCTCATGTCTCTCTAGTTATAATTCAATTAGACTAACAGGCAGCACATGGTTGGTCACCTAATTAGATGCCTCAAAATGTGACCACACAGTGCTGTCCCGCTCGAGTTCACTGTGCAACATTAGTCAGCCACAGAGACCAAGATGTTTCCCCTTTACCTTCAATCACGGTGAGTCGATACAAGTCATAGATTACTCTTCTCAGTTTTTGTTAGAGTCCCATTTGTTTGTGCTGCTGTTCTACGGTGCTCGGTCAGACCATGATGGTTGCTTTTCATTATTCACATAGCTCTTGTGGCAGAACCAAAATGAGTGAGTGTTGATGTCATATCTGCAGCTGGTCTATGAACTACTTAGATATTAGATTGGAGAGGAATGGTTCATTGATAAAGTATGCAAAAAAATTGAATAAGAGCACAGAAATGTTATGTAGTTAAGAATAAAGCAATATAATGATTGGCTAATAAAACATTAGCAGTTGACAGTAGAATACAATACAAATATTTACATATATTTGGTAGTAAAAGTATAAGACGGTTAAGTATATGAAGGTCTCAGGTGCTATCTAAATCAGTTTTCTACAGAACTGACCATATTTGATACATGTTGTGCTAAATGGGGAAGTTCAGGAAAAAGATTTTTCAAAGGAGACGATATTTCTGCATATGCCTGTATCATATATGTAATACATACAGTATAATGTGCGTGCGTGTGCGTGTGCGTGTGCGTGTGCGTGTGTGCGTGTGTGCGTGTGTGCGTGTGTGCGTGTGTGCGTGTGTGTGTGTGTGTGTGTGTGTGTGTGTGTGCGTGTGTGCGTGTGTGCGTGTGTGTGTGTGTGTTCTCAATCTTAACTGAAGTATTATACAGAAGTATTGATGCATTAGTGGGGCTGTGTCCCTAGAGGGCACAATAATCCATCTTTCTAGCAGGCTACTGATATCTTGAAACCTGCAAAAGTAAAAAACAAAATAACAGGTTGAATTGGTCTTATAACGGGTGTTTTTCCGATTTCCTTTAAATGATCAAGACGTGAATAACGCAGATATGTGCATGTCGAAATAGAGTAGTGTAATTCAGTTTCCATCTCATCAAATCCATTTAGAAATATTACTTAGAAGGTCAATTTTAGCAACATTTAGTCTGTATTTGAGTCTGTGGTGCATGGAAAATCAATTTGATATAAAGTATAGTTTTAACACGCTCTTTTATTCATTCTTCAGTTTCATATAGCTGTATACAGTCTTTGGTTTCAAGTAAGCACAAACGGAAACTTTTTTACTTTATTGAAAATGTACAAAATACATATGGCAACATATATACATAACATTGAATAATGGTAGTGCAGCATTGTAATCAAAGACAGACATATAGTAATACAGGATTAAGAACTGATTACAAAGGAAGTTTGATTTCAGTTAGTTGGCCCAGTGGGGAAGTGTTTTAGAATATCATACAACTCTATTTTCTTCCATTTACCAATAGAATCTAAATATTTTACTAGATAAGAAATAAGAAATAACATAGTAAACATGCATGCAATATCTCCCTTCAATGCTTATAAGGAGCTGTTTGAAGAAAACTATTAATCTCTATATATAAATTAAATACTTGCTTTATATTAATATAAATACTTAATACTTTTAGAGTTTATACATTTGAGAGACCTGTGCAAATGAAATTTACCATATAAAAGCATCAAGTTAACAACAGATTCAAAATACAGAATTACATTTCTACATTTCATTCTTACAAGGCAAAGCAAGGCAAGGCAAGTTTATTTGTATAGCACAATTCAACAACAAGGCAATTCAAAGTGCTTCACGTAAAACATTGAAAGCATTTGGAGAAATAACAAATAAAACATGTACATTTAAAAGACATAAAAGGTCATTTACATTATAGAAAATATTTAAAACGCATAAAAGGTCGTTTTTAAAACATGGTTCATTCTGACAGTTCATTTTACAAAATACACAACGTGACAAACACAGCCAGCATCATCCCCGAACGATAACCCTTTCTGAGGTCAGTTTGGGCTGCCTGTATCAATACAAACACTAAAGGAAGTTCTTTCATAAAAACTGATCTCGGGTCTGCATCTCGATGAGTCCACGTTCCGACAAACCAATCAGCTGACAGCCGCATGACAGGCAGGCCTCGCGCATGCGCAGTGGCTCGCTTTATGGTATCAGGGAATATGGCAGCGTCCTGAGCCCTGTTAGGGGAAATACGGCGTTAAACTGAGCACCTTCAGCATCACTGTGGGAAAACTGAGAAGCACCGGCGGCACTCAGAGGAGGGTGGGGGGCTGAGGGACGGCTACCGTTAATACCCGTTAGTGATTTTTACAGGTAAATACACCCGCTTCCACCTGCCACTGTCTTCAAGCCATCTTCCTCTCCATGTTTGCTTGATTGAACCTCGCTGCTAACGCGACTAGCTTAGCTCTGCTGCAAAACATGAGCGATGTGCTAGTTAGCTTGCTAGCTAGCTTGTGTGTGCTAACCCAACATTAGCCTGTGCCACAGCCCCTTATTTTGCATTGGCAAACAAACGCTGATAACATAAGTGTCTGAACTATTTGTTATTCTAGTAAGGAGGAGGAGGAGGAGAAGTGTCAACGTCGTCGTGCTTGTTTTTTAGCCCAGACAGTTAACCAGTGTAGGCCCGCTGCAATGAAGCTGAGTTTGGTTAAGCGCTTGAAAGCCAGGTAATAACGTTAATGCTGCTTGTGATGGATTTACTTGTCATATCGGGACCCAGCAAACAGCCTCAAATGGACTTAACAATTCGTGTAACTTCTATCTTTACCATGCATATCTGCGAGTTTATTATTATATTTTGAGAGAGGGCTTCATGATGTCCTTACAGAGCCATGTAAGGATGAAGGAGAGTAAGTTCCTTGAGAAATTGCTTCATATAAATTGGCAAATAAAGGGAGGACATTGCAACACGTTTTCTGTGCATAAAGGCTTTCAAGAAGGAAACTATATTGTAAAAAAACAGCATGATATTCGTGTGAAGTTTATGTCAAGAGAATATTCTTATGTGATTCTGTAGGTCCAGATGTCCCCTGTAGATGTTTTTTTATTGGCCGTTGCTCTGCTTTTATTGTACTGTCAGATGATCTTTTGACCCTTGCACCCACACTGATGCTTAAGCAGTTTTCCTATTCTTTATGTTGTACTTTTCAAAAGAAAGCAGCTGATGCAACCTTTTTCCCCCCCAACAGCTGCAAGGAACAGGTTAAAAAACACACTTTAATAGGCAGAGCAAAAGAGCTGTTTACATAGTGTTACATGTTAATTGTCATGGCAGTATTACCTGTGGCTGTAGTCTAGTTAGTCGGTAACTACTAATGTTTTCAGTTGTTCAGAAAGGTCCCATTCAGAGGTTTGATACAATCCTATTAGCAGCACGCACCAGTATTCACCATGGGATTGTACTGACTCTCACGGCTATGTTAGCAATTATCAAAAGCTGCGTTTGTTAACGTTTCTGAAAAGTTGTGAGACCTGTCTGGAACAAGTTATCATGTAAATGTTGTGCTTTGGGGCCCAGTTTGGTTTATATTTACTTCTCCTGTTTACTCTTTTTTCTCGCTCTCTCTTTTTTTTTTTTTTTTTTTTTTTTTTTTTTTTTTACCAAACTCACTCAAGAATATCCCATGGATTTGCTGTAAATCTGCATACAGGCAGGAAGTGGTGGGAAGGGTAATCACATGACACTTTTACATTCATCACAACGCTCTCAACCCAGTAATGTAATAAAAAGTGCACTGGCCTCTGCAGCAGCATAAAGCACGCTGTGCACTGCTTGCTGCTAACATCTCCTATTGTGCATTCCCTCAGCCCCCCGCTTTGGATTAGATTCATTATGCAGCTCCATGAATGCATGCTTGGAAAACAAACTGTTGATGCAAAACTTGGCTCTTGACTGTTCCCTGCATAGACATCAATTATTGAGATTGCTAATTTTTTTTTAAAGGTCCCCCATCCACTGTTGTGGCCCCTGAAAGTAGCTTGTATTTGCATCCTGTTCTCTCTGAACACCACGATTGTCCCATCTGTGAATTGTTGATTATATGATTTGTGGTTATTTTGCTGTTCCCTGCTTCAGTCGCACTCTGACATGGAGAGGAAGGAAAACTGGAGTCAGATTTTTTTCCAGGATCCTGGCAGAGTGCTGACACAGGTTCCCCTTGTCACAGCGCAGCCACTAGCAAATTATTGCACTAAGGATAGGAGAGAGAGAGTTATTCCCCCAATTTGCTCTATGCTGTTTTTTTTGTCTTTGATTCCTTATTTGTCTTTAATTAGTTTGAAACAATTACTACTGCACAGATGCTTTGTGGTTTGCACTAATTGGAAAAGGAAACTCTTCCCTGACAACAACATGGATCCTAGTAAATATATTGTCCAGGTTTGAGAGTGTCTAGCTGTGTTAAAGTTAGATTACAAGGATTTTCATTCAGATAATGCACTGGGCCTAACCCCTGTTTATCTAAAGCGATCAATAGGCCAGGCTGGCTTTGCACCAGACTTTATTGACACATGCTCAGCTGGTGCACTGTTGTGTTTTGTGCCGATGATAACAGGGTGGAATGAAAGACCTTTACTTCCTCGCTTTTTTTTGCTAAGCAGGTCTTATCCCGGTGATTCCTTATGTTTGCCCCTCTTCACAGTGAGCCTGTCAAAATGCACTCGTGTAGGAGAGAGTGAGGATGTCAAAGAGTGGTTTATGATGAATTGGAAGTCATGTGCTATCAGCTGCATTGATGCTACGGTTCACGGCTGAGCTAACGACAGTGAAGAATCGGTCAATCACAGAGGGATGTGCTACTCTGTCATTGCATAATCACTATTTACTCTGTATTAGTTCTGTAGCAGAGGGAGTGTCTGGTGGGAGTCTCTCCCTTTAAGCTGCAAAATGTTGAATGGCTGTGTGAAGTGTGTGTGTGTGTGTGTGTGTTGCAGTATGTTGGAATGTGTACATAAACTTGATGTAGTACTGACTTGTGAATGTGCAGGTTATTTGGGGACTTCTTATGGAGCTGACATCAACTGAGACATGGAGAGCCATTGGTTATCATTCTTCTCCTGAATATCTTCCACCTATTTATTTTCTGAACCCTTTTCTGTTTTTGATCCTTGTCACAATAACTTTTATCTGTTTTGTAGGGCCTGTGAAAAGATGAATGTCGTCAAAGAAAACAAAGACCTGGCCTGTTTCTACACCACCAAACACTCCTGGAGGGGAAAGTAAGGCCCACAACTTGTTTTTTATCCTCCACCGATAGGATTTTAGGGCTGGTGCCATTGTCTACTTCACATTCTTTGTACTGGTTCACAAGGCAACATTAAACTATTCCCTTCATCACCTTGTAAAGACAGTCTATGAAAATCCTAAAGTCCTGACTCAGTTTTTCCATTGTGTTGACTTCCTTATCCTAGCCAGGGATACTGTCAGAGGTCTGCAGACCACTGTCAGCAGCCACTCATCAGCACTTATGGTGTGTGTTTTGTGGAGCTGCACTGTCTCATGAAATGAGAAAACCCAAACACACTGATACGGGCAGTGAACACATCGTCATGACGTTCATACTGATGTTCATGTATTGATATGAAAAACGTGAAACACTGCTTGATGCAACGGTACAGATATGCTTTCTCCTATCTCTTACTATTTTCATAAAAGGTACAGTAGGTGGCAGACTGATTGTTATAAACACTGAATTACATGTGCAATTTTCAGTTTGAGCAGCGAGCCAGGGGGATCATATAACCAATACCTGCTTTCTAAATGTCTTTGTCCCATTAAGGCCTGCTGCCATTGACTTTGGTAACTTAAGCAGGGCTGCAGAGCAATAGCCATCGTCAGAGCTTCATCCTGCTAATGCCTCCTGAAGTGTCCATCAGAGACTAGCGTTGATGCATGTGTGGTGGACACAGTGGAGGCCGATATCCCCGTTCAGAAAGACACAGTGGCGCAGTTAAAACCCACGTAGATGGTTGATCCAAATGGGTCGACATGTGTTTTGGTGAACAGGCAGACATTAACATTTGAAGGTCATTTAACTGACTCTCTGAAGAGAAAGAGACAGAAATATGAGAGAGCGCGGGACAATACGAGTGAGTGGGCAGCCATGAGAGAGCAAGTGAGCAGAGAGAAATTAAACTGTTCTGTAATATAATTCTCTGGTTGGTTTATCAGTGAAGCGTAACAAGAGTTGCAGACATAAGCATCTGGATGCTGACAACCATTCACTTTTGACAGCATGCTTATATGAATAGGTCAAATGCATTTCAGTAGATCGTCATCATTTGCCTGTCTTCTATGAAAAGGGCACACAGAGCTTTAATAAGCCAACTGAAAGAGAGGGTGTCGTGTCAGGTCCATGTTACACCCTTCCACCAAGTGTAATGAAAATCATGCCAGTAGTTTTTTCTGTAATCTTGCTGACAGCCCTCCTTGGCAGAGATAAAAATGCTTCTAATCGTTAGTAACATACATTTGTCAAATGTTCAAGAATTGAACGTTATGGAAGATTGTTCAGCAGATGGGGATAGTATTGCTCATGTGTTGTGCAGGGAGTTGACAGGAAATTAAAAAAAGATCTTGTTGCTTTGTAGTTTCCACAATTTTCTGTCTGGTGTTCTTCTTGCGTGTCTGAAACAAGTGTTTCTATTGTGACATAACCAGATTCATGAAAATCACTGGATGTCTAAGAGACTGAGTTTCCCTCCCATCCTGCCCCAGACATTATTTTACAATAGTTAAAATTACAGTAGATGTAAACAGTTGTAGTTTTAGCTTCAGCGCAGCAGCATTTTCTCTCCATCTGTGCCCGTGATCATGTTTAATTCAAGTCTTGTGACTCGAGCTTGTAGAGAATATTAGATTTGTCTGAGTCTGCATGTGTCCTCCAAATGGAGGGCATTTTTTGACACAAATTGATTATCTTAGATTGTTCTGTGTCATGTAAGGGTTTCAAACACAGAACTTCTCTACATGATTTCAGAGCATGAATATGCAAATCACAAACTCCTTTGAAATTATCTGCCACTTGCTGTTTTTCATACCAGTATGGAGGATTTTCTGTAACTAGCTTTTTGTTCCTCATATTATATATATATATATTATATTAAAGTCTTTTCAGTTGTGCAGTGGCTCTGTTGCTCATACATGTAATGCATCTCTGAAATGTGTTTGTTTAGTCTTGTAAAGGAGATTATGTAGTGTTGTCTGTCCTTTTTTTATTTGGTAAAAACAAACCTTCAGCTCAGCCTTCTTTTTGAGAAGTTTGGTTTAAAGAGGAGACGCAGTTGTTAAGAGAGTTTAGTTAGATAACAGGAAGTTGCTTAATATGACATTAACATTATGAAACTCTTGAAGTGGAAGGAAAAGCTCTCAAGACATGCTGTACAATCCTACTGAATAAGGAGTAACCGTTTTAAACTATATCTGTGCTGTAAACTACCCGCAAATGTGCTCTTTTCTCCTCATATATCAAGGACTATACCACTGTTTGTGGTACAAATTGTACATATATTTATTACATTGGTACTGACCAGCTTTAAAAGCATACCGTACTAGAGTAATTTAGATTTTTCTTGAAAATCATGTCTGCTCTTTATGCCATGGCACTTATCTTTCCCAAGCTTGTTTCAAGTAGTTGATTTTCATATCTTTGTATAAATGGAAATCTGAACCACAGCAGCATGAGTTGTGAAATGTTCATCAGTAATGAAGTATATACAAGTATACGTGATTTGTTATAGCCAAAACATGGAAAATCACTTGTTAGGTTGTTAAATTCCTAGAGTTTCTAATACAATTTCATACTACAATTTACTCCCCCAATGTCACTTCTCATCCCATCTTCCTACATGCAGGTATTACTTTTTTTATAATAGTAAATATGTCTTCTAAGCCTAAAGACAAAGCTCCAGCTCCTCTGTACTTCACTGCAGCACTTGGTTATGGAGAGCCACTAAGCACATTTCTTCTTATTGAAATTGGCATGCTTCAGCCAGAAAATCTGTTTTAGCAATCTCTCTAGTTATCTTTCAAAGGAATGTTCCTCGTGGTCATCTGTATGCTGTTAAGCATGCTTTCATTATGTTCAGAGTCGAACTCTGCGTCTATTCAATCTTTAAAATTATAATATAGTATTTATGAAGAGCCAGAAATACAGTAGTTTATTAATTGTTCAAACTGAAGACATAGCCAAACCTGTTCACAACTATGTAAAATGCATCTACAATGTCGAGAAGTACAGTAAAAATGTAAGGTGATGCACGGGTAGCCTTACAAACAAACACACACATGCAGTGAGGGTTGGATATTGCCTTTGTACCAAGATGGAATGAAATCAGCCCACAGAGAATGAATAATTAACTAAGTTTGTGTTGTCACTCAGTTAAACCAGCCATTAAGCACCAAGGTCAAGACATGTAGAGAGACAGCACCCTGAGATCAGGACAGAGTCTGAGTCAAACTTTGTGGCCCAAGATGACGGAAACCGAGAAGAGTGGAAAGGAAGTGGGAGGACAGATTCCATACATTGGGACATGCTTTCTAATAGGGAAGGGTCACAAAAAGGACACATTTGTATAATTGTGAAAAAGCAAGCTGACTGAACCTAATACTCCTTGCCTCAGGCCGCTGCCTGATCTGTCTGTTGATGTTAGTCAATGTCACGTACGCTGTATACAAGTCCGAGTGCATTATGCGGAAGTAACCTCTCAATTTGACTTCCTTTTACTCCGCTTTTCGATAGGACTGGCTGAGAACTTCACCAGTCCCCTTAATAGTATCCGATCCTGATGAGGATGTGCAAGAAAAGAAAAGGAGCCTAGTCAGCATGTTCCATGTGTGCAGGCTAATAGTGCTATGGAGGTGTGAAAAGAACATGATGGACGTAGACGAACATACATGTATACCAGAAACAAATAAACACAATTTAAACACAACAAACCTAAAAACCTCACCAAACTTGGTTTTCACAAGACCCTCAAGTGACCCATTTTCATGCAGAATGTCATGAATGGGGCACACACACACACACACACACACACACACACACACACACACACACACTCTCAGAGTTACACTTCCTTCCTACTATGTGAGAAAACCCCACTCATCACATTTCCGATGAATTCGTTAAATATTTCAGAGACAAAAAGTGACTCATTAACGGTTACAGTACGATAGGTTGTCACTTTTCATTTTAAAGTTGACCTTTTATGCTTTTTTGTCATATATATAATGTAACAGTGTCAGATGTTCATATTAAACATGACCTAAGCTTTAAATATGTTATGTAAAAGTAATCCCTGTGAGCAAAAACCTAAGATTACATCAAGTCGTGCCAGATTTCTCTATATGGTCATCTTCTCCAGCAGTGTTTACATTACATACACTGCTACTACATGTTGCTACATGCTAACGTCAAGGGAAAGCTGTCATCTTTATTGTGGATGTTGTTAATTTCTCTACAATTTCAGATCACATTCCCGCTGGAACATGTCAGGTTGTGTAATTTTTGGTTTAGAAGATTTTATTGTTTTTTTGCGGTAGAATGTGACACTATATGCCGCTACAGTACGTCCCCGCCAGAGATGGCGAGCGCACAGATGCAGAGAGATGTTGAGAATTAAGGCTACATCTTAATGACTTTCAATCCGGCTGACTGTCTTGTTTTGAAAGTGGCAGTCAGTGATCATCTTTCACTCTCTCTGTGCCTTATCTCAACCATTATCTCATAAAAAAATATCTGGAAACTGACGTAACAAACCTGTATGTGGATGATATCACTGAGCCCCAGTGATGTCACCTGTCCTTGACTCACCAATCGCTTACAGAGGGCTACAACATCCACCGTCCTGCTGATACAATGGAGCTTTATTTATGTGATGAGATGTATTTTGCACTCTTGTGATCACAGGCTGAATGGATCCTTTTGAAAGACCGACACACATTCGGCCTTCTTTTCCCACATTCACTGCTAATGTGATGCGACTGTAGGTGTTGCTGCCGTGTGCTGTCGGTGATGGCTAGTCCCTCTTTCTGACTCATCCCATCTCTGTGTTCCAGGTACAAGCGAGTCTTCTCAGTGGGGACGCATGGCATTACCACGTATAACCCTACCACGCTAGAAGTAACAAATCAGGTCAGTGTGTGTGCGCAGCCGGTCGTACAGGAACTCCAGTGTCCTTCAGGAGCTTCTTCTTCCCCGTAGCTATCAGTGCCTCACAGGCCCCTGTGGGATGTGCTGTTCATGTGACTATTGAAAATCCATTTGAAACACATTTCTCTTTCGCTAAAAGCTGAAACACACTATTTTTAACTTGTTGTGCCTTTAAATGCTCAAAGCTTTCAGCACTGGGGTGAATGTGCAACAGCATGTCTTTACACTGACTAGAACATGAAACATGTTCATAATCAATACCCATTAGACATGACAACTTACTCAGTCATGGAAATGGCTGGACAGAAAATAGCATCGTGGTTGTTTTAAAGGAATAACTGTAAAAATAACATAGTCCCCTTGTTTAGCTTTGATATGCACACAGTATATAAACGTTAAATGAATGTTATTCATTGTCAAGTTATTTATTGTCATTGGCACATTAATTATAGAAGAGGCTCACTCCAACAATGCTCATAAAATATGTATAAAATGAGAATGTAAGACATAAAATAGTGCAGAACTTAAAATAGAGGGATCAAATATAACATGTAAAAATATATAATTTTTTGGTTTAAGAGGTTAATGTAGAGTAAATGTAGTAAATGTATATGTATAATGAGAAGTAATACATTTATTATACAGAGTGGTAAACCATTAAACAGTAGAAATTAACAGTAAACCAGTAAATCATGACATAAAGTGACATTATAATACAATATAAAATGTAAAATATTATAAACTATAATGTGGTTGTACACAGCCAGAAGGACATTTTAGGTGTTTATTAATGGACAATATTTGTCAGAAATTATAACTTCTCTTATAAAGACATATTATTATTATTATTGTTATTATTATTATTATTATTATTATTGTTAAAACAGCTTTTTTTTAATATATTGTCCTTGATTATCTCGTTATACAGCAGCTTCCTCTTCCAGGTGCCCACAGGAGAAGTTACATGGTTAACGAATACATTAAACAATTGTATCCACTTACAATGTAACTATGATAATGTGTTATAAACCACTTATTAAATGTTTTTATACTGCTGATTATTTGCTTGTCTGTGATTATAACAATGTTTTCTCTGTGCTGTTGCTGTTTATGGTGCCAGTGGCCTTATGGGGACATCTGTGGCATTGGTCCAGTAGGAAAAGGTCAGGGAACAGAGTTCAACCTCACATTTCGCAAAGGCAGCGGCAAGAAGTCTGAAACGCTCAAGTTCTCAACAGAGCACCGGACAGAGCTGCTCACAGAAGCACTGGTGAGGACAAACACTTCACTTCCATCATTCACAACGACCGAACAGACTCTCGTGCATGTATTTATAACACATGTATTAAATCACAGCTGCAAATTTTGCTGTGTTGTTGCAGAAAAGTCAGTTAATGTACGATGCACTGTTGTTGGGAATGCAGTGCTTGCAAATCACCGGCCCTTTGACTCGCTGTAGGTGTTATTCACAAACGTGAATCAGCGGGTATTTGTTGCTGTGAAGAAAGTAACTCATTATGCTGAGGTGTGTTGAAACAGCAGCCAGGAGGAGGAGTATTTCCCAATAGAACTAATTAAATCTATTTGTAATTCTGCAATGAAGACAACACTTCATTAGTGTTCAACAAGGAGGATTTCACAGATAGTTGTGTGTGTTGACTCTAAAATGAAATACCTTTCGTTTCTTGTCTTTTTAACAGAGATTCCGAACAGAGTTTTCAGAGGGAAAAATAACTGGCAGGGTAAGTACTGAGATCTATAAAGGAAAAACCGTCCATTTGATTATATGTTTGACACCAAATTGAATGTATTTCAACACATGCTAAATCCTTCCAGCGTTACAACTGCTACAAGCACCACTGGAGTGACACACGGAAGCCAGTGAGTTTAGAGGTGACACCGGGCGGCATCGACCAGATCGACCCGCACACCAACCGGGTGGTTTGCTCCTACGACTATCGTAACGTAGAGGGCTTCGTCGAGGTCTCCGATTACCAGGGAGGATTCTGCATCCTTTATGGGGGATTCAGCAGGCTGGTATGCATGCATACAATGTATGTGTGTTTATGTCTGTGCATCTGTCATGTGTTGTCTTAACATTAACCTTTTTTTTCTCTCAGCACCTGTTTGCCTCGGAGCACCGGGATGACATCATCCGCTGCGCCATAGAGCACGCCGGGAACTTCATCGGTATTACGCTACGACTGAGGAAGGAGGCGTTGACCTTCGAGGATTTTGTGACGGACAGGTTGGGGAAGTACAGCTCAGACGAGAGCATCACTTCGCTGGCCGAGTTCGTGGTGCAGAAGATCACCCCTCGACAACCGGTCAGAACGCTCTGCTCTTCCTTGTTCCTCGTTGTGTTAGGTCAGGGCTCTCGAACCAGAACAGTAGATTGCTAAGGGGTCTACTTGAAATATGTGTAGCAGGAAGTTATTGTTATTATTTATTTCTTCAAGTAATAAATATTTAATGTTTTTTGTAAGTATTATGACTTATCGTTGTACGGTCCTTCCTTAGGAGCCTGTTAAGCGTATACTGGCCCTGACAGAGACATGTCTCGTGGAGAGAGACCCGGCTTCATACAACATAGTCACCATCAAACCCTTCGGAGAGGTGAGCACTCAGAAACTGAAGTCATACAAAATTCATGCGCAGACATTTACGCTCAAACCATTTTGTCTTGTCTAGTTGTACTTCTGTGAAAACATGTTAATTGAAGTGCCTGTCTTTGTTTCATTATGTATGAATCGCATCACTGCTAAGTCAACAGCTTGGGTAAAACCACTTTAGCCTTTGTAATGTAAGTAAACTCTCACGCTCCCTCTTCTCCATTTTCTCACTCTTGTCCTGTGTCTCATCTCCCTTCAGGTATTTGCTCTCATCTGTGACGTAGACAACCCTCAGGTGTTTACAGTCGAATTCATCAGAGGTCAGATCAGAAAGTTTTCCTCCACAGAAAGGTACACAGACATACACTCGTCTTTTATTTATGTAGTGACGCTGGAGGCCCTGACGATACAAATGTTTTCTGTACTGTTGGCCTCATTTACAAGATGACTCATTTGCTCGCGTGCATGTGTCTGCCACATATTAACTCTCTCCCGTCAAGGTGTTCTCACTGTTCACCCTCCAGTTGTAATGCATTTAGCTGAGTCTGTTTGTATGTGCCGTCTGTAGGGACTCCCTGTTAGCCAGCCTACTTGATGGAGTCCGCGCTTCAGGCAACAGGGACGTATGCGTCAAGATGGCCCCTACGCAGCGAGGGCAGCGATGGGGTCTACTGAGCATGCCTGTGGATGAGGAGGTGGAGAGTTTGCATCTCAAATTCCTGGCAGCACCTCCTAGTGAGTCCAAGCCCTTCATCTCATCTCATGAGATTCATGAACTTGAATTGGATTTTATATAATTTTGACAGTAGCATCTGCCAGAGGTGTACTTTGTGTTTGGTGCTTGGGAAACGGTTTAAAAATATTTTATTTTTCAATTGTGCAGCAGAGTGAATAAAATCTTTTGTTAATTTAGATGGTTATTAGAGGGTTTGATTATCCTGGAAATGCCTTTAGAATGGATTTTGTTATTTGACACCCCATTCTCTGTTGTTGTTTGGAGTTACAAGAGGTACGACGTGGGGGTACACTGACCTTACGTAAAGTGTCACAGGGTCTCTTCTTGTTCTTGTTTTTAATTGTTCCATCGCTCCTTCCTTTGCTTAGACGGAAACTTTGCAGATGCAGTGTTCAGATTCAACGCCAACATATCCTACAGTGGAGTGCTGCATGCAGTAACCCAAGATGTGAGTGTGTTCAGTTCATGTGATTTATGTCTGTGTAACGGCCTAAGCTGGATTCACACTTTAATCCCATCTCTCTACTCTTCAGGGTCTTTTCTCTGAGAACAAAGAGAAGCTCATCAACAACGCCATCCTGGCTCTGTTATCCCAGGAGGCCGAGCTGCCGGCTCTTAACGCTGAGCTGGAGAGCCATTTTCAGGCCATTCGCCGCTTGGTGGCCTCCAAGGCTGGCTTCCAGGCTTTCACCCAACTGCCTAAGTAAGAATGCAACAGTTATCCTTGTGTTACGTTCCTGCTTTTATTTTGTTAAAGTGTAATTTTTTGTTGAGCTGCTGGTAACAGGCATGCTCTGTCATTCCAAGGTCTGGTCAAGGGTCTGGAGTCACAGATGCAACGTAAATATCAATCCATACATCTCAGTCTGCCCTTTTGCCTGTCTCTGCTTTTTATCCTTCTTGCTCTTTTCCAAAGTCTTTCTCAACTGTCTGTCGATCAGCCCTTCTCTCTTTTATGTTTGATCTGCTTTCATCTCAGGCTTTTAGACAGGCACTTCAGAAGGGAGGTTATGTCACCTCACTGTGTTCAGTCGAGCTGTCCGGCTCGATTTGTCTTGACCTTCCTCTCTGGACATCTCATACTCTTTATTTTTTTGTGCCGCCATTTCTCTCCCTTTATCTGCTTTGCCCATTCTATCCTCCAGATTTCTATACATCACAATATTTAAGAACCCCGTAGTGTTTCCGGGTCACTGAGATGTATGAGAGGAACTGTATTTACTGTTTATTTGTTCCTGTGAAGCAAATGAGAATCGGTTTTATCCTCAAAGATTCATTGCTGGAGTAGCTTGGTGTTTCCCCTCGCACAACAACAAGACAGATCACAATAAATACTGTTTATCTTTGCTTCAAGGAAATCCTCTTTTAACTTCTTACACTTAATGGTTCAGTAGAAGACGTGACACTTTGAGCAAAAGAAACAACAACTTCTGAAGCAATGAATTCTTTGTGTATCCAACCCCAGACCTCTTTTTAAATAATACAGTATTTGTATGGTTTATATTCTGTTTATGATCCTCATGGTTTTTAAGTTTGGTTTAGTGGCATCCGTTGCTTTATGGATGTTTGTTTGTGTCTTCTAGGTTCCGGGAAAAGTTGGGAGTAAAAACGGTTAAAGCTTTAAAAAGGAACAACAACGGTGTGACACATGCTGCTGTAGACATGCTCTGTGCCCTTATGTGTGTAAGTATCACTTCAATATCTAGTTCAAAATGCATACATAAACATTAATTTATCATATTTGTCTCTGTTTGTCTGAGACCTCCTCTGTCATGTTTCTCTGCAGCCGATGCACGATGACTATGACCTGAGGCAGGAGCAGCTCAACAAGGCCTCACTGCTCTCCTCCAAGAAGTTCCTGGAAAACCTCCTTGAAAAATTCATCACTAATGTGGTACATTTCTTTTTGTTGTCAGCAAGCTGCGTGTGGAATTGTGAAATTTAGAAGTAGTTGTATGGTATAGTTTCATAAACCTCATGTTTCCAAAATCTTACTTCTCATTTTTCTTTTTGTTTCCAGGACCATGGGACAGGAGCTCTGGTCATCAGCTCCTTACTGGACTTCTTAACATTCGCCCTCTGCGCCCCCTACAGTGAAACCACAGAGTCGCAGCAGTTTGACATGCTGCTTGAGATGGTTGCCGCCGATGGACGCACTTTGTTCAAACTTTTCCAGGTAGTTGACTAGTGTGAATAAACCTTCCCACTTTAGTTACCATGGGTGTTTAAATTGTCTTAAATTAGAGTTTCAGAATGTAAGGTTAAAAAAAAGTCTCTCTCTCTCTTTAAAAATGGTTTGGTCTTTGTCCAGCTGTTTCTTTATCTTGTAATGTTTCTCAGGGTTATTACTTTTTTTTTTACACAAATACAATCATACATCCTGATAAAATGCAAGACTGCAAATAAACATTTCCATGCAAAATGTTATTTAAATTCATAAAATTAAATTTAAAGCATAATAGTGGGACACAGTTTATTACATTTGCCAATAAAATAAAAAATAATTATATGACTGAGATTTTTACATGATTGTTATAAGGAGATACAAAAATATCCCTATTAATATTTTCAGGTTGATTTTAAAACAAAGCTCAGACCTAATGTGCATTTGTTTGCTGTGGAAAGAGGATTGAATTTTCAGACGACAGTCTTAAAAAGCATTTAATCTTAAACCCTGTAATTATATGACTGATATAAATTCAGAAGATGCTCGTGTGTTGAGTTCTGTTGTCCTTGTCCCGTAGCATCCCTCTATGGCAATAGTGAAGGGAGCAGGCCTGGTGATGAAGGCCATTATTGAGGTAAGCTTTTCTGTGGGTTGGGTGCTTTACAATATCAATCATTTCGTGATTGGATTGTCTTTAGTGTTCATGTTTTATGAGAATTACCTACCGGTGTTTTTATTATATTTTGATTTAGGAGGGAGACAAGGAAATAGCCACCAAGATGCAGGACCTGGCCTTGAGTGAAGGAGCTCTTCCGAGACATCTGCACACTTCTTTGTTCACTGTCAGTGCAGATCAACGGATGCTTACCAACAGGTCTAAGCCTCTTAACCAGAGAAACACCCATTGCATATAACAGTAGACAAAGATTCAGTTCCTACAGTGGATCAGCAAGAATATTTTTCCTCTTAAAAAAAACTCATGTGTGATTTTTGTTTTTCAGGCAGCTGAGTCGTCACCTGGTGGGACTTTGGACCGCAGAAAACCCAGTTGCCATGAACCTCCTGAAAAGGATACTGGTAAGGCTTCAAAGCAACCCAGTTCAGACTTCAAAATATTTGATGACTGTCCGATACTCTGCACATTATGCATACTGTTTTAAGTTTTAACCCATTTCACTGTGTTTCGTGCCCTCACAGCCAACAGGCTTGCTGGCTTACCTGGACAGTACTGACCCAGTCCCAGAGAAAGATATGGACCGAATGCACATCCGGGACAACTTGAAAATTGCCACGGTATCTGGAGAAACGCATCACATCTGTACAATTTTGCAGAGTGAACAAACGGCTCAATAAGAAAGCATTTGCCATCTGTAATAGTTGTTTTCTATTTGTTTCCCGCAGGACCAGCTAAATCGAAACAAGGTACCCGATTGGCAGCGGATAGCCGGCAAAGCAGCCAAGGAAGTGGAGAAGTTTGCCAAGGAGAAGGCTGATATAGTGTTGATGCACTGGAGGGATAAAATGGGCATAGCCCAGAAGGAGGTGAGGATATATTTTCATTTGCAAATATGCTGACTTCCTGTTATTTATCAGATTAGCTACTGCTACTGCTGCTGGCTGTCCGCTCAGGTGTCTCTAACTGTTGTTGCTCCTCCTGCTGAAGCTGAACAGTACTGCAGAATCCAGAGGCAAACTCAATAACACACTTTTCAGCTGCTGCTGCTGCTTTTATTTAGCATGCAGAGCGGTGCCAGTGATGCTGCCTGACCCTGGAGAAACAGTACATGTCAAGATGCGTTTGATTTTTCTGCACCTCGCATATCTGCTGTTCAAAATGCTCATGCACATTTGCATACGTGTTTAACAGATATTTTCTCTCCAGCTACGACAAACATTTTCCATTACAGGCGTGTCTGAATGTGACCAAAGTGTCTTAATTGTTGATGTAAGGCATTTCAGACTGAACCTGTGTGGGTCATTCTTATAGAAAGTGTGGATGGGTTGAGGTTTGTTGGTCTCATCTAAACTCTTGAATAACACTTTGGGCCTGCTCTTTGATGTTTCTATGAAACTGAAATCAAATCTTCTTCAACTGAAACCTCTAAACTTACTTCACCTGAATGTCACTCAGCTCTCTTTTCTACACCTTGTTTTGAATGACTCACAATGGCTGATCAAGTACATATTTTGATTTGCTTGCTTTTACTGTATTTTCACCCGATCACATGTCATGTCTGCAACACATGCTCCATGTATAACTGTTGTTAGCGAGTAGTCTTTGGAAATATATGAATCTAGTTAAGTAAATGGTCAGCTTATACATTTGAAGGATTAAGTAATAGTTTTGTATGTCAATCTCTTACTACGATGTACTCTCGTTACCTGTGACCCTTTCAGTTTCGATTCATCTCTTTTTTGACGTACAATAATCTCTCTGTGTTGTATCTGCCCCACCCTCCCCTTGTCTTGTGTGGTTTGTCTACTGTCAAACAATGCAGCAGGACAGAAATAACCTGGTAAGTAGGACTGGCCAATGGGATCCATGCTGTTTTTCTTTCCATCTTCTTTCTCTTGACCAAACCATTTTTCCATCTTCATGTGACATATTGGGGGTGCTTTTTAAATTCAGCCTGGGATTGACACTTGTGACACAGTAGACAATCTATTCTTAGACCTTTGCCCCTAGAACAGTATTTTACATCGCTCAAACCCTCTTTAATCATGCAGGACATTTGCTGTATTTCTTTATGGCACCAAAGAGAAAAATGTTTACCCTGCAATGAATTATTCATATGCAAATTGAGGCTGTAAGGCTTTAGTAACAAATAATCATAGATCATAACTTTGTGTCGCCCAGCAAGAGTTAAAGAACACACCTGATTATGGGATCCCACTTTGGTTTTTCTGTTTCATAGCCTTGTTGTCTATGTTGGTGCAATGATGATATTGTCATGGTTTTTTTTATTGTCTCATTGTTCTAATATCTTTCTCCATTCTCATTTTTGTTACATACTTCTCTACACTGGTGCCGTTTATTTAATTTCTGGTGTCCTTGTTTAAAATGTTGCTCACTTTGTTGCCATTTTTATTTCACAACTGTCTTGATGTCATAAGTTGGAAAAGGAACAATATTGAATGCTGTTAAAGACTTGACCCTCAAAATTATTGTTCACCTCATGTAACCTTTTGACTTTTGAAAAAAAAAAACGTGTTTTTCTTGAGGGTGAAGTATTCATTTAAGGATGTTGAATTGACTTAAGCGGCTTCTCAAAGTTTTGAATCTTTCCTTTGCTCTCAGAACCCCAACCAAAAGCCTGTCATCCTGAGGAAGAGACGGCAGAGAATTAAGATTGAAGTCAACTGGGAGCTTTTCTACTACAGGTACAATATGGCATCATAGAGATATCGAGTCATATTCTAGCTATTATCCCACTGTCTGGCACATTTGTGGTGCTCAACATGACTTCATTATAGCGCAAAGTCCACTTTTCTTAGGGTTTAGGATTATTGCCTTTGAGTCTTGCTTTAAAGCCTAAAAACGTGAAAAGCGTAAAAACCTTACCTGTTCTTTTGTCAAGATTCCAGCTCGACCACGCACGGTCCAACCTTATCTGGAACCTGAGGACGAGAGAGGAGCTGCGGGATGCTCTGGAGGGGGAGATGCGCGCCTTCAGCGTGGACCGGGAGCTCGGCAGCGCCACCGTCATCTCCTGGAACCACCAGGAGTTTGAGGTTGGTGCTTAGCTGGAGTATGTTACACTTGCGGCTGCCTGGGTCTTGTGGCTCTCATTTGATTATTACCATCGATAGCTGCAAAGTTTAAGTCAGGCCAGTATATAGTGATACTTGAATCCCACAAAGAAATACAGTGTTGTACATAAATCTAATACATAAACTGAGAGTAAAATGTGCTATGGTTTTATTTGCAGGTTAAATATGAGTGCCTTTCAGATGAGATAAAGATCGGGGATTATTACCTGCGTCTGCTGCTTGAGGAGGATGAAAATGAAGAATCAAATGCCATCAAGAGATCGTAAGACTACAACAAAACAGCCCATCCAGCTGCACTAATGTTGTCATTACTTACTGAATCCATAAAAAATGATTCATGCTTCACCCTCTCTCTGCTCTTAGATATGAGTTCTTCAATGAACTCTACCATCGCTTTCTGCTTACACCCAAAGTTACGATGAAGTGCCTGTGCCTGCAGGCACTCGCTATAGTCTACGGGAAGTGCTCTGAAGAGATTGGCCCCTTCACAGACACAAAATACATTGTGGGCATGCTGGACCGAGTGAGTACAAACTGTCCCTGTAAGAACTTACTAAAGTGTTTTAATTCATCTTACAATCCTAAATACTCCTCTGTGGTTACAGTGTACAGACAAACTGGAAAGAGACAGACTCATCATCTTCCTCAACAAACTCATTCTCAACAAGGTAAGCTATTAAATGTAACAGTGCCTCCCAGATTTGCAGTTCATTTGTACGTTTCCATCTGTCTCTCATGGGACATAATTCAATTTTTTCGTTCTGCAGAAAAATGTGAAGGAGGTGATGGACTCAAATGGAGTGCGTATATTGGTGGATCTGCTCACCATGGCCCATCTGCATACCAGCAGAGCGACTGTGCCCCTGCAGGTAAAAACAAAAGCTTTAAGGTTTATTTACATGACACTAGATCGTTGCAATTCTCTATGAGCCATAGATGAGATTTTATTCACCCTTGACCCATGTGTGAAAATATGGAGTATCAAACAGAGGCCCTTCTTAATTTCCACAGAGCAACGTGCTGGAGGCGTCACCGGACATGAAGAGGGAGAGTGAGAAAGAGTGGTACTTTGGTAACGCAGACAAGGAAAGAAGAGGACCATTCAGTTTTGAAGAGGTATGGGATCTTCTTAAAATGAAAGCACTGGGATTTCTTCAGTTTTCACTGTTAAATCAATTTGAAAACAGAGTTAAATGTAATACCTGTTAAAAACAACTCATCAAAAAGTAATAAAATAAAAATGATCCTAAATTATAATATATTGCTGATGAGAAACGACTTGTTTGTACAGATAATTTAATCATCTATTAATTTTATTTGATTTTACATTGGCAAAAGTCAAACTGTTTGTCCTTTTTTATCATGTCTCTATCTTTATAATGGAGTACACATGAGCAGTTAATGTAATTTGATGTTCTGATCTAGAAAGAAATCCTTTCATCCTCCCATTTTCATTTTTGGTTGTCTCTTGCAGTGGCTGTGGTTTAGTGTTGCTTTATACTTTCTTGTGCAGCAGCCCGCCCATACTTACCTTTGTTTTTGTGTTTTCCTTCTCCAGATGCAGGAGTTCTGGAGCACAGGTGTCCTGACGGCAAAGACGCGCTGCTGGGCTCAGGGGATGGATGGCTGGCGCCCGCTGCAGGCCATTCCCCAGCTGAAGTGGTGCCTCCTGGCCACCGGACAGGCAGTGATGAACGAGTCCGACCTGGCTACACTGATCCTTAACATGCTGATAACCATGTGCTCCTACTACCCCAGCAGGTGGGTAGAACAGGAAATACCTCTGTGGTTGTATGTTCAGAAAATACATTTTGGAGATGTTGTGTTGAAACATTAGGTCACAACTTTATCTGTTAATTTACTTTTTACTCAGGGACCAAGATAATGCCATTATCCGTCCTTTACCAAAGATCAAGAGGATGATCAGTGACAATGCTTGCCTCCCTCACATCGTCCAGGTATCTGCGCAATCTTTGTTTTTCTGACAGATATCATATCCACTTTGGTGAATTTCTGATTTAACTAAAATGTTTTTGTTGATGGTCTTCCAATTGTTTAACTTTGTCCACTCCAGCTGCTGTTGACCTTTGACCCCATCCTGGTGGAAAAGGTGGCCAACGTTCTGTACCTGGTGATGCAGGACAACCCTAATCTGCAGCGCCTCTATTTAACTGGGATCTTCTTCTTCATCATGATGTACACAGGCTCCAACGTGCTTCCTGTAGCAAGGTGAAAACATGCAAAATATAACCCCAGAAATGTTTGTCATGAACTCATGCTAGCTGATACTTTATCACCACACTGACTAAAAACCTAAATGTATGTCCTTGTTCTACATAATAGTGATTATTTTATTGAAATTATTTTTCATTAGGTTGATCTTGTCTTCTCTAAAAGAGCTTCAGAATAATATGGATATGATGGAAAATTAGAAATAAAACACATTGAATCTAGTACCATGCACTGTTGATATTGACCTCTGATGCATCCTTGTGGTTTCTTAAGGTTCCTGAAGTACACACATCTGAAACAAGCCTTTAAATCAGAGGAGGTAAAGTTGATATTTTTTACACGCAGGTTTTTAGCATATAAATTGTACAGATTGTATCTTTCTGATCCAATCTCTGTTGTGCTTCCTCCTCAGTCTAAGGGTCAGGACATAGTGCAGCGTAGTGTTCTGGGACCAGTACTGCCCGAGGCCATGGTGTGTTATCTGGAGAACTACGAGGCTGAGCGCTTTTCTGAGATATTCCTCGGAGAATTTGACACACCTGAGGCCATTTGGAGCAGCGAGATGAGGTAGGTATCAGTCTGTCGTGTCTAATTAGTGTCATCTGAAAGGCAAAGTAGAGATATGTAGAAGTGCAGCAGTGAAAGTCAGCAGGTGGTTTATAGGAATTTTAATAAATAGCGATTGCACTCTCTGTTTCAGGCGCATGATGATCGAGAAGATTGCTGCCCACATAGCTGACTTTAGCCCCAGGCTGCAGAGCAACACACGCGCCCTCTACCAGTACTGCCCCATCCCCGTGGTCAGCTTCCCTCAGCTGGACAACGAGCTCTTCTGCAACATCTACTACCTCAGACATCTGTGTGACACCATCCGCTTCCCCAACTGGCCCATTCGAGATGCTGTACGTCCCTTATTTTTCCAAGCTTCTTTTCAATATCCTGCTTGTGTTTTCTAAGAAAGTTTTCTTTAACGTTGTGATCCACCGCCATTATCCTGACAGGTGAAGCTGCTAAAAGACACCCTTGAAGCCTGGAAGAGGGAGGTGGAGAAAAAGCCTCCCTCGATGTCTGTAGATGATGCATACGAAGTCCTCAACCTGCCTAAAGGACAGGGGCAGTGAGTGGCCTTTGATTTGTTATCACTTGTTCTAGTATCCTTACTCATCTTTAGTTGAAATAAATGCTGATGTCGTATGATTTAGATATTAGGAATGAAGAAATGTTGGCATTTTGTTTTCAGGCATGAGGAGAGCAAAATCAGGAAAGCTTACTTCAGACTGGCGCAGAAGTACCATCCTGACAAGAACCCAGAGGGCAGGGTGTGTATCCCAATCATTACTGATATGACATGTGTGTAAAGGCTTACACAGCTTCATCCGCATATTTTTATTTCAACTTCAATCTTTCAGGACATGTTTGAGAAAGTCAACAAAGCCTACGAGTTCCTTTGCACAAAGTCTGCCCGATTCCTTGATGGCCCTGACCCAGAAAACATCATCCTCATCCTCAAAGCTCAGAGCATCCTGTTCAACCGGCACAAACAAGGTATGGATCCACTTTCTTTCATGTTTGCTGTTTCTACCTATACATTTGAAAAGAAACATGTTCAGGCTCTTTTTTCTGATACAATACTGCTGCTCCTCCTCTAAAATGTCTATAAACAGAACTGGAACCCTACAAATACGCCGGTTACCCCATGCTCATCAAAACAATCACAATGGAAACAGACGACGAGCTGCTGTTCTCCAAAACCTCCCCTCTCCTCCCGGCTGCTGCTGAACTGGCCTTCCACACCGTCAACTGCTCGGCTCTTAATGCGGAGGAGCTGCGCCGCGACAATGGCATTGAGGTGTGAATACAAACATGAAACATCAACCAGTCTAAATAAAAACATTATGGCTGTCCATCTACATGTGGACTGGTGCACTGTGGGGAACTGTAATTGAATAAATGATTAATTGTTTCTTGTATTTCGTCAGGTGTTGCTGGAGGCTCTCTCTCGGTGTGTGGCTGTATTAACTGCATCCAGCAAGCCCGGTGACATGGCTGTACAGGTAAAATGAGACTTTAATTACCATGTCTCTCTGTGCACTTCTTCTTTTCTATAGCACTTTTTTTTAATACTTGAATGTGGCGCAGGTGTGCGGGCACATCTGTAAGTGCTACAGTGTTGCAGCGCAGTTTGAGGAATGCAGGGAAAAGATCGTCGAACTGCCGAACATCATCAGGGACATCTGTCACATCTTGTTCTATGGGAAGGTGAGAACATTTTCTGTCTATCATTAGAAATAAAACTCTCACATCAGTATCTTATTGTAAGATTTTCTGTGAGATCTTAAACCACATAGAAATGATGCCAGTAGCATTTTAGAGTCTGCACTAATACTTCCTCCAACATCTTCCATTTTAAGAAGCAGAATTAAAATATTTTAGATACAGTTCTTAACAGTTTGAGGTCTCATTTGTTAAAAATGCTACTTGCACTTATTATTATAGCTTTATACTTGCTCTGCAACCAGACAGCTTCTTAAAGTATTTACGAAGATGTATTGATGTTCTCTCTCTTGTCTCCTCTCAGGGTCTCCCAAAAACTGCCGCCCTGGCAGTGCAGTGTGTGAGCTCCTTTGCAGTTGATTACTTCCTACAGACCCATCTGTACCATGCCGGTGTGCTCTGGCACCTGCTTGTCCACCTCTTCAACTATGACTACACTCTGGAGGAGAGCGGCGTGCAGGCGAGCCAGGACACAAACCAGCAGGAGGTGGCAAACAGCCTGGCCAAGCTCAGCCTGGTTGCTCTCAGCCGTCTTGGAGGCTTCACCCAGATACCACACAACCCAGACGGGAACAATCCTGTTTCAGAGACCAACGGTATTGAGGGCATACCTCCAGAAAACCCCACCATTCGCAAGAGCTTAGCAGCTATGCTGACACCGTACATCTCAAGGAAGCTGGGAACAGGATATCCTCCTGAGGTATGTTGTACAGGCGGATAGGACTGTTGTGTTAAGCTTTTACATACGTAAACCCCAACAGGAAGCTCAGTTCTGCATTTTGATCCTGTTGTCATGCATTCAGGTCTTGAAGCTGCTGAATAGCAACTCAGAGAACCCGTACTTGATCTGGAACAATGGCACAAGAGCCGAGCTGCTGGAGTTCTTGGAGGGTCAGCAGGAGGGAAACATCAAGAGGGTATGACATGTATAATATCATGAATTGATATTTGTATATAGTAGAGCTATGACCATACATGGACCCGCATACCCGAACCCAAGTCCACTGTAAAAAAAGAAATAGAGGTATATACTGTATGTTTATTTTTTAGTATTAATAAATGTATTAATATCTCAAGTCAACTGAGTGAGTCAGTCATGTATCCTCTCTATGGTCTCTTTAAAGGGAGAAAATGATAAAAGCTTTGGTGCAGAGTTTGTGTTCAGCGATCACAGCAAAGAGCTGATCGTTGGGGAGATCTTTGTCCGGGTCTACAATGAGCAACCGTCTTTCCCTCTTGAGGTGAGAAGCACAAGATAGTGTTACAAACACATTCAAACTGCTTTTTTTATTGTCTGCCTCGGTTTTATTCCATTTCATGCAACTTCCTCTTTTATTGCTTTTACTTTGACTTTATCACATTAGTTGTTTTGTATTACAAGTTGTGTTATTGCTTGTTATATATCTTCTATTTCTTAATTGTTGTATTGATTATTGAGGCAGATCTTAGCCCATGTGCCTCAACTGGAAAGCACTTCGGGTCAACTCTGATTTTTGCAGTATAAAATAGATTCCAAACCTTTTTGTAATGCTATAATGTTTCACCATCTCTGTTTTTAGTACCCTAAAGCGTTTGCAGCCAGTCTTCTGGACTACGTAGGCTCCCAGGCCCAATACCTCCACACTCTGCTGGCTATGAGTCAGAGCAACAAAGTAGAGTCTCAGCAGCATGCTGAGAGACTCCGCTTCGCTGAGATGGCTTTAGAGGCTCTCCGCAATGTCATCAAGAACAACCCCGGTGAGATATGACACTTCCTCCAATTCTACTTTTTCTGGAGATCACATTGTTTTTGAGTTGTTTTATTTAGATGTCTTAATTTAGGCCTTTCTAAGCAGTTATCTTTGTATGATTTCAGGTTCGGAGTCAGAGTGCATCGGCCATTTCAAACTGCTCTTCTCTTTGTTGCGGGTTCATGGAGCTGGCAGAGTACAGCAGCTGGTTTTGGAGGTAGAGGTTCCTGCTCCTGATATCTAATTACTCTGGTTCCCAATGTCCCTGCATTTCACTCATATTTGTTTCCTCTACAGGTTGTGAATACTGTGACATCAAACCAAGAATGCGTTAGCAACATTGCAGAGTCGCTGGTGTTGTCCAACCTTCTGTTGCTGCTGCACTCGCTCCCATCCAGTAAGAAGACAAAGCAGGCTCCTTACTGCCTTTTCCATAATTATTGCAGTGTTGTATCTGTGGACTAAAACGTATATTTTTTGCATCATTTAGGCAGGCAAATTGTGCTGGAAACCTTGTATGCACTGACGTCTAACACAAAGATAGTCAAAGAGGCTATGGCCAAAGGTCAGTGTAATTCTATTTTTACTTTTCCACGTTTTTGAGGATTGTATGCACACATATGCTCATGTTAATCTGTTATTCCCCCAGGTGCTCTGATCTACTTGCTTGACCTCTTTTGTAACTGCACACATCCCCAAGTTCGCACACAGACAGCGGAGCTCTTCTCCAAGATGACCTCAGACAAGCTGGTCGGGCCAAAGGTCAGTCTGGACACACATGAGTAGAAACATTCACTGCCACTTTACATTTTTTTACTCTTTGTATATTTTTATTATTTTTATTCTGTTTTATATATAAAATTGTTAATTCTTTAGTCTATTTTTATTTTTAATTATTAATATGCCGATTGCACTGGGTCTGAGAGGACTGTAATTTCATTTTTTGCATATTGCAATTTTTGACAATAAAACTGACTTGACATGACTTGATTCAAAAGCTACATAATTCCTGTCCTCCCATTCGTTGTCGTGCATCATCATTTATCTCCATCTCTGTCAGGTGCGTCTAACGCTGATCCGTTTCCTTCCCGGTGTGTTCATGGACGCCATGCGAGACAACGCCGAGGCGGCAGTGCACATATTCGAGGGAACGCACGAGAACCCTGAACTCATCTGGAATGACAACTCAAGGGAGAAAGTGTCCACCACTGTCCGGGAGATGATGCTCGAGTATGTCATGAGCCCAGTTCAATAGCCTGTGTAATTAGATATATTAGAGTATCCTAACTGTCCAACACGATCCTTAATATCATGTTCTTTTCTTCCTTAAATGTGTCCAGGCACTTTAAACAGCAGAAGGATAATCCTGATGTGAACTGGAAAGTAAGTAATAATATATTACTTACAAAACAATAGTGATATGTTGTGTTTGATTTAACGTGACCTTAAATTCTTTTGTTGTGTGCTCAGTTGCCAGAGGACTTCACAGTGGCTTATGGAGCAGGACAGGGCGAGCTAGAAGTTGGTGGAGTCTTCCTGCGTATCTTTATTGCTCAGCCAGGCTGGGTGCTACGCAAGCCTCGAGAGTTCCTGGTGTCCCTCCTTGAGACCCTGACTGAGCTGCTGGAGAAGAACAACCCAAATGTAAACTGCCTTTCTAAGAAACACACAGACACAGACACACACACACACACACACACACACATATATTTTCACTTACTCTGTTCTTACACTAGCAATTTCACTTCTTCCTGTGATGTCCTGCAGGGTGAGGCCCTGGAGACGGTTACCACGGCAGCAGTATGTCTGTTCAGCACACAGGTCCAGCTGGCAGACCAGGTTCCTCCTCTGGGTCACCTGCCTCGCGTCCTGGCAGCGCTCAACCACAGGAACAACGCCGTGCCCAAGAGCTCCATTCGCCTCATCCACGTTTTATCAGACAATGAGGTGAGGAGCCAAATATACATTTTTTAGCTTTCAGGACCCACTACACCTCATTTCACAGCTCATTTTCGTATTAGATTCATTTTTACTTGTCACAAGGAGTACGACTCAGCCTCTGATAACAGATGTCATCAGGGTTATTTCAGATCAGACTTGAAGTTGACACATTTGTAACCCCAAGGCTTACAAGCTGTAGGTGTGAAGCTTGAAAGATGTTGCCATTTGCCAGGTCTGCGGAAAGATTCTGAGATGCATTATGGGAATTGTATTTATATTTGGAGCTTGTACCAGACTAGGGACTATGCTGCATTCACATAGTCTCAGGCAGACGGTAGACATCAACCCAGATATCATTTTAGAGGACAAGAGCAGGATGGTAGAGGCCGGCAGAGAATACTGGCATCTGTAACGCTAACCATCCTTCGTGACAGAATTAATAACCATCCCCCTTACACAACTCTTTGACTCCTTTATGACGCACTATAATTGTTGTTTTTTGCAGCTGTGTGTACGCTCCATGGCTTCTCTGGAGACTATCGGCCCCCTCATGACTGGGATGAGAGCTCGGGCAGACATGGCCGGATTAGCTTGTGAAGCTCTCAACCGCATGTTCCAGAAGGAGCAGACTGAACTAGTATCCCAGGTAAACTGTCACCATTACTATTTGTTTTACTTGGTTGTGTACATCATGTTTGATGACCATGTGAAATTAATGTATTTTATTAATGAACTGAACAGGCTCTCAGAGTGGAGCTGGTCCCATACCTCCTGAAGCTACTGGAGGGCATCGGCCTGGAGACATTAGATAACCCTTCAGCTACCAAGGCCCAGATAGTGAAGGCTCTTAAGTCGATGACTCGCAGTCTGCAGTTTGGTGAACAGGTATGATAGGAATACATGAACAGCAGGACTATCAATCAAAACCACTGAATAATTGTTCAAGATTACATCGTAATGTTTATCATATTTGAAACTCTTTTCCAATCACCACTTTTCAGGTGAATGAGATTCTAGCAAAGTCCTCAGTGTGGAGTGCCTTCAAAGACCAGAAACATGATCTTTTCATCTCAGAGTCTCAGACCGCAGGCTACCTGACTGGTAAAGTATTTCTATAAACCTAACATGCTAATGAACACCCAGCACCTGACATTTTCTTAACAAGCAAAGTCGTTGAAATTATTTTTCTGCCTTTGTTTTAAAAGGTAAGTCTCGAGTGCCTTTCTCTGAGCTGATGTTGAATCTTACTTTTAATCTTAATGCTTTGCTTTATCCTAAAAACCACCTTGTGGCTGACTCCTCACTTGTGCTTAAACCCAGAGACCCTTTCTGTCTCCACGTCCTATAACTTCCTGGCTCTGCCCTACCCTTCCTCTTTGTCCTCCACGTTTCCTCCTCAGGGGTATCCACTCCTTCTCTCCTGGCCGCCAGTAGCCCACTGCGAGGTGGGCTCTAGACTCCTAAGCTGGGCCCTCACAGCCCTCCTCTCTCTTGCTCTGATGCAGGTAGACTTTGACCTCGCTCCTCCTCGTCTCTTAACCTCCATCTTTGAGCCACACTTCATTTTCCAGTCCCACCTTTCCATCGTCAAACAACGTCATTACCATCTTCATCCCCCATCCACCAACTCTTCATCACACTTCATTTTCAGGAATTAACAAAAATCCCCCTGCAAGTTAAAAATGAAAAAGCTTGACCCTTATGCATCACCAGAAACTTTTTTGACTTTTTATGTTTTTGTATTTGGCATACATTTTGACAAGGGTGTGAGTTTTTATTTGATTTACTCAGCTCCTATAATACATCTATAATAAACGCTGCAGCCAAAATACAGACACTGACATCCTTAAGAACAATGTCCCCATTGAAACCTATTAAAACTACAATTTAATTTCAGCATAAAAATCATGCATTCTATTATATCAGGCTTTTAGTCTGTTTTCCACCAGCTTGAGCCATTTTCTCATGTTTGCCCTAAGAGGCAAATGCATACTATTTTCATGGTTTCCTCTCAGGGAAGTGAATGTTGGTTAAAATTTAATTAAGCCTTCATTTTTTTTTAATTTGGAAAACAGAAAATGCCCCCTAGCATTCAGTATGAATGTGAATATGAATATTTGTTAATTACGATCACCACTGAAGTTGGTTAAAAGAGTTATCTCGGCTGAAAGTGGAAAATAATATTGAGATATATATATTTATGGCAGTAGACATTCATCAGAGCAACTTTTTAAAGGGCTGCAAAAGAGTTAAAATACTACAGTCAATCTGATCACTCCTCCTTACATACAGCTGCTGATGTCTTTTAGTTTAGTACGTCATTGTAGCTCACCACCATTGTGCTCCAGCTCCCTCCTGCTGTCACACCTGGGTTGAGTCTTTATCTCTCTTCCTGTCCCCTGTAGGTCCAGGAGTAGCAGGTTACCTTACAGCAGGAACTAGCACCTCGGTGATGCCCAACGTCCCACCACCTGTGGACAACGACATTGGAGACCAAGGCTGATGGACACTCACAGTCACGCTCAGGCACCCAGACTGCCCTGCAGCCTCACGGCCGCAGCTCAGAGAGGGACTGTTCAGCTCCCAGACGAGGGGATGGAGAGAAAGAACGACGGAGGAGAGCGGGCCGTCATTGACCGTCACCAAAATCTCTGCAACACCTCCTCCAGTATCACTCTCCTCTCCCCTTTTACAAATGGCACTCGAGTCTTCATAAACACTTTGAAATTGTTTTAACGGATGACCACATTTGTTTTCTTTCTGTGCTTCTTTTCTTGTTTCTTCCCAATGACACACAGAAGAGTTTACTTTTTGTATGAATATATTTTTTACTCTAGATTTTGTTTTTTTCATGAGAACGACATTGGAAGAGTTGTATTATAGGTTATCTGCCTCCTCTGTGTTGTCTTATTCCTCTCGCCATATCCTGATTGGCTACACTTAAACGAAATACTGAACAGAAGATACTTGGCCTTGTTTGTGACACATTTGTGCACATAACCTATCCATCGTTTACATAAACATGAAATTTACTAGTCAGTAAATGGTTTCTCTTGTGGAAAAAGATAAAAAGAATATCAGAAAATACCAAATCCCTTGGAGTGATGCTGACCTCTTGTCTGGTTTGGTCAGATCCAGTTCGATCTACTCACAGATCTGCTCTCCAAATGTCCAGCCTCTTATTCCTCTGATCTTAATTCATAGTTCACTCTACTCTCTTTGAAGGCTGCCCTTTCTGCCTCACACTTTTCTGAAGTAAACCCCCCACCCCCAGAATGCAAAAAGCACTAGAATATTTATAAGTGAATAATAACCACCGGAAATGAGCTTCTGCTAAGACATGACGAATGACGTTGACTATGATTATGAATCTATGTGAAAGACTAGTGCAATTTGTGAAATGTTCAATGTAATATTACGTATATAAACTTTCTATATTGAATGTACATTAAAAAAAAGAAATCAGTCGCACTTGTACATAAAATTTTAAGAATAAAAGGGAACTCACAGTGTTGTTCTTCTGTATTTACATTTGTCTTTGTCAGATTTCGACAGAATGAGAGGTTTGTTTGCTGATGTTTGAAAAGCAGGAATCAAAAGTATTTCTTCTTGGAAATTGATTGCTTTTATCCAAAGCGTCATTCACACACACACACACTGACAGCAAGATATCATGCAAGCTGCTGGACAACCATCTGGAGCAATAACCCTAACCCATAATCATCTTAGTATTGTTTTGAAATTCACATGTCACTCCAAGTTAACTCATCAGATTTCTACCTGTAAGTTAAATACAAGACTTAATGAAGCCAAAGGTACCACTGAGGTCTTCTTGAATTTGTTTTTGTAGGAATTTGTCAATTTTAGCACTTAAACACGCTTCAATAAATAATGGGCAGATTCTAGTTCTTTTTAGTCTCCTAATATTTACATTTTACAACTTAAAAGTCAAGAGAATGATTGAATAAATCTATAAATAAAGGATTTCTCCACTGGGGCCTTGTGACATAATTCTCACCTTTATGTTGGGGGGGGGGGGGGGGGGGGCACAATTTATTTAATAAATAATCATTAATTGTTATTTTTATTATTTCTGTGTAGGTTTTATAGACCTTTTCAAAGATGTAAACAAACATTCCAAAACAGTCCTAGTTTGTTTCCTGTTGCAGTGTACGTGGATGACATCGACTGACAGGAAGTTAAAAAGGAACAAGGCCGTTGCCTAGCAATGGAATTCCGTTGAAAAGGTTTATAGATTAGGATTTTGGTATTTTCAACGGATAATTAATTTCACATTTAGACTAAGGCTGTTCCTTAGAGAGAGAGAAAATGAAATAGTCTAGACATGGCTTTTAGTTTAGGGTCATATGATTAACATCCAATGTGGGATCAGAATTTGATGCAATGTCGTTAAGACTATAAACCTTTTCAACGGAATTCCATTGCTAGGCAACAGCCTTGGTCCTTGTTAACTACCTGTCAGCTGATGTTCACATACACTGCAACAGGAAATAAACTAGGACTGTTTTGGAATGTTTATGTTTACATCTTTGAAAGTTGTGAACTTAATTCTGGCGCATTTTTATAATAACACTCATAAGTTGAATACATACTGTATAAAAAAGATTTAGTTGCTACGGATCTTTACAACACTGGAGTCTGACGTTCCACACGGTCGAGTTAGAAGGTGACGCCGGAAGTTACGCATTTGGCGCGAATAACAACAACAACTAGAAAAGCTGATATTTTAATATTGCCAAGCGATTATCATTAAAACATCGTAAAATGGATATTCATTTCTTAAATAGCGTAGAGACTAATAACCGCGAGTTGACGATGATATGAATATTAGTTGTATTTGAAGCTTTTTAACGTTATTTCCGCTTATTTGAACGCTAACGTCACTAGCCGGTTCCTGTAAAGTAACATTAAACTCGCCTGCGCTGTCTGTACAGTCGTAAAAGAAGCTGTTGTATTTTGAGGAGTTTCTTGATAACAAGCAATATTAACGCTAACCTTGTTCCCCATGAGTTTTTGACAGTTCACCAATTGGAGGTAAGTTGTCGATTTATGTTTACATTACCGTGAAGGACTGTTTAAAGTTAACAGCCAATCGTTGTGTCTTCCCACTAGTCCTTATTCAGCTGACCATGTCCAAAGGAGACAGGGAAGGCTTCATTGTGAAGTTTGTGGAAAGCAGAGGACAAAAAACAGAGTATGCTGTCAAAGCTTATGAGGTGATTTTCACATTATCAAACATTTTTATTGATGATGACAGTTTTGCTCCTGCTCTAACTGTCTCTTTGTTTGCTGTGGATGATGATGATGTTTGTGTTATACACACAGGCTATTTTGGAGCTGCAGTCTGACAAGTACTTGAAAAACATCGATGAAGATGCAGTTTTACAGATGGACCAGAAGGACAAGTCTCTGTTTGTCTTCAGCAGCTTCACCACACCGGCCTTTTTGCACTGCAAAAAGGTTCCACTCTATTATTTAAATCTGAATTGAACAGGAATTGTTGAAACCCTGGCTGTCATGTAGAGTCATTCTTTTTTTTCTCACTCTTTGTTATTTGTCATGTATAGCTTGGCTGCCGAGTGGTGAGTCCACTGGTGGTGTTGTACTGCCTGCAGCAGCAGCATTGTGTTCCCAAAGCTGAGAAGCCCATCTATAACATGGCCATGGCTGACATCACTATTTCCTGCACCAGTCTAGATAAAGCAGCACGGGTCAGTTCACTGCGTCTGTTGCTTTGAAGGTTGTTGGGATATCTGTTCTCAACCCCCTTTTCAAAGGTGCTGTCTCAGGCAGGGTGGTGATGATGTGGATATATGTTCGGTGTCTGTTTCAATATATATAATTACACAATTTTAGGTAACATAGAATGGAGCTAGTAGGAAATAGGAATATGTTAATTAATGCAGCCTAATCACTGTTGTTTTCACTTAATTGTAAAAGTCTGAAAAGGACAAATTCATGTGAAATTATCCTATCCCAAAATACATACAAAGAATACGCACAGGACATAGCACAATGTCTTCTAAAGTGTGTCTGTCTGTCTGTCTCTCTTTACAGACAGAGGTGATGGATTTGGTGCAACTCATGGGTGGACGGGTCTATCTTGACTTAAATGTATCTGTCACACACCTGATAGCAGGAGAAGTGGGCAGCAAGAAATACTTGGTAGCTGCCAGCCTGGGTAAACCCATACTGCTGCCCACATGGGTCACAGCCTGCTGGGAGAAGTCTCAGGACAGGTATGTGCCCTTATTAAAGCTGACATCTATTACAAAAATATATAAACTGATTTTTGTTATGTTTCCTTTGCCAAATAAACTCTTTCCCACACTAAGGATTAATAGTCAATACTACCATAATTAGTGCATCAAATTATACAACTTTTATTAGAATACTCGTAATAAAAAAAACGTTAGATGATAATTAACATGTTGTTCTGCTTCCTTTAGTCTTTTCAGGTATACTGATCTCCCTATTGAGGACCATCTGTGCCCTGTGCTGCGTGGCTGTACTGTTTGTGTGACAGGCCTCTCCAGCACAGAGCGTAAAGAGGTCCAGCGGCTCTGTGATCAACATGGAGCCAAGTACACTGGTCAGCTCAAAATGAATGAATGTACACACCTCATCGTTAGTGAGCCGACAGGTCAGGCACGAGCAATTCCTCCACAATGGGTTCCTTTTTGTTGCCAGTATCATTGTAAGTATTTGTATTTGTTTGCAGGTCAGAAGTACGAGTGCGCGAGGAAGTGGAATGTGTATTGCGTGTCTCTGCACTGGCTGTTTGACAGCATAGAAAAGGGCTTTTGTCAAGACGAGAGCAGGTACACTGTGGAGCGCAACGCATCAAAGACCACTCGGCCGAAAACTTCCACTCCCACTGGCACCAGCAAAAAGCAGGGTGAGCCACAGACCGATAGTGCACTGCATTTAAGAATGTTACTCTTCATTCTCATGGTGTGATAGGGATTAAGCGCAACATTTAATATGTTGATTAATAGTGTTAGTCTGTAATGTATTCTAATCAAGAATCATGTATTTTAACTCCAGAGGGTCCATCTCTATTGGGCTTGAGCCACATCTCTGTCAATGCTAGCATGACAATAAATGACACCGCCCTCACCAACGGCACCATCAGCCACCTGGAAGCTCCAGACCCCATGGATACTCTGGATCTCACCGTCTGCCCAGCTGATGATATACTGGATGGCTGTAAGGTAAATAGAAGAATGTTCCTTTTCATATAGAATGGATATTTGTTGTTTAATTTGTTTGATAATGTGAAAGATAAAGTTGAGGCTTTACTTCATCACACGCAGCTGTATCTGTGTGGCCTGCCGGGGAAGAAGCTTGAGAAGCTGCGGCGTCTTGTGAATGCTGCAGGAGGTCTGCGCTTCAACCAGCCCAGTGACGAACTCACACATGTGGTCATGGGAGAGCTGGACCAGGACCTCAAGACATTTCTATCCAAAGCAACACACAGGTCTGGACTGCAAATTGTATTACTTTACATAGTATTTATTGCATCCTCACTTATAGTAAGACCATGTCAATTTTAACTTTTCAGCTTACTAAACTATAAAAAGTAGTGAATCATAAGGTCTATAAACAGGAAATATTTTGAGCTGAATTACCCCAAAATGTACATTAAACAATCTGATTGTATTTGACTGTTTCACCCAATGTAATGAAAAATAAGGAGCTACGTAACAAAGTCGCAAAGTGCTGAAAAAAAAAAAAAAGTCCTGTCTAAATGAAAGTCAAGGACATCCTTTCTTAATCTCAAATGTGTTTTGCAACATGAAATATGGTCACAAAGTAAAATATACAGAATCCTGCTCAAAGAATACTGTTGCAACTTAGTTTAGTACCCTTGAGATGAATTAATTCATACATGTTTGTTACTTCCCAGACCCCATGTTGTAACAGTGCAGTGGCTGCTGGACAGTTTCACCAAAGGCAGTCAACTCCCAGAAGCAGGTTACCTCCACCCTGACTGTCTGCCCCCATCTTCTGCTGCTGTATTCATGCCCGCTCATCACACTCCCACGTCCCGGCAGTCAGCTGGTCCCCCTGCAGCCAGTCCAAGCACTCCCAGGCAAACAAGAGCAGAGGAAGCTCTGCTTTCTCAGTACATGGATGATGACCCTACAATAGGTAAGTATCTGTTGTTGAAGAATTAGTTTAGTTTAATTGGACGCCGTTAAGATATTTTACAAAATATAGTTTTATATTGCACCATATTAATCTCACCTTTAATCATCCAGTGGACATGCCCCCACCAGCAGAAGGCAGCAGCAGGAAGTCTGTCAGTACATTTGCTGAACCTTGGGCACCAAACCACACCAGAGGCCCAGAGCCAGACTCAACTCTGCAGGAAGCGAGCGAGGCAGGCCTGTTTTTTGGGAAATGTTTTCTGCTTGTGGGCTTTGGCAGTGAATCTGAGGCCCAGCTCTCTATGCTGGTGTCAGAAAATGGAGGAAGGGTGCTGATGGGCCGCACACGTGTTGTGGCAGATTATGCAGTTGTCCCACTGTTGGGCTGCTCAGTGGAGGCCACAGTGGACGAGGTAGTCACTGATAGCTGGCTGGTAAGTTCATAGAGACCCTGTTTTAATTATGTTATTAAATCTGTTTATGGAGCGGGGTTTGGATTTCACTGCCATCTGTTGATTGGTCAGCTGGTCCAACAAAGGGGCAATTATTTTGTTTTTTGTAAATCTTCTTTTGATAGAGGGGTTCTTTGTGTTGCTTCTCTCATTTTTGAGGCACTACCCTCAGTTAATCTATCAACAAAAATAAAATCAACAAATTGCTGCTTTCCTCTGTTGCTTTTCCTCTTAAATTGAATATGTTGCACAAACACTTTTTTTTAAACAATTGGGCAGAGCAATAATTTTCAGCATTAAAGAATTATATTGCATTGATTTGAAATGCATATTTGTTAAGTTTTGTGTGCTATGATGATGTTTCGTAAGCTTGATACCTGACAGGTATGCTTTGCTCTTGTTGATTTTTTAGGCTATGTGTGTGGAGAAGGAGTGTGTTCTGCAGCTGTCCTCCAACCCTTTGTTCACACCCGTTCCTGTGATGGACGGACGTTTTCCTCTCAAAGGTTGCGTTCTCTCTGTCAGCCAGTTCACCGGAGCAGAGAGGGAGTCTTTGGTGGATTTGGCCAAGCACCTTGGAGCCAAGTACGCTTACATTGATGCCTGACCACGCATGCTGTTTTACTTTTAGGCAACATTTTCTAAATGTTCAGAGCTGCAGGAGTGTTTACCCCTTCTAAATCGATGTGGATGTGTAATTTGGTCCAAGAGCCTAAGGCAAAGGCAAATACCATCTCATATTTTATTTTTTTTCCCTCCTGCAGTGTCCAAGATTACTTTGTGCGCCTGGCCAACCAGAAGAAAGGGATGCTGGCCAGCACTCATCTGGTTCTGCAGAGCCCTGAAGGCACAAAGTACCAGGCAGCAAAGAAATGGGGGCTTCCAGCCATCACCATGCACTGGATACTAGAGTCTGCTCGGACCGGCCAGATGGCAGAGGAGGGACGTTTTCTAGTTGACCTGCCACCCTCCCCAGGTTAGAAAAGTGTCTCGATTAAAACCTTTATGTTTGTTTTTTGCATTGGCTGGATAGACAATATGATGGAGAGTAATTATAGTAAATTATCAATGTTTTTTTTTTTTATCTGCGAGATTATTCAAAAGGTGATTTGGTGAGGCCTTTTTGACTATATATTTGATCCTATGCTTTTTTTCCCTTCATCTACAGAGAGGGATGATGAGAGTTTTGTCGGTGGCTCCCAGAAGCCAGTCATGCCTCCACCGGCATCTTCGTCTCCAGAGATCCCTCTGCTGGGTCCCCAGAGCGGTAAAGCCGTTACCCCGCTGGATTTAGGTCGCTTCCAGAGCAAAGTGTTCCGCTCTGTGTTGGACGAAATGAAACCCAAACAGGACGTCAGCACCCCCAAACCAAACCAGGAGGGCGGTAGAAGAAACCCCCTTCAGAAGGACCCCTCCCTGCAGCTGGACACCCCCTCTCGTTTCCTCAGCAGAGACCAGCTGTTCAGGCCCTCCTTCAACGTCAAGGTTGGGACCTGAGACTAGAAACATTATGTTATTGGCTTGTAGCATTAAATTGTGCATTGATATTTGATAGATAATCCTGTAAATACATGGACTGTTCCTTTTGGTAAGGATGCACTGGGAGCCTTGGAGACTCCAGGGGGGAGATCCAAACCAGGAGAGAGGGCGGAGACTCCACTGACTGATGTCATCAACAGGAACCTGAAGGTGGCACTCGCCAATAGCACCAGAAATAACACCTCAGATGCGCAAGCTATCTCTGCTAGCCCCCAATTTACCAAGAAGACTGAGAAGGAGGTAAACTAAAATATATTTTAATACAGTATGCATGTTTGTATGAATGATCTCTATTAATCCCAGAAACCTTAATTGTCATCCTATTATATTTTATTATATTTATATTTTATTTATCAAATTTGTGTTTAAGGTCCCAGAAAAAGAAAAAGAAGCTGGCCCTCTGACTGGTGTTGTGATTTGTGTGGGAAAGAAGCTGAGCAAAACGCAGGGCGAACTCAACGCCACCGCTGCCTCGCTAGGAGCTGATTTCAGGTATTCAACACATTATTTACAAACTTCAATTTAAGGATGGGTTAATATTTTGTCAAGTCATAAAATAATCCCCACATATCCATATGTACCGACGCCTCAGCAACCTGTAAGCAATTAATGTTCTTACGGGCGTGTCAGGAAGGTTTTTAGAAAGGCTTCAGTAAATATTGATGCAATTAATACAGACAACTCGTTATCAACATGTTGTTATTATTAACTTGTTTTTAGGTGGGCCTGTGACGATACAGTGACACACTACATCTACCAAGGCCGTGTGGGGGACAACACCCGGGAATACAGAGGAGTGAAGGAGAGAGGACTGCATGTGGTCTCCCAGTGCTGGCTGCAGGCTGTACGTCCCAGTAGCAATAGAACCCGTACTCCACTATATTAGTGAACTTTTTAAAATGCACCCCATAGGAAGATGGTAAAACTTTTTACTTTTAGTTAGGACACGAAGTGATGACTGTTTTCAGTTTTTATTCATCATCTGGTAACTTTGTGAATTTATTGATTAATAATTTAGCATTTTTGCTTGAAGAAATGAGCCGTTAATTAATTGTTTCAGCTCTAAAATTAATGAATGAATGAAAAGTACAAACAATGTGTCAGACTGTGACAAACTCATTCATAAACCACAAAGGAAAAGATAAGAGCAAAAGATTGAAGCTCAGTCCTCAGGTAAAATATTTCTGCTGACATTGGTTTTACAAGCTTGTAAAGAATGTCTTTAAGGATATAGATAAAATGATTTTAAGATACACTTGATTTAATTTGGGATCTTATTTTCATGGTGGTAGGCACTGCTTTGTATCTCCCTGTTACCATCCAGTATTCACTCAGCGCATTTCACCTGGGGGGAATAATTATCATCCCATCATCAACAACGGAATATTTAATCAAAAACAGCTTTGATGTTGTAATTTGCGGACAGATGGGAGTTTCAGCTATGTTTCAGTTCATCATCATTTTATTCAATTAACTCTTGTGACAGCTTTAATAAACTCCTATATTATAACAGATATTTACTTTCTTTTGCAGTGTGCTGAGGAGCAGAGGCATGTCCCGGAGTCTCTGTATCCTTTCACCTACAACCCCAAGATGAGCTTAAACCTCAGCCAGGTGCCGAACACTTCTCAGAGGTCTCCACCTTTCACACGAACCCAACTCAAAGATATCGCGGAGGTAAAAGGTGACAAGGTGGGTCTAACTATGTAAATTCACCTCTTTGGCCATGTGTATTGGGTCTGTAAGATCACGTTTTTGTGAGACAGTAGCCACTGTTCTGCAGGAATCAATATTTGATGTTATTAGAAACGTCTAATAAAGAGGTACCTCGTTAATGTCTTGTGTGATTATCTTTCAGTCTAATTTTGTGTTTAATCTTTCCCTCAGTGTGAACACGCTGCCACAGAAGAAGCTGCAACGTTGCGTCGTGTAAGCGATGGAAGCGCAGATCAAGAAGAGATGAATGATGCTGCAGAAAGAAGTGGTGGGTGTCTTTTTGTTTTTTATTACCACAAAGCTTCAGCGTATTATTGTTTTAAATATAATTTGTGTATTTTTCCCCTTTTATTACAACACAAAAATGACAAGACGAGACAGAGTAGACAAAATAGAGCAACCGTGAACTCACAGAAAACGTGCATATTTGATTTTCAGTTTGGTTGATGCCCTAAATGTTAGTGCCCATGTTGACACCTCCCCCTCTTAATATGTTCAATAAAGGGTCCCTAGATATTAAGAAACCTCGGGTGGGCGTTGGACAGAATATACTGAATTTCCTCAAGGTATAGACAGGAAACCATATCATTTAGCCATTTTTTAAAGCAAGGAGGGGAAACTGATTTCCACTCTCTCAGAATAGCTCTTTAAGCTGTGATCATACCAAACATGAGGGCTTGTTGTAATGCTGGAGGAAGAGTCAAAGAAAACCTGGAGCAACACAGTAACAAAGAAGGGCAATCAGGAATTAGTCTGCTGTATGTCGCTGTACAAATGAAAGATGTCATCCCTGAAACTCCAGATGTCCCGGTTCCTGTCACTCCACTTTTACTTATCACAGGTGCTTCTGCATGTTCTTGATAGAACCAATCTTGTGGGTGATATCTCTTGTGTCCAGATATGTCAGAGACTCTAGAAATGAGAGAGAACCTGCAAAGACAGCTCCAGGAGATCATGTCAGCCACCAAAATGACGACAGGGAGGCGCACTTCAGTACGACTCAGTAGGATGGGATCAGGAGGGGCCGACTCGGGCCCCAACACACCTGATGCGAGCCGGTTCGGGCGCTGTGGGGGTAGGCGTACACTGGAAGCGCTGAGGTAAGGAAGCCGTGTGGTGAGAAGATAATTAGTTTGTGTTGAAACTTTTAACACTTGTTAATTTAACCTCATTCTGTCCTGATTTCAGGGTTAGCAGAGAAGCAGCTATGGACATAAATACAGAGCCATCTCAGAGTGAACAGATCGTTTGGGATGACCCTACTGCCAGGGAGGAGAGGGCCAAGTTAGCTGATAATTTACAGTGGCCTGGTAGCCCCTCACAACACTCAGAGCCCCTCGCACCTCCACCGCCTCCCACTGCAGAAATCGTCCCTCAGTTCAAGGACTCCATGACGGACTCTGAGCTGGTGGAGATGGGTAAGAGATCCAACCATCTCTTTATCGTTAGCTTGGAAGCTAATTTGAAACTTGCTAGTGGTAACTAAGAACCTAGGAAGGACTTTACCCACAAACCTATTGATGGATTTGCATCTTAATTCGGTAGAGAACTCTCAAATTGGTTTAGTTATTTGCCCACATCTGAGAAGAGTAGTTTCACCATAAACATATACCCTGAAAATACATGCCTTCTGACATACTGTATGTTCAGTTTTAATGAATAAGACTTTTACTGTAATCCCTGTATCCAGCTGCCTGTGATGTCATCGAACAGCACATGGGCCAGAGAGTCACAACGGCTCCAACAGAGGAGCCAGAAAATGACATCCTCACTCCTAAAGCCCCCAGCATCGCCTTCCCTCTCGCCAACCCCCCAGTAGCACCAGAGCCACAGGTGAAGACTCATGTTTTATATTATCAACAAGATGTTTACACATTATATACACTGTAAAATAAATGCTATATTATCTCTTTTAAAACAAGCTACTGGTGCTAAAAGGTTGTTTCCTTTTCTCAGGAGGAGCATGAGGAAGAAAAGCAGCCCCCCAGATTTCAGCTGTCCTCCCTCAGCCCTCAGGAACGCATTGATTACAGTCACCTCATAGAGGAGCTTGGTGAGTCGTCCACCTAATTAGGCCTTTAAGAGTGTGTCATCATGCTGCAGTAAAAAAGAAGAGGAGCTAATCCCTGATGATTAAAAAAGAGGAACTGCCTCCAGAGTCTGGGAATATTTCCTCCTGCAGATGTTTCCTGTTTTCCTGTTCCACTGCTCACCATTAGTTGAACCACTGTTGAAATGTACCGTATATGTATATCTAACCAAGATGCATCTAGAAAGAGATCCATTAATATCTATATAATCTTTCTTTCTTTCCTCTCTGTCTATTTGTGTTTGGTATTTTAGGTGGTGTAGTCTTGGACAGGCAGTCTTTCGACCCCAGCTGCACCCACATCATCGTAGGGACTCCTCTGCGCAACGAGAAGTACCTGGCAGCAATGGCAGCGGGCAAATGGATCCTGCACCGCTCGTACCTGGAGGCCTGCCGCTCTGTGGGTTGCTTCATCCAGGTCAGGATCTGAAGAATTTATGTTTTAGTGCCTCTACTAGACAACTACTAAAGTGTAATTCCTGCGTAAAATCATCCCATGGTCTTTTTTGGCACTTACATACATCAAATAAGCTGTTGAGACTATTAACTATTAATAACTATTAACTATTAATAACTATTAACGGAGAAATCCAGGAGAGTCACCAAACCTCTGCAGTAGCATGATAAGAGTCCCTACACATTAACTGACGCACCAACAATGTAGTTAGTGAACCCGGAGTTTATTAAGAGTGTTTTGAAGGACTTATCAACTGGCCCCTGTACCAGCTCCTCTCGTAGTAAAGTCAATTACCAAAGTCAATCCAAACGGGAGGAGCCTATTGGTGCTTCTTTTTATGTGTAAGGACTCTTCTCATGCTGCTGCAGAGGTTTGGTGTTATTTTGAGCAGTATTAGTGGTTAAAAAAGCTGTTTTAATGCCTTCACCATACTGCCCCGAGCTAATCAGTGTTAGCCACGTCCGGCTGAAATACACTTTAACACTCATTCAGGTATATGCAGTCGTTTTATTCACCCTGCAATGACAGTATTCTTATGGTTGGGTAAATGTGTAGCATGTCAGTTAATGTACTATTGTCCCTTATACTTGCCATCAGGGTTTGCATTTGCTGTGTTCATCTAAAAATACTGTTTTTGACAGGTTTGTTGCTGTAATATAATTTTGATTAAATTGACAGAAAATGGGATGTTTGGTTTTCTAAAACCTGCTAATATTCAATATTCAATAGCAACTAATATATATCTTTATATATTGAAAAATACAAGTAAAAATTAACTCTGCTTTATTAGCTACACAACCTTTTTTTTGTTGACTTAAAGCGTTCCAAAGCTGGAAAATATCCACATTTCTATAAATCTGTGTGTTTTTCAAGGAGGAGGAATATGAATGGGGCAGTAGCTCCATTCTGGATGCGTTGCCCTCCATCACCTCCCAGCAGAGGAGACTGGCATTAGCTGCCATGCGCTGGAGAAAGACCCTGCAGGGTCGCCCTGAAGAGGAGGTACGTACAGGCGCATACGCACACAGTTAACAGAACAGTCCTAATGTAATTTGTATTGTATTGCCCACTGCTTGATATTTAAAGAATACTAAGCATTGTTTTTCTGTTTTTCAGGGAGCCTTCAGTGGATGGACGGTGATGCTGAACATCGACCAGAGCAGAGAATCCGGCTTCAGGCGGTTACTGCAGTCTGGCAGGGCAAAGGTTGCTGCTTGTTTATTTGTTTTGTGAACATCATTTGTCCTTTTACTGATCACTGTTGCTATTTTCATATCACACAAACGGCGAACTGTTTATAATAGCAGGGTATTTGTTCCATGTGTTCTGGAAGATTTCAGTGTACCGGACAAATGGTTTTAATTCTGCAGCCTGCGTCTTTGTGTCGCTAACTTCCTCTTCGGGCAGTTTTCGTACACATATTATTGCAACTTAAGCTTTTTTATTTATTGTGATGTTTATTGCAACTTCAGTAACATCTGCTGCCTTCGTTCAATACAGCACAGATTCAGATTCGCTGTGGGTGGGAAATTGTGTCAGAGAGAATGGCCACCACACACAGAGAGGCTGCATACACTTACACTTATTTAAACAATTCCCGGAAAAACGGAAGCACCGTATCAAATAGAGTGATTTTCGTTTGGACAGCATCTTAGTAAGTGGCAGTGTAGAGACTCTCCCCTGCTCACACTGGTACCTCCAGGGAAGGGTTTAGCCTCGGCGGGAAGTCACCCAGATCCGGACACATATTGCCTTGTGATCAGTTAAGTTCGGAGATGACTCCTAAACAACAGTTACAACCATTAAATATGACATTTGTTGTTTTTTCAGACACAGCCACTTACCTCAGCTATAAATCACTGTAGGAAACCATGAAACATAGCAATGTAGGGAAGGCTACTTTGCCAATCCCCCTACCGCGCTGATGAAACCATGACCCCTCTCTCATGTATTTTTTCTGGAAACATGGTGAAGCCATAGTTCAAACCTGTGATTTCTCTCTCTAGGTCTTGCCCAGTCCCTCCCCTTCCTTGTACAAAGAGGCCAGTCACCTGTTTGCAGACTTCATGCGGCTGAAGCCCGGAGACTTCAGAGTTGATGTGACGGAGGCTACCTCCCTCGGAGTCACATGCTTGAAGCCAGAGTACATCGCAGACTACCTCATGCAGGTTAGTGGAGCTTTTGCTATTGATTATCACAGGATATTATTGTGAATAATGGGAAATCTTAGATCATTTCGTTGTAATGTTCATGTAATACCTGCGTGCGGGAAGTGAACTGTGGTATTAGTTTTGAAAAAATGGATCCCAACAAGTGTTTTATTCATATATTCTGACTATTGTTAACACTTTAAAATATGCCCACTGAATGACATAACACAATTTCACATGTCTCAGGACTTCTAAATGACCCTTTTTTTCTTTCCACAGGAGCCAACCCCACCTATGGAGCTGTACTTCCTGACTGAAGCTCCCTCTGAAGAAACCCCAGACACTCCTTCCCGTAAGCGCAAAGCAGCAGTAGACGACTCCCGGCTGAAAAAAAAACGTCTGACCTGAAACGTCACCACTAAATGTTGTCATTAAAATTCACATTTCTGTGAAAATGATTGTAAATAAGATTTTTTTTGTATCTCTTATGTTAAAAATAAAATGAATGTAGCATCTGTTTTGACTCCCGGGCATCTTAAATCAAGTGCATCGCAGTTTGTGAAGTGCACTGTGAGACTGTAGCTGTGATGGATGACTCGATGACGGACTGAAGAAAATGTCTAGTCATGTTTTGTAATTGGGTGCAACGATGTTCTCCGGCCTGTGGAGGGCAGTACATCTTCACTGTGTGACTCAGGCCTGTGTTGAGTGATTTCTCAGCAACAGATTGAGAACTTGAGTTTCTAATGTGCTGTTTTAATTTATTGCAAAGCTATTATTACCAGGTATAATAAATAATTGTATTTAATTTTATATATTAACAATAAACTACTCTTCCTGCCCGTTTCCAGCAGCTCTTTCCTCGTAAAAAGTGAATCAAATTAATCCTTGTTGATCTCCCTTTTCAGTAAACACCAGATTTTGTTTACTCTTTGTCAATTCAGGCCTTTGGTTCGAGCGATGTGCGGTTTCATAGCAGGGTGCCAGCTGAGGTTAGATGCCCCTGTTGCCTTCCATATGGATGGATAAGTGGTTTAACCTCATAATAGATGGACCAGCTGACGGCCTCTCTGTTTGAGAGGTCTGGGATTAGAGGAGAAAGAGCCGTACTGACAGAGGAACATGACTCAGGCTGCTGGGTCCAGGAGCCCTGGGCCTCCAACAAAGTAAAGAGTGGCTTAAGGTCATTTGTAGAGGTTAAAAAAAAAACACATGCATAATTCACTTGATAGTACTGTCAGTTATTAGATTAGAACACTGGTTCACAACCTATATGTTATGGTCCATTAGAATGAAGCAACCGCATGTTCCAGTGGTTTTCAGATATTTACATCTAAAAATGGTTTGTCACGTGACCCCTTCAGTGGGCCCTCGCCTCAGGTTGAGAACCACTGAGCTGTATCACTGATCGAAAGTCTTATGAAATGGTGAGTCTTTTTTAGTACAACTCAAACTAAAAGGGTTAGAAAAGCCATGATTTAATCGTCCGATTTATTATAAAAAAGAAAAAGATTAAATGTATCTGGGTAAAGAAGAAGCCCAGTGTAGCCTGCAGGAAATATTATCTTCATTATGATTTATTATCATCTTTAACTATAATGCTAATGGGATGAGTAAATTCCAAGTAGAGCAATCCTCCCTCTTTCTCCTACCCTTTAAAATATGACTCAGAGGATCTGTGGAGCAGGGGTGAATATGCTTTTAAATGATCCACTCCTCACTTTCCTCAGCCATCTTTATTCCAGGAGATTGTTTTATTATTATTGATTTGTTTTGTTATAGATTCCGGAGCCAAATCATGTCTGGAAATTGCTTCTTTTGGGTGAATAAAAAGAGAATCTGTAAGAGCTGGCTCTACTGTCGATGGCTTAAAGGATTACTAATTAATCACCCATTTCACATAAATGTGTGATGTGCAGCTGTCTGTCAAAGATCCTGCAGCTTGAACAGTGTCTGCAGCAGTGCACCAGAGACAAACCGTGTGGAGGCTCAGTAGAGATGACATGGCAGAGTATCAGTCACAGGTGTTGGCTTTGGTCTGTTTGTCCACTGAGTCAGTGTATCTGAACTGTTTTCAGTCAACAGGTGTCCCACGGGCTAATCCCCCACTTTGTTGACTGGCAGGAAGCCAACAGTTGAGTTCCATTGAGTCTTTATTCCGTCACCCCGCCCCCTTGCTCGCCTGTAAGGTAACTTTGGGGTTTCTCTTGTCGGGACAGTTGGGGTTGAGCACAGGGAGGGAGCACGACTCTGAACGGGGAGGCAACTCTGCAGCAGTCCTCATTAAAATTCCCTGTCCGTATACACTCACCACGAAAAAAAACCTCCGTTAGTGGGTGGAACCGGCGTCCTGCGCGCCTCTTTAATTGCGCACCACGCATTAACGAGCGACCACGGGCCACAGTCTCCATCAGCGGTGATCGGACGGGGATCACGCTGCCTTAAGGCGGAGAGAGTTGTGCTTCATGTCCCGCTATTCACGGCGTCAAGGCTGAGCAGGGGGGAGGGAGGTGGGCGCAGAGTCCCGGAGAGGTCCAGCGAAGGGTGGCGCCCTATACGCTTCTCATCCAGCGGCTGGACACGCTGACACGGTCCGCTCCTGCAGCAGGGCTTCACTTGGCTTCTTTCTGCAGCTCATGATTGTGTGACACTGGCAACATGTGCGCCTGCACGGTGTGAAGTGTGACACGGCGGCTTTGGGGCTTTCATTTCCCTCGGATACGCCAAGTACCCGACGTTACGGCGCACCTTGTGTTTAATAGGTAAGTCCATCAGTTTATTTCTCTACTCCGCACCAGACAGCTCAGCCTCTACTGTGCACCTGTAGTGGGATTCATTGATCGTTCAGTACACCTGCGCATTGATGAAGCTGAGTCTCCGATTTGTTGAAATTCTGGATGAAGGTCTCCAGGCAGTTATGAGCAGCAGTGACAGAGCATCAAATCACTGCCAGTGCTGCATCCAACTCACCGATCCACAGTATATGGCGTCCTGTTGGTCCAGAACATCATCTAATGCTTTGCATGATGTAGAAGTTGAGCTGCTGCTGGTTATTACTCTAGAGCCTTCATTGAAAATTCTAATTTCACTGGAAAGAAATGAATGTGTATGTTGGATTCATGTTTAGTGTGGGATACAACGCTGCCAGTGTCTCTCTTGGCAACCCCCAAAAAAGAAGTATCATGGTCAATTAAGAAAATGTGCTCTGAAGTGTTTCATTAGACTTTGGCTGCCACTTAGTTCTTGGAAAGATTCCTTGGAGTGCTGGCTGCGGTCCCAGTTTATTTTCAGTATAGGGTTGTTTACTTCCAAAAAAAACAACCCAAGAAGTTTAAAGTTTTTGGAGAGTCATCAATCTTGCAGCTTGAGGATCTTTGCCTTAAGTGCCCCTCAAGTGATTTATTTTTTCAGGCAACATGGCAGCAACAAAGCAGATAATAGGAGAAACTCTCTTAAAAATGTAAGACCACCATGAACAAACTGGCGTCACCAAATACCCCATTCAAGTGTGGAGCTTCAGCTTTGTTCTCAAGCACGGCGGGATCATATAGAGTAAAGTGCGGACTAATTGAACCTGCCAGCCACTCTCTCCATTGTGCTAGGAATGTTTGGTTGCCTGTTCTCCACAGAAACCCCCCCCGTTCCTTTGTTCTGGGGGACAATCCTCCAGTGCCATGTGTGTGCAGTGGTGGGGGCAGGGAGAGGGGTCAGCGGGGGTATTGACATCTGTAGCTGACAGCTTCCTCGAAGCGCCCTGACATGCTGTGGTACCATGAATGGGTATTAGGGAACATATGAGCAAAGCACTTAACAGTAATGAGGACATTTATTCCTTGTACTCGATGCTCGGGGACCCGGTGATATATGTGGAGAGACATCAGGTCGTAGATTAAAGTTCATCATGAAATGCTTGAATCCAAATCCTTTTGTTTTTTCAGCAACTTTTCACTGAATTGAGGTGGATTGACATCGTTTGAGGTTTATCTTAAGTCTCATTAACAGTATAGTCCCAAACCTAGGGCAGAAACAAGTAGTCGATTAGTTGATCGGGTATAGTGATTGTGTTGGAGTTGGACAGTTTTTGGTTAAAGTTTAAATTTTTTATTTGAACTACAAATATAAAGGATTGTGTTATGTTTAAAATAGCATTAATGGTGTAAAACTAAAGTCCAACTTCCTGCTTCTATAAAAGAATAAGGTTTTAATCATTTACTTAAGCTTTGGCTTCACAACAGTTCTTCGCTGCAAACGCTGGGCGCTGCTGGTCGTCCAAATTAATATCAATGCTGTCAACACATCCAGGACCGTACTTCAGTGCTTTACAAGAAATTGACGCGCTTCAACAACTCCAAAACATAGAATAAAAGCTCCCTAATTTTGTTTCTGCGTGAACGCCCGTGGAAATATGTGAAAATTTGTTCTTGGATTCTTAAATGCCCAGGAAAATGACTGCATCAGGCCAGGTGAGTCTGGATAGGGCCAATACCAGCGGATGGCCTACGAGTGGGGACACTAGATGCTAGTTGTCACAATCATTTGTCAAACAATAAGGATTAAAGTCTACAGCTCTTTGAGGCTGCTGTACACTGGCTCAGCAGCCAAACTTATGGTTAGCATATAATGATTACCACGTTCACTATCTTTTTTTTTGCATTTGCTATGATTCGCTAATTAGTACAGCTGAGGCTGCTGATGATGTTATTATTCCTGATGATGTTACTTGAGGTAGAGTTAAGGGATCACCAAATGTGTGAGAGTTCATCCTCTGGCGAACGTGAATGTATTTGCAAGATTTCATGGTAATCCATCCAGGAGTTATCAAAGAATTTTACGTGAAATGTGGCACCAGAGGAAAACCTGTATCATTTTAAATCTAATACTTTCAGGCAGTAATTTAAAGACATCAACGACATCGACTCTAAGAATATGCAATGTGTATTTTTCTATATTTCCGTGCATTTTATAGACTTAGCAATTGATTTATAGAAAATTACCCAAATCTGAGCTATGTCCTAATGGGCTTCACAGTCTGTATAGAACACGACCCTCAATAATTTGACCCTTGACCTTAAAAAAACCCATCGTGAAAGCCCTTAAAGTCAAGACCAGATGAGTGACATTAAGATGATTTGCCTATAGGCTGTCACTGACAAATCCTTCCAATTCTTTCTGATGTTGCCCTGCATGATGGAGGCCAAAGTGTGCGTCAATCTTTCACATTCTGTCAACATTAGGATGAAGTTTTTGAGGGTTAGAGGCTGAACAATCTCCACAGCTGCTCTCTTATCGCCACTGGCAGGAAAAGTCTACATCAACACTGAAAAACACACGGAAATGATCAGCTTTCCCATCCAAAGCAGCAGCCCTCCCTTAAACAAACGTATCAAGGGAAGTTACAGGAAAAGGGAAAATCTTGTTTCTGACTCTTGCAACAGAAAGTCTGAGCTGACGGGGGAACTGTTGGGGAGTGTGGCCATGACGGTGTGAGCGGGTTTCATGCTTGTAAGTAAGCATCCCTCATGACTGGTAGAGAGTGGTACACCGTGAGGTGGAATGCAGCCCCCACGGGCCCCTCATGCTGCACATTTTGTGCTCAGGATGGACTTCGCACCTTCGTCCGGCCTGACGAAACAGGATCAAACAGGATAACCTAAGCAAAGGGAGGAAAAAGCCGGGCCCGTGCCTTTGCCGTTTCTTTTCCTGTGTTTTCTAAATGCCACACAGTATTAACGAAGGCCCTCAGCTGCTTTCGAAATGACTTTCATTTAAGCTTGGGAGGGGGGCTCGTATACAGGAACCGCAGGGGGAGGTGCCTCGCTGGAAAGCAAGCGAAAGCCTCTCTGTTCAACCGGGAAGAAAAATAAACCCCCCCTCCCCCCCCCACCACCACCACCACTTATGATCCCATCAGAGCCTTCCCATAGGACCAGTCGGAGCCCAAGCTGGTCATGCTTCAAGAAATAAAAACTCTCTTTCAATATGTTGGAAAGCGTTTGTATTGTATACTGTAGTATCAGAGCAGGCTCTGTTTGCCCATTGGGGAGTATAAGTGAACAATATACCATGTGGTGCCTCAGGTAAACAAAAGACTGGTAGCAGCAACCCCACCTCCCCTGACCAGGCACAGGAAAAGCAGATAAGTAAGCATTATGATGATGAAAGGGGGAGATTGGCATGGGGTGATAAGAGTGTGGCGACCATCAGAGCGTGAGGTGTTTACAAGGGGGAATTCCTCACATTCCTCAGCTGCAGCCATGCCACTCCAATCTGCACCTCCACCCACTGATGGTCACCCTCTGTGCCAAGAGGGACCCAAGGGGCGAAAGGGCCCAATAGGTTCCTCCTCAGGAAGCAGCCACGGTCAATGTGTTATGTAAGGCGATTTTGAGTGTTGCTTTAGAGATTTTTGTGTATTTTACAGAGCTAATACAGCAGGCTGAGGAACACGTGCACTAGATCCCCAGTACAAATGTCCAAAGGTCCACCACTTGAGTTCAGACTGAACTATCACAACAACTATCAAATGTATTGCAATGGAATTTTGTAAAGGCATTCATGGTTCCCAGATGATTTATCAAAATGACTTTGGTATGCCTCTGACTTTTCCTATTGTGCCACCATGAGGTTCACGTTTGTAGTTTTGAGTGAAATTTGTCAACCGATATTGGATGCATTGCCAAGGGATTTGGTACAGGCATTCTTGTCCCCTAGCGCCATCGGGAGGTCAAATGTTTAATGTGTCCTATACTTAGATTAGGACTTAATACCTACAAATGTCCATCAGCCTCAGTGCTTATTAGGGCATGTTAGCATGCCAACGAATTAAACTGTTGAACATGGTAAACATGACTTCTGCTAAGCATCGGCATGTTGGCGTCTTCATTGTAAGTTTGTTGACATGCTGATCTTAGCATTTAGCCTCACAGAGCCACTAGCATGGCTGCAGACTATAGTCTTGTTTGACTATGGATTGTTTGTTCAGCAGTTTTATAATCTGAAATATTTCACCTGCTTATGTCAAACTACAGGATGATCCCTCAGTGCTGCTGCACAATAATTCTCTGGATTTTCTTTTAGTGTTCTAAGAGTTATATTTCTCACACACATCAAGCCTCTAAATCAGTGAGGGACGCCAGAACAGCTGGAGGACATATGTAGTCTTCTGCAGTACTGTTTTATAATCAGGTAATAAATCAACCAACCTAAATATGTGGATTGATTTTAAGTATTTATGTATATATATATATATATATATATATATATATACATAAATATTAAATGCTCTGAAGTGCAAATGCTTAAACAAAAATCTCTTTTTGTATAAGGAAGTCATGAGGCTGGACTCAAGTCTTTATCCCCTCAGTTTATGGAACAATTTTCAGCTTTTTTTTCACAGAAAGACCTTTTAAGCTTCACAGATACTAATTACTCAACCGCCATTTTCTTTCTCTAGACTGTTTTAGGAGCATTTGTGTTATTTGTGTTGGTATGCAACATAGTAGGTCCATTTCAGGTTCATACCTTAATTTTAGGACCATGTTTACATGCTTTAATGTTAAAAAAACACTTTTTTTTTTCGTTTGTCACTCTCTATCTGAAACGCTCAGTTGAAGCTCCTGTCTCTTTAAGACCCCATCCTAAAAAAGCCCAGTCTGCTGTGATTGGTTAACATTTCTGGGTCTTCCACATCTGCGCTCTCTGCGTCTCTGCACCGTCATTGCAGCCGGGGAATGACTGTAACACCACTGTAGCAGTACTTTCAACCTGTATTTAGCATAGTTTCGACATCACAACTGTGCAGAAATATATAGCACCTGAAAGTGCTTTATATTCAAAGAAGACATGGAAACCTCACTTTTTACAATATGAGACCTTTAAAGCAACTGCCTGGGCACAGAAAATTCAGCTTTTAAACAAAAATCGTCCTGGGGGAGGATAAAATGTGTCCCATATGTTCCGATGTGAGAGGTGTTCACGGGTGAAAAGTGAAACACGGGGGGCTCACTCCTCTGTAGGCGACCTCGGGACACAGAGGGTTTGTGTTTAAGGATCAATCATGACATTTTTTTAAAGCAGCGCAGATGACTGGGTCTAATAGGATTATGAGAAGGCCTGGTGAGAGGAGAAGTCAAGGGGGTGGTACCCCTGCAAACCCAGCCTGGGGGTCATGAGATGGAGGGGGACAATACTAGCAGGTGTCAGCACGATGATTATGGGGTCTGAGGCTGGGCTCACCTATGGAGATTACTCGGAGCCTCTAATGGATGGCTGGTTGTGACCCTGGCAAGCAAGGAAGCAAAGCGCTACCCTCTCACCCAGAAAAGTGCTATTCTATCAAGTCAAAAAAAAAATGAGAGAGCTTCTAGTCTCTGGTTTCCTTGGCAACTTCTTCAATCTGGCTATTTGTTATTTCAGCACTGAACTCGCAACACCGGAAAGCTTTTTTAAAATTTATTTGTGAACACCTTTTTGAATACAGCGCATTGTATTCTTTGTCCTTTCATTTTTATCCAGCCTCCAAGCTTTTTAGCATTCGGTCAGTCAAATCTTTTTCTAGTGTCCAGACTCATCTGATAAAGGCTGCAGATTAAAGTGGCACCATATGCTGGAGGCTGAGAAGACCCCTCCCCATGGTAGAGCCTATTATCGCGCTCTATGTCATTGTCAGCAGCTAATTGTTGTGGAGGATTGAGGTGACGGGGGGAACAACTCCCCTGTCTTGTCTTAAATGCTTGGTCATTGCTGCTTTACCGAGCTTACCTAAATTGAAGCTTTTCCTTTTCAAAATAACATAAACACACACACCCGCTGTATTTTTAACCTTGCCAGATTTTTACTTTTCTGACTAACACTTCCCCCTTTTCATGCTGTTTGAGTCCAAGTAAAGGGAGTCTGAATGCCAGGAAAGGAAATCAGGCACTCTTGAGAATATAAAACCCTTGTTTTCTCTCTGTGCCTTGCTCATGCTGCATATGGCTCATTTCATGGCTGCTGGAGAGCCTGATTGATGGGCTGAAGAGCAGCAGGGCTGATGGTGCTCATGTAGAGCGCTTGGCGAGACGAGAGCCAAGTCCAGGACAGGTCACATGAGGTAAATGTAAATAGAAGAGACTGTAATAGAGTGCCACACTGCTCTGCATACAGCATGATCTCAATAGGCATTTAATGTTATTTAACGCCTCATTCTCATTCCCAACTTACCTATGGATGCTTCAGGAACCCTTGATGTCACTTTTACGCACCAAACTATGATGCTTCTGTACAGTCGCAGTTTTAAACACGTGGTTAACCCTGTGGATTAAGTGACGTATATTAAGGCAATTTAACTTGTGAGTTTGGTTTAGAAAAAGGACTTTTTTTTACATAAATTAACTTATGTAAGTAAGTTAAGTACTCAACGTAAATAAGTCAACGTTGACTTTTGGTTTCACACGGGACCTCCCCAGTGCAACAGACTTTCTCCATCTTTAATAATGCGTCACTTCACTTCCAGAGCAGTTGCTCTGATATTCACATGGATGGGTTTACAGTTGAACGTCCGGTGCGACTTCTTGGCGTGAAAGGCCCCAAAAAAAAGCATTGCAATAACACGCAAAATGACGTGACGAATTGGCAAGTTATTCCTTCCATTTCGTGAGATGAGGCTGTTTTTTATAACAAAAGTACAGGAAAGGTGGTGTTCCTAGGAACTCTTAGGGTACATGTCCACAGGGGGCCGTCATTTCCCTGCTGCCCATTGTCTAAAACTCTGTTGTCTATGGGCCGTGGTGCACTGCCAAGCTGACAACTTCTCATTTGGATAAAGTTGAGGTCCAGGATTCTTTATGTAAATCACAGGTGTCCACTTCTTGAAACTCTTGAATATCCATCAAACTAACTGTTGTTGATCCTAAATGAAGACAGATTGAAAAACTTCATAGCTTATTGCTCATGTAAAATCATTTCAGAATCCCATTTCGGTGAACAATTAAATAAGATGTTAAGATGTTTCCAAATGAGCCGCCGTTTTGCAGACAGATGCAGCCGTCGTGGTTGTAGGAGGGCGTAGCCCGTTTTCTCAGTTTGTCATATGTAATTGAGGAGAATTTGATAACCGCTATTGCCAAGCCCATCAAACGTGCGAACCTGGGAACACCTGCCATTCGACTACATGCTATGAGCGTGTAAGACAGAATGGTGCTACAGTATGTCTTTGAGGTCTTCCTTGCAGAAGGTGTCACGGGACATGACATTCCACTGTAATCATTGCATTAACCACCTCTGGGAGAACCCCTCAAATAGGAATCTTTTGCCACGTGTCACTCCCAATTAGAGAGCCGTTCATATGTTTTTTTGATCCCATTCTCCTCCGTCTCGCTCTATAGTCTGAAATATCCGTGGCTTCGGAGGAGCTGAAAAGCTGTCAAGCAATCTGAGACAGCTTTGATACTGAAATAAGATAGAGGGAGGCGTCAGCCCTGCAAATTAATTTTTCAATACACAGAGTGGCGTTTTTTTAAAACAAGCAAAAAACTGCTTGATGACACTGTGGGATTTCACCTGGTATGTGTGTGAATGTGTTTGTGGTGCTGGTAGTGGTGGCAGCAGAAGGGATAGTGGTTTGTGGCAGCTACATCACCATGGAGACAGTGGCATTATCGTGCAGGGAGGACGTTGACGCTGGAGCGAGTACAGCACTGGCAGCAGAAAGGAGCTACATGGCAACAACAGAATCTGAGTGGACATTCACTGGGCAGACGTCTGGCTTTATGTCAAAGACTTTAAATATATGTCCTCTTTTAAAGTGAGCTCTAAAGCTAACTTCACAGCTGTATGTTCACTTGGTTCTGGGCCTGAACCACTGAAAATCAAGATACATGTTCACACCCAAATTATCTCATATGTACTGAAAATGTCACTGCTGTGAACGACGGGTAGCTGGAGCTAGTCCCCCCCCCTTGAAGAGGAGAGAGTCCTTCGGGGAGAAGAGATGACTTGACGGTTTGGGTTTGTTAGAAGCTGCAAATAAATTGAACACGCTGGTCGCTGCGCAGGCTGTTTGTGCTGTAAAAAAACCCACTGCAGCTCGCTGTGGTATACGATATGTCAAACATGCTGTAGTAACCAATGATTTCTCTCTCCCTCTCAACACTGTAATGAGAGTTAATGCATCTGCTGCTGTTGGATTCATTTCACGTCTTTCTGGTTTCCTTTGCACACGTATTTGCAGACTATAAGGACCATACCAGTGTAATCGCAGATGTTACCTCCTTAACCCTTTGAACTCTACAATTACTAAATAAACACACAAAACACATTGAATCAAACGATTTCTAACTGTAGACACAAGATCAAAATATTGAACTACGGACTTCTTCTTAACTCTGTCCCTAACAGCAGGCGGAAAAAGTGCCTTAAAGTCCCACTCACTTGTTAAAGTGTTTAAAAACTACTATGCTATGATTATTATTTTCTTTAACATGGTTTTCCCACATAGAAAGTTAAAAAACAATCAGAGATGGAGCTGAAAGCATAACTTCTGTTTCTCCCTCACTGAGCTGCTGGAGACCAGCACTACATGGACTAAAGATGACAATGTCATCAGCATACAGTCACCAACCCTACAGCCTGTAACACATGCATTTAAAAACAGACAAATCATTCATATACATATTAAAAAGAAAAGGAGACAAAATTGCGCCCTGGCGGACACCATTGGTCACAGGGAGCAGATGTTACATTCCCCCATCTTACTCACATTGTCTGATGAGAGTACCAATAAACCAAGATTCTGATTTAAAAACCAGGGACCCCAACTTTAGATAATTCAGAAAATAATTTGTCCTGGTTGATGCGTTCGAATGCTTTAGAAGTGTCAAAGATGATGTCCAATCCAACTGATCCAGACTTTCACACACACAGCTATGGGTAATGTCTAGATAGGTTTGCAGTGCGTGTGTGAAAGGGTTAATTTTGACACTTTTTTTCTGTGTTCATCTGTCCTCCAGTGGGCGGGAACCAAAAACTCCATGAACTTTTCTAATGAAATACAGCGATAATCTTGTTCACACTCCTCATTATTTTACCTGTTTGATGTTGGAACAAAAGGGCGTGTATCATCTGTGGTTTGTCACTTAATCATAGACTCTTGTGAAGCTTACCAAACAAATCACCCACACAAGCTCTCAGCTCCCCCTCGGCCCTACCACGGCATCGAACCACCATTTCATCCATAATATTAAACACTGCTGACTGTGTGTGTGTGTGTGTGTGTGTGTGTGTGTGTGTGTGTGTGTGTGTGTGTGTGTGTGTGTGTGTGTGTGTGTGTGTGTGTGTGTGTGTGTGTGTGTGTGTGTGTGTGTGTGTGTGTGTGTGTGTGTGTGTGTGTGTGTGTGTGTGTGTGTGTGTGTGTGTGTGTGTGTGTGTGTGTGTGTGTGTGTGTGTGTGTGTGTGTGTGTGTGTGTGTGAGCATGTGTGGTGTCACCGATCTCATCCAAACCATGCTGAGTCTGGCTTGTTCGTCTGCTGTTTACCTACAGTATTCATTAATTCAGCCATGAGTGATGGTACGGGCGAACCAAAGCTCTCCATCCTCTGGTAATTAAACGTCTGTTGGTGAGACGTTTTTCTCCTGGAAAGCATTTTTTAAACGGACACACACACACACATACTCCGAGATGATGCCGGTGGGTGTCCCGGGCTTGGGCTGGTAATTAGCGCGCTGAGTGGTAGTACTGATTGCTTCATTATTTCAGTGATAGGCATCTGGGAGAGATGATGGATGTTGTATGTTTAAAAGTAATCCATGCTTAAGCTCCTTATGTGAAAATCACTCTTCAGACGTCAAAGCTTCTTCACACCTATAAACGTTATTTACTAAAATGCAGGTTTCGGAGTTACACCCTCACCTCAGACTTGCTCAATGTGACGCTAAAGCTCAGTGCAGTTACTCAACACACTAAACACAATGAATCCTCTTACGTCATCCTCTTGTTTGTTGGAGTGTTTGAGTTGTGAAACGAGAGGTTTCTAAATGTAGCTCACATCACAGGAAGACTTGAAAAGTGATTCAGAATAATGGGTTTGTTTTTTTGCTCTCAGCGGTCCAGCATGACGCTGTGAGCAAGACAGCAATTATCAACTGCGTGTCCCAGTTTCACTGACGAGGATTATTTTTGTATGTGACAAGATATTGATGGCTGTTTCTCATTGAAGGCTTCAGTTATTGACAACAAAGATTAATCTTTTTTTTTTGGAACTGGGATTGTTTCCAAGGTGGAAGATGTTTGTGAAGTCCAAAGTAATGCAGCTTAGTGCTTTGAATTCCGATTGATTTACTGTGTCAGGAAATGAATGGACAATTTGATTATCATCCATCTCTGTCCTTAAATATAGCATGCCAACACACTGCTAAGTAGCGTTAAGATGGTGAACACGGTGCCTGCTAAACTGCATGTTAGCACTGTGAGATTAGCAACCTCTTAGCATTTAGCTCAAAGCAGCGCTGTTACTGACACACATGGCCGCAGACTCCTAAGGGCTGTCCACACAACGAGAACGAAAAATTTACAATAATGCCATGAACATCCGCATTGATGAATGAGAACGGTCAGTAACCAAGCCCCCACCTCATAAACTTCCTGGTTGATCCAATAAGGAAGTGCCAAAAACTGCAGTTCTCTGAGTGTCCACTAGGTTTCACAATAGAGCAGTTTCTCATTGACCCCCATGTTAAACAGACCGTTTTCATAGCATAATTAAACCCGTTTAAGGCCTGGGACAAAAGAACATTCTAGTCTGTATGTTTAGGTCATATCTCCATGACAACACTGAGGGGGGTGATTTTTTGTACCAGGCTAGTTTTTATTTTATTGGAGGTTAAAGTTTATGAATAATTAGGGGCGTGTCCTCTCTAGTGACAGTTAGCCGCTGGCCCTCAATTCTCCTCTGAGGTAAACGTCAGCCAGATGGACGTATCTCCCTCCCCCAACGTCACATACATGCCTTTTTTTGGTCAGAGGAAATGAGGCGGAGTCAATGTCTGACAAGATGGAGACTCCTGTAGGCGAGGACGTCTGGATCAAGTTGAGAGAACGGACCTCGACGGAGAGGCTATGTCCGTTTTTTACACAGTCTGTAACATGTCCTGTCTTCTGCAGCCAACCATTAGCTTACATAAAAGGACGAAAGATACAGCATTTATAAAACACTTGATTTAGCTTTTTTATTTATCAAAGGCTTGTATGAACAATAACAATGAGTAAACAGGTGAAAAGTAGTCACAGCTGTACATCTTTCATCACCACAGAGGCGAGGAGAGCTAGATGGTGTTGAACGTGATTACCTTTAAATTCAGATGGATTTTTATTGTCTGTCAGTGTTTCTATCATTCATCAAGATGCTCTGAAAGTGACTTTAACAATATTGTCTGCCACTGTTCACTGTCCTTAGTATAATAGTATAATACAAACTTAAGTTAGAGCGATTTTGTAAAACAATTTACTAATTATAGTTATCATTTGAAGTTGGTGTTCTTGGTGTGGATGGTCTTTAGGTCTTGTGCTTAGCATTTCCCCTCAAATATGAACATTTGCTGTTTTCTCTTTTACATTTCTATTAAGTGAGTCTTCTTGGAGGAAGTTTCCACCTTGTGCTTTGAGAAATAGTGACGGCCGTTTCCCTGCTATTTGCTGAATAAATAATCAAAATTACTATGAAGATAATATATAGATGAATCGCTACTGTAAATGTAAATAGCTGTAGCCATATTTAAATCATTTTAACAATAAGTGGAAAGAAGTTAAGAAGAATCCAGAGTATTTGAGTTTTGAGAAATTTAATTTTCTCAGGCAGGTTTTATTGAAATTAACTTAATTTTATATATTTTTTTACTTCATAGTCCTTGTACACCAGACTGTCTCATCAAAAAGTCCCACACACTGTTTTCATGTTATTGTTAGAAAATATTTTTTCGGGTCCTTTCACAGATATTTCTTCAAAAACAGTTCTTGTCTGTTTGATACTTTGTCATTTTATTCCAGTCTTTAGAAATGCAAGATTGTTCAAATTCTGCCATTTCTAATGTATCCAATTTGTGATTAGCTGTTTTCCTGATAATAATACTGTCTGTCTGCACCATGATATTAATCCAAATAACATGTCACAACTCTGCCCCGTGACACCCCCTTCACTGTAACTGGACTCCCGCTGGACCGGCCTCGGTAGGGTCTCACTTTAAAATGTCAACCCTGTCAGGTCCCCACGCCGTCATATCTTCTGTCATTTTCCAGGTAAACATCAGTCCCAGAGCTTCAGGGAGCGCCGGCTCAAGTCATTACAGCTGCGGCTGCCAATGCTCCCTCTCCATCAAGTTTTACACTTTGAGCTCCAAACCAAATACCACTTCTTTAATCATTGCTCTCTCCTGTGGCAGCTGAAGGAGAAAGGTCACCCCTGTCCGGATGGAGGACTCCAGGCTCCTTTGCTCGAAACTGAGTCACCTCCGGAGCATGCCGATCACAAACTTGCATGTAGTGTGTGTGTGTGTGTGTGTGTGTGTGTGTGTGTGTGTGTGTGTGTGTGTGTGTGTGTGTGTGTGTGTGTGTGTGTGTGTGTGTGTGTGTGTGTGTGTGTGTGTGTGTGTGTGTGTGTGTGTGTGTGTGTGTGTGTGTGTGTGTGTGTGTGTGTGTGTGTGTGTGTGTGTGTGTGCACCACATGCAGTTTAGTCTTGGTGTAATTGACTTATTAGGCCTTTAGTCTGTTTGGAGAATTGAGCAACTGGGCGGCTCATCCATGACTAACTCTTCCAGTTTCAGGCCAATTGTCCTTGTCATGTTTTTGTAGTGTGTGTCTGCCTTCATCCATCAGCGTGAATCACATAGAGAAGGCGTAATTGATGCGATGTTTGTGTTTGTTTGTCTGTGTGTGTGTGTGTGTATGCGTGCATACAGCGAGCCAGACACAGTCTCAGGACTAGCAGCTCTTGGAGTTAATCCGTCTCACTAATAGTGGGGGGTGGAGCTGAGAGGGGAGGAGAAGGAGGGGAGAGGAGGACAATACAATGTCTCTCCCTCCGTCTCAGGACACGTGGTCGTCGCCCGGCGGGAATTCTCTGGACCTTGGACGTTTTCTACGGATGTTGCTCCTCTCGTTCACTTGTCCCAGCTGGCTCTCAGTGGTCTCTGCTGCGTCGCTCAAGGAAACGAGGTACAATATGCTCCCACCCCCCTCCAAAAAACATCCTTCTCTGCTTTTTCGTTCCTGCCATTGTCACCAGACAAGAGGCTGCGTCAAGAGGTAAAATTAGGAATGTGTGTGTAGAGTAAGGAACTTCCTGGACATTCTGAGGTGTTTTCGGCCTGGGAACTATGACAGGAAGTGTAGATTGACAGTGGAAACAATATGTATTTCCCCATCGCAATGCAAACTCTTATGTACAGGACACGATTGCTGTGTCCACCTCATGCACATTCCTGAATGCTCCAAAGCGCCTTGTTTCCTGGCCTGCTCCAGCTCCTTTGTGATTCATGGATACTCTTAGAAAGATTATCAGATGGTATGTCTACAGGAAAGAGTGAATTAAAGTGCCTACTGTCACATTTGTTTTCCGTGACATCTTTAAATCCACATAGCAGTATTGTTCTGGAACAAAAGGATTTCCTAGGCTGCTTTAGTTTCCTTTGTTGCGTTTGAGGCTGAAATGCAAAAGACACTCATTTCCCAACATTTTGGGGGTTTTATCCTTGTCACAGGTCACATACTGTACACGTTTGAGTTGTTGTTCAACCAAATAGTGATGTTTGTTTTTCCCCTTGTTACATTTGCAATGTTTTCAAAGGCCTGCATAGGGAGAATTATACAGTATTTGAGCAGAGAAGTTCATTCTTCACCATGGGATCAATATGTTCGCCAAAATCAGCAGTTAAGATAAAAGTAACGTACATTGATCTTGAGTTAAGGTTGGTCAACTAGAATGGCACCTGGAAAGGCAAGTTCCCCGCCAAGATATGACCTATCCCACAATGGTAATGCAGTGTGAATTTCCCAGTCGGGAACTCATTTTTGTGATTATTCAGAATGATTATACTGATGATTTGTGTATCCTCCCCATGATTAAACGGGTTCTTCCTTGGTCCATGCTTCCACCAATTTCCATGGAAACCAGGCTGGTAGTTTTCCCTAATCTTGCTGACAAACAGACAAACAAACTGATGAAAACAAGGCGAAAACATGACCTCCTTTGTGGAGATAAATATCCAGTATTTCACAATTTAGATCAGAAAATCAGATCATTATTTTTTTCTCATGTTCAATTTTGTAGACCATCTCATGATTCCTCTGATTTATCTGACGAATCCACAGGGGGCCCGCTCTGTAGGGTGGGAACCACTCTTCCATTACAGTACAGTAATAATGGTTACCATCGGACTTAAAACCGCTCTGACACAACTCTAACAGCCCAGAGTTTGTTTTTGCCCTTAACCCTCAGCATGTTGAAATAAGCACAATGTCCCGCCCTCTTAAATCTGTTATGCTGATTTGAAGGGATTATGGTTGTTTATGGTATAATGCTCTCTATGTCGGTGTCTCACTTTGCATTGAGTAAAACAAAAAAAAGAGAAGAGTTCACTTCACGCCCAGAAGCTACAACCTACACTTCTACATTTTCAGTCTCTCACCCGCAAGGCAAATAAACCTGCTTTCAGGTTCATGCATGATACTTTGTTAGAAACAATGGATCATTTAGATGTACAACTCACCTGTGCCCTCTTTTTAGTTGTGAGCATCCATCCTTTCATAAGAGCTTGTGTGGATGTGAGGGCAGTTCAGTTGACCTTTAATCGATGTATGAGTCAACGTTTCTTCTGAGGCCAGAGGACGAAGGCTTAAGACCGCTAACTCCTCCCCTCAGAAACAGCTTCTCTAACGGGGACTTCTCATGGGAAGCGATTTGACAAATGGTCCTTCACAGTCTAATGTTGCAGCAGCTGTGCTGCAGTGCACTAACACTGCTTCCAAAGTTTTGACTCAGTGTATCGAAGCCGGAGCTCGTGTTCCTGCTGCATGATTCACCTGCTCGGTATAAGAGGGTAAAGTGCAATCGGTGAGGCCTTGTGTTAACTGTGAGCCTGGGGAAGCTGGAGGATAGATGGTGGCTGACAGCACCCTTTGGCATTGCGGTGCTTCTGCTGTGTCACGCTATTTTGCTGTGGTGTTAGCTTTTCTGTTTGTCTAAATTTAAAACCTCTGGAGAAGTGTCTGCTTTTATTGAATATCTGGGGCTAAAAATACCTGCTGCCTCACCAATCAGAGGAGAGAACAGATTGAACAGCGAGCTGTGATTGGATGGGATGTCCCATGGATGTTGCTAACTGCTCTCTGAACCTTGATGAATATGAAAGAGCATATACATCAGAATTAAAGATGCACAGAGCAAATTAACAATTTAATGGCAACCTTATTCTTTTAGTGATGAATTCTTCATTCAGAGACCAGTCTGCATGTTTCTCCCTCTTTGTAGGTGGCCCATCTTACTCTCTTTTTTGCATTTGTGATGTGCTGGGTCTTATTCAGGAAGGTGGCTCTTTTCTGCTACAGACCCAATCTACACAAATGTCTTAGATGCAGTTTGAATAAATTCATATTAATGCCCCCACTCGGATGTTAGAGTAAGATTCAGCATATTAGTCATTCAACCTTTTAAGAAAAATAAAGAAATACTGTATTTCTTGACTCATGTATTGAGGGCTGAGTCTTTGTTTGCCGCTGGCTACTCTCAAACCCTGTCAGCTCGTCCTGAAGGGCAGTTAGGCCACCAGCGGGTCGGCCATCACCTTTATTGGCACAAAGTGAGGTGTGACAGGTGTCCAACCTGCTGCTGACAGGCTGTCAGATGGACACCCACGTCACCAGCTTTACAGGAAATCCCATGTAGTGCTAACCCTCCACTCCTGCACTAACGTATATCTGCCAATCAGAGGACATCTTATATTTTAGCCTTTCTTTTGTTTTGTTAAAAAATTAGACGGTAAAAAGAAAATGTTTGACCCTTTTCGTCTCTGCAGCAGTCGCGTTCTCCGTAGTAATCACACTGTTACAACCTATCTCTGTCTGAAACAGCATGCTCGCTGGGCTGAATGTAGCAGGTCAGTGGAGGGGGGCACGTGTGTGTCCTCAGATAAGATATTTATCCATTTTATGTCAGAGTGGCCTCCCAGAGTTTTTCAGGGGCCAACAGGGGAAAGTGGAAGCTTTGATATATTGACTCATTTCAGCCTTCTGTAATGCAGAATTGTCTAATTCTGTTGTCGATCATCTGCTAATCAGATATTATACAGATTATTTCCAGTGTTAAAGTACAGTTTATATACATTTTCTCAATTATAAAAATGTCACTTTTTAGTCATAATAGCAGCCTGCCTTTTTTCTTGTGTGAGCTGACATTTCCATGATGTTAAGTATGAAGAAGAATGAGACCTTAAAGGGACATATTATGAAAAATTCATACATACATTTGGGGATCTGGAGTGCCCACTAACCTAGACAACCCAGTCAGTTTCAGATTCGGTGCTTAAAAACGGAGCGTTTCAGAGGTTGAGGTACAGACAGTGAGAAAAATAATGTGTTTTTTTAACATTTAAGCATGTGAATATGTTCTAGAAACCCACCATGCAAATATTAAGCATATGTTTCCTTTAAACTGTGTTGAAATTGCACTATATCCTAATTCTCACTGTGTTTTAACTGTATTTTCGCTGGAGAAAGGGCAGTATTTCTTGTAATCCAGGTGACGTGTAAGTTCCCTTTCCAATCATATCCAGCAGGTGATGGAACGCTTATATATATTTTTCAAGACAGGAGTGCATCGGTACTGCTCAATGAAGCCGCGGAGGACGCCGTCTTTCCAATCTGTTGACAAAAAGCAGCTACCTCATTGGTTTAGCACAATCATGTGTTGAACCGTGCCACTACCCGTGCCCAAAATCTTATTATGCTCTGAAAAAAATAGTTATGCATAAAACATAGACGCATGGATAATCGGATGGAATTTCAGCAACAAAGCTTTTTTTTGGGTAGCTTAGCATGACTCGTTCTTTTTTATGAACTAAATATTATGTAGATGCCAGACTGCGGAGGGGAAATCATTTTCTAAAAGACTTTTCGTGGTTCACCTTATGGCCAATAAGGCCACCATGCAAGAGGCCACCTGCTCATCAGGATCTATTTTATCCATTCAGACGCACATTCTCCCACTGATGGCACATTTCAGGCTCAGTGTCTTGCCCAAGGACACTTTAATGTACAGACTGACGATCAAACTGCCAGTCTTCCGATTAGTGGACGAACCGTTTTACCTCCTGAGCCACAGCTTCACATTTACTTGTTGGTTCTTAGTACATCATTTTTTTAAATGTCCCATTTGCCAGCTTCCAGACTCTGGCGGCTTTAAAATGGTTAAGATTGGTTCAAGGGACTCAGACCGTGAAAACCACGCCTGAAGTAAAGATGAGTGAAGAGGAAGAGTACGTTACTTCGGATGAAAGCATGACTTGACATTAAAGAAGTGGGGAGCAAAGAGAGATGGTAGATGAAGGAGAAGAGAGGCCCCGCAGCTCAGGGCTCTTCTACCCGCTGACATCACTTTACAGAGTGGTAACAGCCCCTTACTCGTCGTCTCCTGGCTTCTGGGAGTTAAGACAGCCCTGCACTTATGCAAAGTTAGTCTATCATCCCCAGTCTGCTGAGGAACCATGCCTGGAGAGTACAAAAAAGAAAGTAAATAAAGTAAGGAATGAAAGTTATCGCTGAACAGACACCTATTAAACCGGTAGTCTCAGCCTTTGGGATGTTAGATAAAGAGCCGTAGTCAAAACCAAATAAACTGAGTCCAAATCAACTCTGAAAATTGTCTTTCTAAAAGTAAAAATCATGCTTTAGAAGGTAGCGAACGAAGGAGAATCTGCAGGGGTGCATCCATCCAGTGGTCTTAAAATATTTGATGGAAGACGCCAAATACTTCTTCAAAAGTCTCCCAGCCTGTTTCCCTGGCGTAGATTTAGATCTTTGACAGCCATTACGAGGAGGATTATGTGCTCGTTATCCATTGAGTGATTGTGGTCCGATAATCAATGTGGCCAAGCTACAGAGGCAGACTTTTCATATACAATCTGTTCGTCGGCCCTGACGGTTTCCAGCCGCACCGTGGAGCGTAACGGTCTGCAGGTCTATGCCCTGAGACGGAAGCCAAAGATGAGGCTTTGATCAAATGTTTTTCCTCTGGCGATTTAGATATGAAAGAGAACGAGGGGTAGAGAACGGGTCACTTTCATTTTAGCAGAGATTTTTTTTTAGCTCAATATGCAGTCGGATTATTCAGTTGATCTCAAAGCTGCTGGTCACAAATATTGTACATTTGTTTTGCTTTATTCATCCTGCCTTCTGACCTGTTCGCCCGTACTGTTCTCTTTTTGATGAACAAAACAAGCGGTGCTATGTCCACACGGCACCTCATTTTCACTTCATTTGAATCACAGATTCTCCTATTAACCAAATGCTTCTAGAAATCACTTAATCCATTTTATTCAGATCCTTTTGTATGTCAGATAGTACCCAAAATGAAATCAACAGCCTCGTTTACAAGGGTGACCTGGTCAAGGTGGCAGTAATCTCAAGAAAACATAGATGAAATACATTAATCTAAATATTAAAACACCTATACACACATACCACCATCACTATCTTTCCCGGTTCAGTGTGTACTCTTGGAACAGACAAGACTATATCTTTTGATCTTAGACTATAATTACGCTTGCATAATTACAGTAAAATTCACATCGGCCTTCTTCTGACCTCAAAAGAGAAACAGAACTTGTGTCTGAATTAAAAGTTTGGTCAGTCAGATAATTGCGTGATCAAATATTAACATTCAGGGAGCTGTGTTGGGATCGAGAACACTGCATTATTATTAGGGGCATGCTGTTGATTTGCTCTAACATGACCCTTCCATGAGTGTCTGGCTTGTGTTCAGACTGATGCACCAAAAAAAACGAATCCCTGTAGCGGGTGTCCTTATGCATTCAGTAAGTGTGGTGAACCCAAGCCCCTTTCACCTGTTTTGCGTCTGTTGTTGTTTTTGTTTTTTTTGGTATTGTGTTTGCAGTCATGACAAGCGTGGCGGGACACAACGCACTGTAGTCTCGTGTTACTCTCCATCACCAGTGGGCCGCTCGCAGTAGCAGTCAGGCACTTACTCAGTCAGGGGTCACATAAGGACAGAAAGAAAGAAGAAAAAAGGGAGAGAGGGAGACGGAGACAGACGCAAGGAAATTTACGACTCAGACAGTGGCGAGGGTGAGCTGCATCCCAATGTCTGCTCCTTTACTGCCTGGCTCAAGAACTCTCTCAGGAGAGGGGGGATAAGCTTGTGCAGAGTATTTGGAGGTAATACAGGTCTGCAGATGTGTGAGTGTCTTGTGCACCAAAAAAGAAATATCATTCACTTGGGGAGTCTTAGGAGAAATCCATAAAGTCGGATTCAGTGTTGGACATCATCTAATAGCCTGTCTCTCTGTGATGTTCAGTATATTGAGGTGCTTTGTCATGAAACACTGTAATAGAGTGCTGCAGGGATGGCATGCTTTGTGTTGGCCAACAGGAAGTTAGCGTCGCCCGAGTTTACCTCGACAAAAACCCAATTTTTCCATTGGAATCTGGATTATTGCACTTGATGAATTGATCCTTATACATTTGTTCACAAATGCCACCACTTTTATGATTTTAAAGCGTAAATGCAATCGCCAGAAGCATCAAGCTAACCTTAGGCTATGAACTAACTACACCACAGGGGCATGTCACCACCAACACTGGCTTATTTAAGACACGTACAAGCTTCAAAATTGTGGGGTAGGCTATCTACTGATGTATTTTATGTTGTAGGACAAAACGGGATCATTTCTTAAACTTGTGTTAACAACAGACCTTATTTCAGGCATCGAACGAAATACCCGTTAAAACCATTGACTTTTAGACTCTGCGACTTTCCAAATCCTCTAGGCGACCTTTTTTTGTCAAAAGCGACTAGCGACAAATCTAGGGACTTTTTCTGGTGTTTTTGGAGACTTTTGTGGTGTTTGGAGACTCTGCCGTGAAAGCACCTACGCTCTGAGGTTACTGTCCTCTATTAATAGTGGAGGCTGGCATGATCCCCTCCCCTGTCCCAAAGCACCCAAGGGTGGTCTGTCTCACAGTAGCATCGCGCAGCAGTCCAAGCTGCAGCCAGCAGAGAAGAGACCCTCACCCTTCCGCATCCAGGCTGCAAATGAATCGTGCATGCTGATCCTGCCCTGGCTTACAGAGCGAGATGTAAATAACATAACTTTAACACAAGTCTTTTGATTAAATTTGATATTCGGACATATAACAATACAGGACAACATCTATTTATGTAATGTGGGTCTAGACAAAGAATTAGCCATAAAGTTATTTTTCTTTTAAAAATTGCATGCAATTGGCCAATTATGCAAATTAGGCGAGGACATCATTTAATTCAATTCAATTCAAGAAACTTCATTTGTCCCCGGGGGGCAATTCAGGGCACACAGAGCAGCAAATAACGACAGTGCAACTATACAAAACATTTTAACCTAACAACAAGAATAAAGTGTAAAAGAAGAATAAGTGTCAGGATGTTAGTGTGTTAGTGCAGGTAGAATAAGTGTCAGGATGTTAGTGTGTTAGTACAGGTAGAATAAGTGTCAGGATGTTAGTGTGTTAGTACAGGTAGAATAAGTGTCAGGATGTTAGTGTGTTAGTACAGGTTAGAATAAGTGTCAGGATGTTAGTGTGTTAGTACAGGTTAGAATAAGTGTCAGGATGTTAGTGTGTTAGTACAGGTAGAATAAGTGTCAGGATGTTAGTGTGTTAGTACAGGTTAGATACGGAGAACATCGTCGGCGTGAGATGTAGAAAGACATGCGTGTATCAGATGTAAGCAGACATGTGAACGGGTGTATATGATGTAAACAATGTAAACATGCAGTAGACTGTTGAAACAGGTATGAACAGAACTGTAGTGCAGAAGGATGTAAGTGGACAGTGATCAGGTTCAGATGAGGTCAGACATGATACATGTGTGTAATGAGCAGACGTAAACAGAACTATAGTGCAGTAATAGAGTATGTGCAGATACTAAATAATAAAGTGATAGTGGTGCATGGCAGGAAAACAGCAGTTTAAATATATGCTAGCTCTGTGTAACCAGATGAATACTGAAGAATAAAGTGACCATAGTGCTGTGATGGATACAATATAAGACCTGATGGACAGAATAAAGTGGAGTAGTGCATTAATACCATAAATTAACATAACTAACAGAATCAAGTAGACCAGTAAGAACATAGTAACAGAATAAATAAGTAAGTGGAGTAGTGCAACAGACCGGAGTAACATAGTAGACCGGAGTAACATAGTAGCTACTTCTAGCAACTTTTAGGACAGCCAATAGCTACTTCCCTTACTGAGGAGTTGGCAACACTGCAACAATGCTAACTCATTCTTGCATGTTTCTATTGCTGTTTTCCACTTGATCTCAGAAGTGCAAATTTCTGAGGTCGGAGATTTCTACCAACCTCAAAATCCAACATGGCGGCACCCACCACCAACAACAGTTAAAGCTGCAGGGATACACTGTTTATTAGCACTTCTGACTTATTTGTGTCTAACTTAATGATCATACACACAGTGCTGTCCATCTTCTATCTGTGGACATGTTGCTACAGTTTTTGTAAACACATAATGCATTGTTATCAGCTGGTACGCTAACCTGGCTAACCCATTAAATATCATGGTTTTCCAACTTCACTCTGGAACGCGGTCAACTCTGTTGTCTCTCAACTTGAATTTTTCTATTTTAGCTGATTTTGCACTCTTCCCGTAATCGCCCACTCCCTTTCTTCAAATGTGTCAAATGAGGCTTTTGTAAGTTGATAGATTTGTATCTTCTATACCTTTACTGTGGGTGATTTCTGAACCACAGGGTACCTCACCAATAACGTTTCTTCTTGTGTGCTGTTGGCGTGTCAGGTCTGGCTTCAACACAGCCCTCCTCCTTCAATCATTCCAAGTGCTTGATATTCAGCCTGTGGTGTCCTCTTTCCGGTAATATAACAAGTCTGTCCTGGGGCTCTGTTACCTGTCTCACTCTGATTCAATCCCCTGCTGAATCTGTCAGACAGTCTGGCCTTCTCTCGGTTTTAATGACTGCCTCTTGTGATACAGTGAGTCTGACACCTTCTCTTACACTATAAAAAAATAAAACTTCTTGAGCCTTGACTCAAAATGAGGACTCGAGACTGCACTGGATCGCTGAGAGATTTGACTCCCTAAAGGTTTGAGACTCTAGTGAAACTTGACAACCTGAAGACTCAAATTGAGACTCAATAACAACGAGTCTTGGACTCAGGATAAGACTTGATTGAACAAAATGAGGACTTGAGACTTGACTTGCACTTGAGACCCTGAAGTTTTGAGATTCAACTGAATTGTGACAAAAACACATTTATAAGAGTTGAATACTGTTGACCTGAGACACAAGACTTGGACTCAAGTGAGACTTAAGTCACAAAAATACATGACTGGGACTGGACTACTGTAAGACTTGACTTACTTAAGACTAGAGACATAAGACTTGGGTTTGAGCTGACTCCTGGGAGACTTGAATTAAAACTTGATCACTTCAGGCCTGACTCCTTAAGGACTTGACTTGAGACTCTGGTCAGACTTAAGTCAACAAAATGAGGATTTGAGACATGATTTGCTTGAAGACTTGAGTTTTAATTGTATTTAAATACTTGAGACTTGGGGCTTAGATTCTGGTCTGATGTCACAAAAATGACTACTCAAGACATAGTTTGGATGGGACTTAGTTTAGACATGACTCTTGAAGGACTTGCCTTGACCTTGACAGCTGTGAGACGTACTTACGGCTTGAAACTTAAAAGCAAAAGCCTCGATTTCTGACATGCACTTTGCTTATGACTTGAGATGGACTGGTCCGAGAGAACCTAAGATTTGTTCTGACATGTTGACACTTAGACCTGCTCCAAAAGGGACAGGAAAACTAATGCTGTAAAACGTTCTTCTTGTTAATGGACTCTGTTGTAGCCGTACAAATGGGTGGCTTCCATCTTTCTCTCTGTCTGTGTCTCACATGTGTTCACACACCCATAGGTGGGGCTTTAGCCATGATTCCTCTGATGAATAGCTTTGGTCATTGGTCCTGGCTGTGTGTGAGTGCGCTGAGTAATGAAAAGGCCGGTGATGCTGTTCTACTCCTCCTCGGTTGCCCCTGAGCACAGGTGCTCTGCTCTTCCTGAGTGGGAGTTCTCCACTGAACAAGTTAGAGATTCATTCATCCTGCGAGAACTGCAGCTGGTTTCTTTGTTGTTGATGTGATGTGAGAGTGAAGCTTAGATTCTGTGCTTTTGGCATGTATGAAGACAAGGATAGAGGGCTTCAAAGTAAGATACAGAAACACTAATACGGCGACTAACACACTCAGAGAAGTATGTTTGGGTCCTTTTTTGTTCTCTGTGGTTTCTACATTAATGACTATTGACAAGCGTATCATCTTTAATGCCTCACTGTCCTGCTTTCGCAGCACTGACATATGGAATATGTTAACTGGCGGACTATAGCCAAGACATGGATGTGAGCTGACAGCTTGTTCACTGAGCACATTAAATCTATCTGTACAAGCATGATGCTGGCATTTGTGAGACGTATGGACATAGACCTGGAGGCGTTTTTCTTGTTGAAGTTAACCGTTTCATACCTGGAGATTTGTCTGTAGATGCTTTATGTGCCTAAAGCAGTTGTTGGTTAACTGAACTCTGCTTTAAAATAGCATTGTTGTCCATGAAGCCATTTAGCCCACATATAATATTCAGACTGAGTTGCCATTTTGTTTCACTTCACTATTTAGTCCATCCTGCCAACATCATTTCACTTGATACAGAAAACGTTAGCCCAACATTTTTCATGCTGGTCAAAGTTTATATAGTGTGTATAAAGTTTATATATCTGCAGGTCGACCTATAACAACTCGTGCATCGATCTCGACCACACTAGTCACACTATTTATGCCTCTATCTTCTATTTTTTTATGTTATTATAAGAGGATGCCGTCTCCATTCTTAATGCCACCTACAAAGCATGTATCTTGCTACTTCACGTAGGCTGGCATCTGTACTCAGTTTGGATTTGTGACATTTACAGCACTTTTAGGGATGATATGACAGTAGATAAAAGTCAAATATGCTCTTTTTTTCCTCTGAGGTTGCCCGGCACCTCATTTTGGTTCACCTGTAATGATTCCATCAGTGGTAAAAGCACTACACACACTTTCTTGAGCTCTTAAATTTTTAAAGAAACAATATTTTGCTAATATGTTGACTTACATGCACAATGGAATGTTTTTTACCTTTCCTTCTTCGGTGTAACCAAATGAAGTATAGTCGTGACTGGTTGGAGCAGGGAGGGTGAAGTGTCTCCTCCGGTGCTACTTCAGTGTGAACGGCATCCTGGGAGCCTAATGTTCTTTTAATGGCTGGTGTGTCGCTGTACCTGTATCCGGGCAGAGCCTGGAGGGGAGTGATGGTGCTGATTGATAACCCTCACATCCTCTGCCAGCCTTCATGACACAGCACCTAGCAACTCATCCTGCCAGGTCTTACCATGAGGGGCCACGCATTCTACTCACGACAGTGACTCAGCAAGTGGCCGTCTTCGGGGATGGAGAGATTCGAAAGCTCCCTGGAAGCCTGCTTTGTAGTTCTTGCTGCTTGCATTTAATTTAGGCCTGTTGTTGCATGGAATCAATACTTGTAATCATTCAATTGTTGTGTGTATCCTGGCTGGACAATTAAGTTATCAAAGCCCCAGAGTCTCACTGAGTCACTGGCACTGCTTTTTAACCCTCCCACTGACAAAAAAATGGTTTCATAACAGAATTGTTCACAGCTGTAATCAGTAATCAGCTTCCCCGTTACACAATAAGCCACAGTCTCACATGGTCAATGCCAAGCAGTTGGTTGTTTTGCAAGGTCACCGAGATGGCATCAACACCCTCCTGAAGTACAGCTTTACTCCTGGATAACAGCCACAATCTCCGCTGGTTTGGGAAGAAACACACAGACAGAGCAAGACTGCAGAAACCGATCAGGAACTGTTTGCTGATTCCCGTCAAAGGGTAAAACCACATCAAAGGAAAAATGGGCACCCTCTGTGTGAGCACGTCCCCTGGGTCACTGAGGAAGGGCAGGGCTGAGGGAAGTTGGTTTCACACAGCTTGAAACTGAGCTTAGATCACATCAAGTGTGGGCTTTGATGCAATTCAGCACTGATGTAACCAGATTTTGATATGACCTCACTGTAAGTCACCTGTAAATGCTGAAAGACGATTATCTTGGACTTTGCGTCATCTTTTTCTCTGCATGCTGTCCAATTACTTCAGAGCCGCAGCTTTCACACTTCACATCTGTTTATTCTGTACGTCTGTCTTCAGACAAAGAGATAAACCAAAGCTTGAAAAGAAGAAGAAGAAGAAGAGGAAGAAGAGGAGGAGGAAAAAAAGCATCAGTTGTGATTGGAGGTCCAGTTATCTGTTGACGATGAGAGCACAACACCGTAGTTCACTCTGTCGTCGTTGCCTCCCACACTTCCCTTCCCTCCTCCTCCTCCTCTCTCGTGATGGAAAAGCTCTCAGGCTGCAGCCACTTTGGGCAAGCAGCCAGCCTGCTGCCACGGCTCCTATACATAACCGCAGAAAAGAGGGAAGTCCAAAATTAAAAGCATTGTTATCCCTGCGGTCCGTGGCCACAGAGAGTCAGAGCGACAGGCTTATTTCATTGTGACGTCTCGGGTGACCTTGGCTTTGGCCTCTAGTCTGCACCCCTCCAGACACACTATTCAGAGCTGCAGTCTGGGACCTTTGGGGACCAGGTCCTGTCAGCAGGACCGCAATCACACAAAGCCTGAACCCAGAGAAAAGTAGATTGTAACTGGATTTCTCACTCTGCCCGTGGTGAGTGGGAATTTCTGTAATTCCAAATCTTCTTTTTTTTATTTTTTACTGATTCAGTTGGAGCCCCAAAATGTCCTTGTGAATGAATTTGAATATGATTTACTATTAGGGTTGCTATGGTGATGGCTGTCGTCTGTATGCATGTCAGTTGCCATGCAACTTTCCCCCCCTCTCTCCAGTAGGAAGCTAAGCTGCTATGTATAAAGTGCTAAACTCATGATGTAAATCAGGAGAAAAGCTGTGTCAGTGTGATGCATTTTTAGATCTGATCTATTATTCTTAAAGCAGGTGTGTGTCCTAAAATGTTTCAGAAATGTAATCACTTTTCATCCTTTTAAATTTTCCTTTTTGGGGGGGAGGGGGGTGAAGGCCAAGCGGATTTAAATGTTTCCATATTTTCATTCTAATTTGCAATAAGGGCTTGGCAATATATCAATATTATATTGATACGAGATTGGATATTGTCTCAGATTTTGGAAATGGTAATGCGACCCAAGTGTTTCTTGGTGTTGCATTACAGTGAAGTGATGTCATTTTCTGAATTTATCAGACTGTGCTACAATATCCTGTTAATATCGGGACCGAGCTATTTGGTCAAAAATATTGTGAAATATGATTTTCCCTGTATCTCTCAGCCCTAGTTGGAATAAACAATTCCTCATCACTGCTGACATTAGGGCGGGTCAAAATTAATCAAACAGTTTATGCTAGGCACCTGTGAGGGCACCCAGCTGTCACTCAAAGCAGCACACCCTTGATTATTAAGACCTTTAACCTTAATATAATTTAAATGGACGAGTTATAGAAAAAAACACCCTGTACAGTTGATGTATTCCCATGAAAATTAGCTACCAAAATCACCTTTTTGTTCCAGCCTATAATGTTAATTTTTGCTGTACAGTTGGTCGTTTTAACATGGGGTCTATGGGGATCGATTTGCTTTGGGAGCCAGCCTTAAGTAGTCCTTGGACGAACTGCTGTTTTTGGCATGTCATTTTCCAGACCCGGAGGTTGCCGCTTGGAAATACCCCGTTGAGGTTAAAAGCATAGCAGAGAGGTTGATTAAAGTATTTTAGCAGTAGAGTCTGGCTTAATTTCTATGTGTACACAGAGTGGTCACATTGCAATGAATGAGGGGTTTGCATTTTGTGATGCAGTAGGAACGTCTGTGTGAACAGGCCTGCAGGACCTCCATTCAGCCAGTAGGAATCCCTTGTGCAGCAACAAGGATGTGATCCATCACCGGCTGTCCATCTACAAACAAGTCGGAGGTAGAACTGAATCCAGGTTTGGATCCGGTAACGAAACTGCCAGCAGCTGCCAGTGAACCTCTCATCCTGTCTGAGATTTTGGTCATGCTGCGACCCTGACTGTCATCTCATATTATCTTTTACCTGCACGTGTACACAGAGCTGAACTATGATTCAGCTCCCCAGCTGGAGGCCCAAGCAGCCTGTCTTTTGTCCGTGCAGCTTATCCTCCTTTCTTAGCAAAAAACCTTGCTCTGCTCTGTGATAAGTATAAATCAAACACTTCCTGCCACTATGTCAACTCTCCCCCACCCACCTCACCCTAGCCTCACCCCTCGTGCCCTGCAAATTAAAGAGCGTGTCTATGAGGCTGAGCTGGCCTGGCAGCGCTGATGAGGTGTAATCACCATTGAGAGGCTCAGCTGCTCTCTTCACACCCTGCCATTGAGCTCATTAGACCAGGAACATGACGGAAAGAAAATTAAAGCACAGAAAAACTGCGATGGAGCTGCTATCACTGCAGCGTTATGGTGACTGCAATGATGGGTTTGGGATGCTTGCAGCTACTGTCATTTCTTCAGATGTAAAGCTGAAAGAAATTCATTTTCTGCTGTTACTGCTGTATTCCCGCATGCCTCAACTTTTGCAATTGCTCGCACTATATTGAGTCTGAACCCACGCTATTATAGTAAAAGCTGTGCGTTACGAGCGGGGAAGCAGCGAGCATCTCCAGTCTCATTTTCTAAACGCATGAAACTAAATTCTGTGCATTCGTCATATATAAGTGTGCCTTGATAACCGGTTTAGTTGCTTGTGTTACATTATTGCTTTCATTCATCTTATCCTTTATTTCTCTGTGATAATAGAAGAGTGGAGCCAGGCGGAGACATAGAGAAGTGTTTTTCTAAATTGTTATTTGGTACAGTGCTGTGGCCATTATTTCATGCTTTTGATTTTCTCTCGTTAAGAGACAAACACCAGAAATGCATTACCGTTTCTGGTCATTTTGTGTTGTGCAACTGGCATTACTCATAAGCAACCAATTGCTAAGATAGATGAATAGATATTGTGGTCTCTATAGCTAATTTCCCCGTTCATGGTAACAGTACGCATGGATGGATTACTGAACGGGCCTACAGGGCACAGGCCAAGGGGCCCTGACTCTTAAAAGGTTGCTGGACAAAAAAAAAAGATCACAAAGAGATGCTTAATGACCAGAAGTATACACAAAATGACCAAAAATGACTACAAAGAAACAAAAAATGACTATAAGGATGCAAAACGACCACAAAGAGGTGCTAAATGACTGAAAATAGCCACAAAACAACCACTAGAGACATAGATGATGATAGACATGCAAAATGATTAAAAATAGATGACCAAAGAGAGAAACAAAACGACGACATAGAAACTAAAAATGTCTAAAAATAGAAGTAAAACCACCACAGAGATGCAAAACCATTAAAAGTGGGCATATATTGGGAATAAGGAGAAACAAAACGACAACATAGAACAAAGTCTTGAAATAAGTGTGCAATGACCACAAAGAAACCCAAAATTGCTACAAAATAACTAAACGTAGACTATTTGAATGTGGGTGTCTTGTTCCTACGCGGACAGAGTGGGGGGGGCCTCTCACATGTCTGTGCCCAGTGGCCCAGACACCGTACGGGGTGCTAGCTTTGAATGACGGGTGGATGCCCTCTCCAGTGGTGAGCATAGACTAAGGGGTTCATTGGGCCCAAGCAGTTCAACATTTTCCTCCTTTTGCTTGGACATGTTACCTCTACACCTTTATTCAAACAAATAAAAAAAAAAACATTTCCAAATAAATTGATTTATTGCTTCACATGGCTTAAAAGCATTGAAAGGCTGCCACAATGGCAGCAATATAAACAGGATGACGCAGACGTAGTGTGTTGTATCCTCAGAGAGGGGCTCCATTTATGAGAAATAAGTCCTTATGAAAGGATCAGCACCCTAGTACCCTGCACTGTTGTCGTCATCTCCCACAGAAGCACAGGTTGCCTGATACCAGACCTCTCCTTCTCCTTCTTCACTAATCCAATTTCACATGTCACACTCACAACAGATTATTCATGCAGGTAGGGGTGAAGGGTGCTGTGTGTGTGTGTGTGTGTGTGTGTGTGTGTGTGTGTGTGTGTGTGTGTGTGTATATATATGTTTGAATACACTTCTTTGGAAATGTGTCTGTTTATGTGGATTGTGCGAGTGACTGGTTTGGGCTCATGTGTTGCTCAAGGGCATTTCCATAAAGGGAGGCGAGAACACATGGAGTCACTCGTGTGTGTGTGTGTGTGTGTGTGTGTGTGTGTGTGTGTGTGTGTGTGTGTGTGTGTGTGTGTGTGTGTGTGTGTGTGTGTGTGTGTGTGTGTGTGTGTGTGTGTGTGTGTGTGTGTGTGTGTGTGTGTGTGTGTGTGTGTGTGTGTGTGTGTGTGTGTGTGTGTGTGTGTGTGTGTGTGTGTGTGTGTGTGTGTGTGTGTTTTCTTTCATTTACAACAGAAGGCTATCAGTGAGTCATTCTCCTAAAGAACACCCTTGGGCACTTGGCTGTCTCAGTACAAGGCTTACTGGTCAATGTTTAATGCTCCATAATTGGTTTTACTGACCAGCGCAGGATGCCAATGCTGATTTGAAGCCTAGCAGCTGAGTCTGACCACCACCACTGCACATCTACTTCTTTGTCTTTTATTGTGAAATGTGCGTTGTGTAAGGGTGTAATTCATATTCTTATCCGCTGTGAGAGGTGTAACTGTTTAATTCTTGTAATGACTCCCGGAAAACAGTCAAGGTTAAGCTGCACAATCTTATCTGAAATCCTTTCTTACTTTTCAATGTGTACTCTACTTAAACATAATCACAGTATATCACACTGATACTTGACCATGACTTGAATGTGATTTTGTTACCTGAGCGCTGATTTTCTTTTTAACTCTCTTTCTTGTTTGTCTCTCTCTGTGTGTCTTTTAACACTAGAGAACCATGAGCACTGTGGAGGAGGAACCGGATCACATGATACCATGAAGACAAGCCTGCAGGTCCTGCGCTGCCAGCTGCTGAGTGAGTAGACCCAAGGGGGGACGAGGGCATGAACAGGGTGTCCTGGATGTGCAACCGGGGGGCTGCGTTCTCTTGGTGGTTTGTCGTGCATAGAAATGAATTGCTGGAGACTCTGATGAATTCTTCAGGGAAAGTTAAAGGTGCCATATTAAGCTCATTTTCAGATTCATACTAGAACATGTTAACATGCTTTAATGTTTAAAAAACACATTATTTTTCTCATACAGTCTGTCTGAATAAACCTGTATTCACCCTGAAATGCTTCGTTTTAGCGCCTGTCTCTGTAAGACCCCCTTCTCAAAAAGCCCAGTCTGCTCTGATTGGTCAGTGTTTCTGGGTCTACTTGCATCTCTTAACTATCATTGCAGCGGGGGAATGAAGCAGCACTTTCCTACCTACTATAATATATATAGTTGTGACATCACAACGGTACAGGAGTCCTGACGGCTCGTTAAAAGTTTTCACATTTTCTAAAAACGGGCTGTGTGCATTTCTGTCAATTGGGAGTTTTGATACTTTCCCTGTATTTTTACAGCACCTCGGCCGGCTTTATAATCAAAAAAGACTCAAAAGAGAAATCTCACAATTACCATATGGGGCCTTTGAATTGTTGATATCAGATACTGTATATACATTTCTGTATCCCCTTAGATCTTGTTATAGTTGGAGTCTGTGCTGCTTTAAAATTCAGAGGACAGGATCAAGGCTCTGTCCACAGCTCTGGCAGGCTACCAGTGCAGAATGTCACATGAATATGGAGCATGGAGGAGGTCAGACTGGGACCCACCAGGCTCCTGGGCGGTTAGCTAAACAGGCTGATGATATCTGGTATGCACCCCCAAACTCCGCCTCAGGGCAGCGGAGCCAAAGGCTGCCTGACCAATTCTGCCTATCTCCCTCAGAAGTGATAAACTCTGACTGGACTGCTTTGAGCGAAGTGCTTTAAGCTGTAACAAAGGTGGAGCGAGTTCACATTGCAGCGGTTTAATCTAAAAGGAGGGAAGTCATGAGGCGTAGTTGCGGACTAGCTTCGTATAGACTTTATATTGAGACCATATTTCAGAGCCAGTCACTTTCTCTCTTTTAAAGCATAGTGCTCTCTTTTGCTGTGCAGTTGGAGATCCAAGTGAGGCTTGAGTTTCCTCGGGCACATTACACTTCCATCAGGGTTGCCTCTTTCCGGTGTGCAGAAAGCAGCAGAAAGGCCCACCTGAGATCTCTGTTTCTGTGCTATAGAGAGACATTTCTCATTTCTCTCTCTGTACCAGCCATCTGCAGGAGACAGATGTGCCTTAACATCCTTAGGCTACAGGCAAGAGAAGAGCAGATAGAAGAGAATTAAGATGGATGATCCCGCATCATGACAGTTGTCAGAGCAGGAAGAGTTTTCCTGTTGTTTTTTTGTTCTTCTGCCTTTTCTGTCAGTGTCTTATGCGGCCTTTGTGATGACAGCCCGAAAAGTAAGGCACCTCACTTGCAAAAAGTGTTTTGAAGCCAGCTTCTTGCAAGACCAGTTGTTGTTAAGTGTGTATGACTTCTGACATTGTCTCGTCTCATATGACTAAACTAAAATTGTTGCAACAGTTTGTAATTTTAAAGTGACCAACGACAGTTAAAAAAACCATCTGTGAGTGGAAAACATTGACAGTGTCTGTAATTGTAATGCAGTTATTTAACTTCAGGCCTGCAATTCGGTGTTCTCCCAGATTCCAGACAGCTTCCTGTTTAGCATTTGTCCTTCCTGTTAGCTCCTTTGCCGCTGTCACAGTAGCTAAATCATTTTCCCAGTAAACAGCACAAGGAGTCTTTGTTGTTCTTGTTTTCGCATTCTCCCTCCGCCTGATTCTCAGATAAACTCGTCTCTGTTCAAAGCCGCCGTAGCCCGAAAAACAATTTGCGGAGCATTCAAACAGGAAGCCATTATCCTGTTACGGAAGCTTTCCCCTCTTATCTCAGGGCTCACATCTGTAGTGCCCCCTCCCTGCTCCGCCTCTTCGCCGATCCGCCCATCCAGAAGTCCTCCTCCACCAGGACGGTTCCAGCGGTCCACAGGATGTGCCCTATCTGTCTGTTTCCACCCGCGGGACTTAAATGGTAGACGAACACACCCAGGAGCAAACCAAAGGAATTTGTCTGTTTGTGCTACTGTGAAGATGACACTCTATTTATACGCCCAGGACATGTATACTCCTCTACATGAGGATGAATCCCAGAAGGATCTGTGTTTGCGTTTATGAAGTTAGTGTTAACTGTCAGGCAGTCATACTGCTGTAGTAGCACTGATGGTAGTATTGGTACTCAGGTAGTGCTAATAGTACTGCAGTAGTACAGTAGGTAGTGTCCAGTGAAGTGAGTCCGAGCCGATGGCGCTCTGTTCAAGGGTGATAATCCAATCTTGCCAGCAGTTAGTCAGACAGTTCTCCTGTCGGCCTGCTGATAAAAGGTTCTGTCTGCCTGAAGCTGATGGATCTGATCTGTTTCTGTGGCTCGCTCTGACGGCACATCAAAGCTTAAAATAAAAGTGTTGGACACCTTCAAAGAACTCCCCCATTTAAGGCTTATGATTACTTTGATTTGGGTCTGTCAGCCTTTATCCTCGAAAGTGAGATATGAATTCATTTTGTATTAGGCGAGTGGAGCTGCGGTGTGTGTGTGCCGGTGTGATGTGATAAAGGCTCATTGGTATTCTGATGAGCACTGTAGATAAAGCCTTCTCCATTTGCCCTGAGGGATTTGGGGGGATCCCAGGGTGGTTTGTCCGTTGCTGTAGAGTGGTTGTGATTAGCATATACGAGGCTAAATGTGATCCGTGGAGGGCCGGCTAGGTTGTGAGGAGGACTTCCTTAATTATTGGTTATGGTCCAATGCCCTGGGGCTTACAAAGCAACGGTAATGCATGTTTATATCCTATTAGATAACAGGTGGACATACAGTGATTCCTTTTAGTTCTTGTACATTTACATCTAATGGCTTTATGCAGAATAACTTGCAGTAAGAGTGCAGGCAAATGGTCTGTCTCTTTAGACACTACTGTGTGGGTGTATATTTATTATTCAAGCACCGTTGGTCTAGTGTCTTAGGCAGAGACTGTATATAAAGATGGACGACACGTCTCTACTTCCTCCCACTGTACAAAAGTGAAGCAAGAATATCCCAGATACTTGTAGTTATTGTAATAAATTTTCAGGCCTGAATCTGCATAGGTGTCTGGCCCATACATGCGCCCGACCGTTAGCGTTAGTCGATCACAGCTGTCAATAATGACATTTCATCCCGTTTCATAGCATCAAATAGCTAATTTAAACCAAACTCATTAGAAAAAGGAACACTTGAACATACATGAGCATGAGCAGAACTACCTAAAGTGACAGAAAGCATCTTTGGGAAAAATTATTTGAGGTGTACTTCAATTCAAGATTCAATTCAAGATTCAAGAAGCTTTATTTATCCCGAGGGAAATTATTGTGCAACAGTTTCGATACAAAGGCGGAAAAGGATCAGAGTAACAATAAGCATAAACATAAATCAAATCAAAAAAAAGCTAACGTCAGATAAATCAAGCAATGAACCAAGTGTGACAGAGTGCAACAGACGTCGTGGTTAAGCGTAGGTATATACAATATACAACAATACGCAGCGTGCAGTTTAGCAGCAGATTGAAATAAAATAAGTACAAACTAGATAAGTGAGAAGGAGCTCAGTTCCCCCTGTGTCCTGACTGCTAACAAGGAGGTGGCGGGTTTATGAACAGTCTATGTTCATAGATCAGGCAGATCCATTTAAAAACCTTAACTGGAGAAATTACACTTTTTATAGAACTGTTTTGATCACATGGTCTTCACTTTAACATATAGTCTTTCATGCTGGGTGATAAAATGTTCAGAAACTGTAAATGAACAATTATAATTAATCATTTTAGATTTTTTTTCTGTTAATGCTTACAGGTAAAAACAATGTGAACAAATAAGAGCACTGATGCCCCTGAAAATGATGGCGCTAAATTCAGTGAGCTACTACTTAACCTGTCCTTGGTGGTACAAAACCTCCATTTACTTGGGATAACGAGTTACCAAAATTGTCCATAAAACAAGATACCTTCAAGGTAGCGTAACTCTTTAGAACAAGCCTCACTTTGCTTCTAGGTGGGGAGTCTGAACACTAAAAGATTCACATTTCAGCTTTTGTTCAGATGATTTTTTAGGGCTTGATGATACCTGTTCTGCTGGCAGATTCAGCTCATTACAAAAACACATGGGACCAGATGTTCACAGTGTTGGACATGTCTTGTAAAATAAATAACAGTTGAGAAAAGAATCATTCCCATTAAAAGTCCTGTTAAGTACAGATGATCCAGGTTCTTACTGAACTATTGGTTGTGTCTTTCATCCCATGACTTGAACATGGACATTACCCTCTAAATAACTGCAATCAAATATTAAATCTATTTGGTTTTGTGGTTGTTTTTTTTCCACAGGGGCAGTGCATATGAATGAACATTTAAAAAAATGCTAAAATGCTATTTTTTTTTATTTGCAGTCCATGGAGTAGAAGAATGTCAAATAATCTTCAATCTTATATTTTTTTAGTCTCAGGACTACAGAAGAATATAAGATTAAAATTGAAACAGTTCTGAAAGTAATTTATACGCATGTGGCGCAACAACAGATAAAGAACATTAATGTAAGTAAAGTACAGCACATCATTATGAAATATTGTCATGTATTTAATCTTTCTTGTGTGTTTTGTATCATGTGACCTTGGCCAGAGTATCACTGGCTGTTATTTTGCTCCCTATACATACACTTCTCCCTTTATTCCCCGTTGTGCTGCCTGTAGCAGGGAGATGACAGAGCAGTCACAGTTCAGAAGTACAGCCTGACGAACCGTCACAAGCTTTATTGATGGATGAATTTGCAGCTCCTATTTTTGGCTTCCTGTGTAGAGCTCTCAATTCAAATAGTGTCCCCGCCAGCTGCCCTGCCCACTGATGATGCGACACAACCGGCCTCGCTCCAGCACTTGCCTCATAGGCAGATTGTCACTGTGCATTCGAGCCACATCGTTCTCCATCTCATGTAGCATGAGGTGACCCCTGGAAAGAAAGATAAATATCCCACCATCCACGGAGGATTGATCATGCAGCCGGGGCAAGTGCATAAGCACTGATAGCCTGCATACCCCTCACTAAGTGCTACAGTATGATTGATTAGTGCCCCTGAACAATGTGGTTCTTCTTGAGTCTGACGAGTGGAAGTTTCAGAGTTTCATCAGCAGGAGTAAATGTTATGATGTTGTTTTATTTCACCTCCAGTGTAAGTTTAGATTCAGTGACAGCCTCTCTGGCCCCTGTCCCTTGACATTGAGTCTAATAATGAATGATTGGTGGGACAAAGCCTGCATTGGATCAGTGCGCAGGATCCTGCTTTGCAACATGATTTATTGATGTCCCTGATGGCATCAATGGAGGACTTCAACGAATGTCACCGGCTTCCTATGCATTCAAAAGAGCCCTAATTCAGCAGGTTTTCCTGCATAAATTGCCCCTCCCCCTATATATCCTGAGTGTAGGTAATGAAAAACAGGCAGCATCAGTCAAATAAATGGGGGTATAATCTCACACTAATTTCACCTGGACGTTTTTTGTCTCCATGATATTAGCATGTGCTATTCTGAGGTGATCAGCTGGGTGATAAAGATAGTGAGGGCAACAGGTTTGTGTGAGTGATAACAGAGTGAGCTGTGTGTCGCTCTCCAGTTCAGAAGAGTAGAAAGACCTTTAACTCCGTGTCCCTGTTGTAATTTAACACACCACTTTTGCTGTTTTGCGTCTCAAAGATTGAGGATCCTTGTTGTTCGCCTCCTCTTTTGCGTCATCACTACTGAAAATGGACTCTTTTTGTGGGTGTTTTGTGGTGCTTGTGAGAAAATATCCTGTCAGACTAAAAGCAGCCAACAGGCACAATGGTAAAAAAAATCATGCTGAGTTGTTGCTGAGCAAGACAATGTTTTTAAAAATGCCTCCTATATTCGCCTTTCCCTCACACCTTCTTTCCTTTGAGTGTCTTTTTTTGGAACTTATAATTGAACCTTTTTACCTTTGTTCATGTCTTATCATTGATATAACTCATCCACTCATCCCTCTCTTACTCCCCTCTACACCTTCGGCGTCCTCGTTGCACATTTTCCACCCTGTCCGACCTTGCTATTCTTCCCCTTTGCCATCCAATTTTCTCATGTTCTTCCCGGTGCTTCAACTCAATAAGGGATGTTCATAAAGCTCAATTCACTTCTCGGGTCTTTTCAATCATTTTTCTAGTTAATTCACCCACTGTGCCTGCTTCCCCGCTGCATGTCTTTGTGTAGGTCGGCATGGGTTCTCTGTCTGCGTTCACCGTGCTTACGCTCTCACTCCATCAGCCAGTCGCATAATAATAGCAATATAACATAAAGTGCATAACATATTGACCCAGAGAAACTTGCATTGAAGATCTGACAAGAGAAAAACGTCACTGAGAACATTGAAAGGTCTATTAAGAAGATATGGGCTGGAGAACATATATATGCTCCCATTAAGGCTAACCCAAAACACTCAGTTACATTGGTGCCAGTGTTTTTGTTCTAGGCGACACAGTGGTGTGGGGGTTAGCACTGTCGCCTCACGGCAAGAGGGTTCCAGGTTCAAATGCTGGCTGAGGCCCTTCTGTGTGGAGCCTGTGAATGTTCTCATTTGTCCAGGTCATCGTTATCCCCAAAGCAATTTCAGCCAAAAGCAACTGGACTTTGTCATTTGTGTAGGACAAATTTTCCTAGACAAATAACCAAGTCCAGTTGCTTTTGGCTGAAATTGCTTTGGGGCCCTTCTGTGTGGAGTTTGCATGTTCTCCCTGTGTCTGCATGGGTTTTCTCCGGGATCTCCAGCATCCTCCCACAGTCCAAAGACATGCAGGTGTTAGGTTTATTGGTGACTCTTAATTGTGCCCTGTGATAGACTGCCGTCCTGTCCATGGTGTACCCTGCCTCGCAACCCCGTTAGGGACAAGCGGTTGAAGATGGATGTTTCTTTTGCGCTTTTTTGGTTGTGCATTTTGTTGCTTCCTTCCTTTAGCTAGCTGGCTAACTCTTTGCAGAGCTTCCAAGGCTGGTTACAAAAATGTCTGTTACATAAATAAAGCAACTTGCAGGACACCGGTACCACATGCCACACTTTGACAGATATGTCAGCTCAAGATAGCTAACATTATACACATTAAAAAAGTGAATGCAGCCACTAGCATCAACAGTGCTAACCCAAACTACGGTGCACAGAGTTAGCTCTACAGCCAAGGGAGCTGAGACAAAACCATTAACAAGCAGCTTGGGTTAAAATCAGAGAAGATCCCCCTGCACAACTAACATTAGCTATATATATATATATATATATATATATATATATATATATATATATATATATATATATATATATATTATTTTTAATTTTTTTAGACATTCATAACATTCTGCAGTTTCCAAAGTTTGGGATTTTTGTTCCACTGAAAAATAACCATGTAGGGTGTTGAATGCTTCTTATCTTCACTATGTACTCGGCACTAATGAATATATGGGCAGTCAGATGTGTGAGTGCAAGCTTACTTAAAAAGCAGATTCTTCCCTTTAACATCTTTGATGATGCAGTCTTTAATAAAATATGAGATTAAACTGCAAAGCCCCAAAATGAATATTAATCTCTATGTTGATTCGCTCAGGGTGAAACTACATGTTTCTGAAATCAGAAGACTGGCTTTCTGTTTATTTAGTTGTGTGTGTGTCAGAGCAGTAAGTTAGTCCATTTCTGATACAGCTTAGTTTGTAAAGGGAGTCTGGGTGTTATGTTTTATTCAGTAGAAGCAATAGAAGCAGTAGAAGAGTGTCATGTTGCCAGGTTGTGACAGCCAGGTTTGGGTACTGATTGAAGATACGACAACAGCATTAAAATTCTCGCTCCTTATTTGCCTTTTTTATCTTTTTTACCTACAACTTCTTACAACTGATAGTTTATCATCTTTCAATGGAGTCACATCATAACAAAATCTTATATTGAGATGCACAATTACATTGTCTAGATTGATAATAATAAGCACATTCTAATCCAGGTTTTTCAGAAACTCTAGTGTGAAATATTTTGAGTTATTATATTTCGCACTAAAGTTCCTAATACTCAATATTTTCATACTAAACTATTTATTTATGGAATTACCTGAGAACATGTTATATTGTGATATATATTGAGATATAAAATGACTGTACTCTACATTTCTTTTGTTAACGTTAGTGTTTAATATATTTGTTTATTGATTTTGTTATAATAATGCTTTTATTTGTTATTCAGATAAGTCTTATCTCTCATTCATATTGTGTTTTTGTCCGTGCACCGTTTTCATTTTAGAATAATTTGTGAAACCTAATGTCTTTTGAGCATGTCAATCCTCTTAATGTGTCCTAATGTGACCACTATTCACATTACAGACGATCAACAATACCCCAGATGCTTAAGCTTTGATAGCCAGGGTTTGTCTGTTTTCCAATTCCCTGTCTAAAGGATCATCTTAGAAGAGACAAGCATTCATAAATCAAGGATGGCCATGTGTGTTATCTCCTCAGATATGAGTCTGGAGTGGGCTCCGTGGATTAGAGACGTGACAGGCTTGGTTAATGGAAGACAGGGCCTGGACCCTCTATCCTGGTAGTCTGTGTGATTGAGTATGGAGGAATATGATTAATGATTCAGAGGCTCAGCTTAAATAGTCAGTGCTTTGGGGTTCTGCTGCGGTGTATTTTGAATCCCAGTGAACAAAGAGAATGGAGAAGATTTCTATGTCAAAGATATTTAAGATTACTGATATAAACTGTTGCCTGGGACATTGGTCTTTTCTCTTTTTCTTTCTGCAACCGATTTCTTTTCTCACCTCTTCTCCCATCTCCATCTCCTCTACCCCTCTTGGTAATGGAAACTTGGTTTCCATAGTTACTGAGCTGAACTGAGCTGAACTGAGTTAAACGATGGCCACGACATCTGGGTCACATTGATGGCTTTAGACGCTGTCTGCTCTCTATGACTCTATAGCTTTTGTTCGGGTTTATGAATGCCAAAACAATGCGTCCTTAATTATTATCCTTAATTCTCTCCATCCACAACCTCTGTAGCAAAGACCTTATGAACCCCACCTCTGCACGTCTGTATGTATAAAATGTTCTTTGTGTATTTCATGTCTGCACCTTTTTTTTTTTTAAAAGATACCCATCCAGCCCTGTGTGTGCATATTTAAGACTGCTGCTTATTAACCCAGCTAAATTTGTATGGCAGGGCTGGGTTTTATAACAAAAATATATTTCAATAAGGTTTTTGTTGATAATATATATGTCATGACATTTATGGATTGCCCTAAATGGCTTTTGAAAGGATCTTTAGTGAATGACTAAGCATTATTTCAGTGACTGTTATTAAATAATAAGGCTGGCCATATTCTACATTCACCTTTTTGTCAATAAATCAACAATTAACTGATCCTACCAAAAAGGTGTAAGCCTGATATTGAGTGCCATAGAGCTCCATTGTTGTCCAAAAAACTATTAAAAACACATCCATCACTGTTGCACTGGGTGTCACGTTTCTTTATTAACATGATCACGCACGCTGTAGTTTAATTTTAGTCACTCCCACATACACTGTCCTCCAGCCATTAACACGCAGTTAACGCCACTGCTGAAAATAGTCCCTGACGAATGATTTCTTCCTGTTTTTTGTACAGTTTTCAAAAAAAACTACAGTGCTGCTAGGAAGTTACTGGGCCTTTTAACTTTACAGCTTGAGTAAGGATGAATGCACTGGTGGCACAGACAGGTTTGGAAGTGTTTATACAACCTAATTGGTTTAGGTATTTTCATGGGATTTGGTTAAAATGAGAAATATACAGTATATTGACAGCCTTGGCCTTTTATGCCAAAGGTTCCGGGGTTTTTTTCAGCCAAGGACCCCTTACAAGATATCCGGTCTTTAAGTCTTTAACGCCCTTTCAAAGTACTACTTCCAGGTCCAAGCTGGTCCAGGCCTTGTATCTCTACAATGCTGCAGTGCTGTGTTCCCCGTTGTTTGAACAGAACAATAATTGTTCTTTTACCACTTTCCCATCAATGAAAATGTGTCTCACTGAAGACAGAAGTGATGGTTAGAAGGTTCACAGGATCAGTCGTTGTTGTTTGTTTTGTTCAACGGAGCATTTTGACCCAGAAATGGTATTTTGAAAAGGGCGTTACGTCAGACTTAAAGACTGGACAGTGAAAAGTTTTCAGATCCATTCATTAAAATGATCATTATAATATATATTACAAAACGCTTCCTAGTTCAACAAATCACATTTTCATTTTTTAATATATAATAGCTTATAGATTACGTTCTAATCTAAGAAATCTATAACTCTTGTGTTCTGCAAATATGCTTAATACATGTCAAATATCTTTCTACTACAAATGTGCCTCAAAATAACCTGCAAACTTGTATTCTCACAGCGTCTTCAGTTCAGCATCCTGTGGCAGAACATGCTGCGTAACCTTAATCGGACATAATTTAGAGATTATTAGCCTCGTGTTACTGCATGTTCTGTTCTCAACTGATGCATAGAAATCACCTGGTGGGAGTCCCACTAATGGCGTCACATTTACTGTGTTTAACAGTGTCAATAAGGGGTAGAGGGGAGGGAGCAAAGGGGAAATTAATAAGCCTTTTAATGTCCCTCCCTCTAAGACTTTCTTGCTGTCTAATAGCAATAGGACCAATATTCCCCACAGGCAGCTGCTAATGGCTTGTCACTACACAGCCTCATTATGGGATAGAGCTTAAGAAAGTGAATCTGTCAGGTTCTCTGGGATGGTTTTGACATTATGACTGACATGAATCTGTTCACTGTAAAAAAACAAAACAAAAAAAAACCAACTCTATCCTAGTAATTTTAGTATTGAACATGAAGAGAGGGTCAATTTCACATTTACTTGATAATTTGTTCCAGAAAAAGTACTTATCCAAACAATCTATTAAGACACAGTGCAAAACATGAACAAAACGATTAAAACTCCACTGAAAAGGTTTGAAATATGCCACTAAGTTACCTTTTGTCCGTGTTATCTGGAGATCGGAATAAAAATAATTGCTTGTTTTTTTTATGACCTCTGTAAAAAATGGACTCAAGAATTTATGCAGAGTAACAAAGCCACCAAATCCTCCCAGTTGTATATATGCATGGGTACACACACAGTGTAACCCCTCTAGTGAATAATGTAGTTATTAAAGGACTCGTCCGGTGAAACTAGGTGAGTGACAAACACAGCGGTTCATTAGATTAAAGGCTGAGGAGAAAAATGAATGCGAGACAAGGCTCCTCTGAACACCTGAGCAGTCAGCTTCAGCTCTTCTAGCTTTGCGAGGCAAGGTCTGGGACGTAAAGACAGACGGACATGCTAAACACACTGACAGGGGACTAATCCAATAATTCATGAAACTAAAGGGATATTTTACATCATCTCGTGCTAATAACGATCTTTCTCTCTCGTTCTCTACAGGTGTTCTAGCATTCCTAGCACTGCTAGTAGGACTGGTGTCAACAGCACAGGAGCTGTACCTCAGCCCGACATCCCAGGACTCTGTCTCCATGGCAGCCGCTCACAGCATCCCCCTTTCTCCCCCAAAATCTGTCCCCCTGGACTGGCATCAGGAAGGCTCCAGTAGTGGGGAATGGTCGCCCAAAGGAGGCACTCACCCCTCAAACATCATCCTCCCTACTGTTGCCCTCCACCCTTTGGCCTTGCTTCACACAACCCAGACCTCCAGCCTGGCCCATGACGGCCCTCCCATTCATGATATGACCCCAAACACTGTGCACTCTGAAAGTCAGAGCTTTGATATTGTAAGCCAAGGCCACATGCACAAGTTGGCCGGGGTACATGAAGTCCATAACCCAGTTACTGTCAGCACTAACCAGGCCAGCAGCAGTGGCAGCCCTACATCTCCCAGCACAGCTGTTGCAAATATAGATGTGGAAGCTCCAAGTCCCCCGACTCTTGTGTCCAGCTCCGGATCAGACAGAGGAGATACGCTCGCTCCACATCACGTAAAGCCTCTGAAGTTGAGTGTGGCGGAACCCACCGACAACGGACGGCAGCAAGTTCCATATGTGGAGCGCCCCTCCCTTTCCTCTTCATCGATGAATGCTGACCCAGCACTAGGCCTGAAACTCAGGGAGCGTGTTCAGGGTGCCCCAGAGCTGGCTGCACACCACGCCATCACCCTGAGGGAGGTGCATGGAGTGAACGAGCCCCCCACAAGTGAACTGGTGATAGAGCTGAAGGATGTGTCTGTGACTCCGGTCCAGAGTCCACCTGAGAAGCTAACTTTCACCACTTCCACTCCAGCGCTGTTCACTGATCTCGGCCTCAAGACACAGAAACCAACAATCATCCCAAACAACCACACCGCAGCCAACGAGACCACCACGGAGGAGGGTCGGGGTCATGCTGTTCACAGTAACGGCACAGACGATGCCCCTCTGGGACAATGGTTGGGGAATGTGACTGCATACGGAGGGCTGCTCCCCAACAGCAGCTCAGTCGAGGAGACTCAGGGGAACAGCTCGGAGTCCCTTTCCACAGCCAGCGGGAACTTCCTGAATAGGCAGGTGCCTGCCACTACCCAGGACCCCTGGACGCCCGGCAACAGCTCAGGCCCCACTGTGGACTCCCCGCCGTCCCGCATGACCATCTGCTTGAGCAGGATGGACATTGTGTGGATCGTGCTGGCCATCAGTGTGCCTGTGTCCTCATGCTGTAAGTAATGTCAGAGCAGCCTGAAAACGGTGAAATTAATGAATGTAAAAGGTGCCAAATTACTTTAGAGTTTGGCTGACATTGACTGTTACTATTATTTAAAAATAAATAAATCTAAGAAATAGTTCTACATTTTAAGAAGTTGGCTCATGTGCTTCATTGCAGAGAGTCATATGAGAAAGTCTATAATACGCTCACGCTTCAGAGTATTATCAATCTTCTTATCTAAGTCTTAGAAAAAGAAAGCAGTTTTTGGCTAGAATGTCCTTCAAGGGAACTCTCTCTCTAACAGAGTCTTACTTTTCTTCAACCGTCCCGCTTACAAGCTGTTTTTTCATACCAACTCTGGACAATGTCCGACCAATCAGGTGCGAGATTTTCAGTGTTAGACACGTTCTCACCTTCTCTCCCCTGAAATACTCTGTTTGAAGTTCCCGAATCTAGCTGTCTCTCCAGTTAGACCTTTTTGTTGGTGTCATTGTGTAAATGGCCCTTCTTCTTCACCATAGGATGTTTTGCCAGTTTCACGCGACTGTTATGAACGAAATGCCATTAGCACAACCGCTCACTTACTGTGAATTCCCCGACCTGCTCCATTCACACATGGGTTCAACCGGACATTGCAGGGTCTTTGCTCAGGGAGCTAGCAGGGTTAAGTCAGTTTAATGTCCAACACATTCGGACATATGCTTTCTCACATATAGCTCCTCCTTATAATATCGAGATAGTTTCAGGTTTGCAGTGCATGTGCAAAAAGGGTTTAAGTAATCTCGCTCAATTTTTAGGAATGCCTTTTGACAGCCCCCAGACATCCTTCAGGATCTTGTTGCATTAAATTGAACATAAGAGTATTTTTCACCAAGCAAAGCCGCACCTTTAGGTAAAACATTCCTTTTTGCATTTTAGTCTGTTGGAAATGGAGAAATAAGATTTTCCCCTCTGATAATAAATGATTCTCTTGTATGACTCCTGAAAATGTCTTTCT